>NW_027412088.1:135295726-135895726 GCF_047663935.1 Musca autumnalis | reverse complement strand
AATTGCGATGGTAAAAGTTGTTTCAGGGGCAAGTTCATACTTCTTGAGCAAACATCCCTGAAGTTCTAAAAAACCCCTATGGTACCATATGTAGTGGCTGGAGATCCATTCTTTTTAGTATCTCCTCCGCAAAACTTTTGATATTAAATCCTTATCAACATTTTTGTCAGTTCAAACGCCCAAAATTCTTAAAACTCCTTAAATACATGCGTTTTTTGGAAAAAAAATTGTTTCAATATACACAGGCTGAGGGTATATCTCTGTCGGCAAAGCCGACTGATACTTTTTTACTTGTTCATATTTTATTTTCTCATATTTACTTTGTATTGTAGATCTTGGAGTTTTAAGATCAATCGAAATCTGTTCATATGTCGTTCCAGATTTGAATTTATTGACGATTAAAATTCAAATTTCCTCCCAAATAGGCTTGCCACGTGTCATTTTTAGAAACGATGAAAATTAAAATAAAATAAAGTGAACATTTTATCTTTTTTGACTCCTTTACATTCCTATTCTAACATTGTAACGATAAATTAATATTTTTTTATTAAATTTAGTTTTTTCGTTTAGCTTGAGCGCAATTTATAAACTGAACGAATAAATAGTGGTCAAATAATTTGCACCAATAATTAAAGGCCTTTTTGTATACTTAATATTTTTAGCATTTTAACACTGAGTTTAATATTATCTCTATGTCAGTTTAGATGAAATAAAATGACCTTTCAGAAAAGTATAAATATGTCGGTGTTATTATAATAATTAAACCTTTATTCTGGCGTTTGATGTTAAAGAGCGAAAAAATACCTGGTGCACGAATTAATAGTTGTTAGGGCTCGTATATAAAAGATCCCTATTTGACAAAAAAAGAAAACGTGCAGAAAAACTATTAATTTAAATAATATGATTCCGTTACTAAACACCGGCATGTACCCATAAAGTAAAAATTAGTATTTTGTGTCTAATCTCGAAAAACCTATTTATATTCCAATTTACAACCCTATATTTAGTTTTTGGGGCTGCATAACTTCGCAGCTTATTGCAGTGCAATAACGATGAAAACAAGATATAAATGAATGTAAACATCATAAGAATTGTCTCCTACTATCGTCGATAACATATCGTTGGTGTCATGCTTAAGTGTTCCATACGCCATTTGCTTGATTCGAGAAAAACTCAAGTTAATGTTTTAATCCATACAGGCTAGATATGGTGCAAAAATCCAATACTTTAAGAGTTCAGTTATACTTAACTAAGCTCAAAGAATATATTAAGAGTTTATTTTAGTCAGATATCTGTTATAGTCTAGAAGTTATGGCTAATTTTTATAAATGCAAAAGGTTGTTGATTTGTTCCATAGGATCTCTTTTTCATTTTTTTGGCAATTTGTGTCAATTGTGATCAGTTGTGTTCCACCTCCGTTATGTGAAATGCTGCTGTAAAGCTGAAAATTCGGGGGCTTCAATAAAACAGTTGCAGTAGAAAATAAATGCTTTAGGGACCATTCCCTGCAAAATGTTCGATGCCAAAGATGCCATTCAATCATGGGTGCAAATGAGCTGGCATGTCATCTTTTTAGCATCTTCATCGATGAATTTTATATGAGCGTGAACCCCAAAAGATGCTATTCATTTTTGGATCCAAATCATGTCATTTACACTAATGCTTTGACATGTAATTTTCACCAATGCTTTGCCATGTCATTTCCTCCAATGCTTTGGCATGTCATTTTCAACAACCCTTTGCAATGACATTATTATTACGACGAGATTTTTGACACCGTTGGTTGTGATATCGAGTCTCCGACAACATCAAGCCTATTGTAAATAATCAATCTTGTATATTTAGAAAAAATTGTATAAATAAAAACACAAAATTCATCTCTATTGGATCGATGGAATGGGTTCAAGTGCTGATGAAAAGATCGGATCTTTCACGACTTCCTTTGCATGTGTTCAAATGTTGATGAAAAGATCGGATCTTTCACGACGTCCTTTGCATTGGTTCAAATTCTAATGAAAAGATCGGATCTTTCACGACTTCGTTTGAACCAATGCAAAAGATGCCATGAATTCACGTCAGCGCATGGAACCCCTTCCTTCAAAATTTGCTGGGTTGTTATATGTTTCCTTTACATTTATTTAAGGAGCTGACTCCTCCGCTTTCGAAAAATATGATTTTTATTAGCTTATTTTTATTGTCTTATTTCATAGTTTAATTCATTCGAAAAAATTAATGATCGTTCTTTGAACTATTGGTAGTGGTAATATAATTCTATTTTAATTCATTTTCTGACGTTTTAAATATCTTACATGTATTTTATTAAGCGGAAGGCGTTAAATTTAAGCAAAAATTAACTTTAGTTTCATATAACAATACAACATTTTAAAATATCTTGATTTTAACAATGCACTTCTTCAGTTTTAAAACCTAGTCCTTTAAAACAATTTGTTCCATACGCCACATTGTTCGTAACTTGACAAAATTGGGCAATTTTTTCTTCCAAACGCCATCATTTTTTGAGAGGAGCAATTCGTTTCTGTCTTTTTTTAGTTCCGTACGCCAAACGGTATGGATATGGAACAAAAAAGTTCAAAGTTATTTTGTTTCATACGACAGACTTTATGGATATGGAGCAGGGTTGAAAACTTTGAAAGGTATCTGTAACTCAAAATGTCAAAAATGGCGTATAGAACACTTAAGCATGATACCGACGATATGTGATAAATAGATAGATGTGATAAATGTCGACATAGCTGACCTAGTGCAGTTACTCCATCTGAGGAATATGAAAATATCAGCTGCTAAATCCACTGCCACACTGTTCACCACATGGACGGCTGAAATGAGGCTCCCACTGAACATATTGGTACTGATTCCGACCACTAACTACCCCAAAAATACTGGATGTAACGTTCGATAGCATGTTTAAGTCGTCCGCGCAAGCCACAGCTATTTGCGATAAGACCAGAAGTAGGAACAAGGCGCTCAAGTCGCTGGCCGGCAGCACTTGGGGAGCTGACAAAGAAACCTTGTTGACCACCTGCAATGCAATAGGCCGGTCTGTGGTAAGCTATGCGGCGCCAGCGTGGTCTGCAAACGTTAGCACTACGCAGTGGAAGAAGATTCAAACCTGCCTCCTCATGACACCAGTGGACCATCTTCATGAGGAGACGAAGATTTTACCGGTGCGTCAACAAACAAGATGTTGTCGATGCATTACCTGCTTGGGTGCTGTCGCAGTGAGCATCCCTGTCACGATTTAATGGACAGGCTTCCTCCGTCCAGGCACGTCAGGAGAGAGAGGTCCAAAGGTATAAAAGAGAACCTCTAGACCAACGAGCCTATCAGGCAGGCTTGGATAGCATTCACACTGACATGGTTGCCCAGGCAGTACAGAGATACAGTGTGAATACTAGGAGACAACAACCCCACCACCCCTCCCCCTCCATCACAGAATAAGAACGCCAGCGCCAAGGCAAACACGAGTGGTTTTAGCCCAGTTAAGATCCGGATCCGGGGTCTATACAAAAACGTGCACCTGTATAGCCCATCTTCAAACTTGACCTGTATATGGACAAAAGACACCCAGGTGCAAAATTTTAGCATTTAATTTCAGTTATTGCGGACGCACTCTAGAGGGAGGGACGAACATGGCTAGAACGTCCTATAATTTTATCCTTATCAATAATGTTTTTACAAAATAGTCTGACTTAATCCCCACGGTGCTCTTGAATCAAATTTAAATGGAAGGTGCTTACACCTGGGAAGTTTTTGCGAATTCTGAAACTACAATGTTCATAGATGAGAAAAATCAAAAACAAAAAAAAAAATCGCCGGAGCGCTTTTAAAATAAATCCCGATTCAAGTTGACATTTTTAGGGGTTGTTTAGGTTTTTCGATTTTGCTTGGAAACTGCAAGCCCTATCAAAATGGGAATAAATAATATGTTGTAGCTATCAAAATTCTCTACAGGACTGACCTTAATGATATTTTAGTAGGTTTTACAACTTTTGAGATATAGAAGTTGAAATTGCGACAATTCAAATTCAATACAATTCTGTATCGTCTCCTTATAAAACAATGTCATGACTGCAATTTCCCAACTTAAACTTATATATCTAAACAAATGGTTCAACCTAGGAAAAATTACATAAGCCAGTCTTGTAGAGAAATTTTACAGCTATAAAATTTTCTCAGGTCCCATGCCGATAAGACTTGCCGTATTCAAGCAAAATCGCGAAACCCTAACAAAAAAACCTAAAAATGTAAACTGAGCTACTTTATCTCAAAAACGGTGCAGTCTGAGAACAAATCATAAACGTCAATCCTGTAGAGAATTTTCACAGCTACAACATTTGCTTTAGCTCCATTTTGATTGGATTTGCGGTTTCCAAGCAAAATCGTGAAAACCTAAAAAACACCTAAAAATTTGAATTTTGACCCCGCTTTATTTAAAAATCCCTACAGCGATTCTTTCTTGTTTTTGGATTTTTCTCATTTATGAACATTGCTGTTTCAGAATTCACAAAAACTTCCCCTGTGTAAGCGGTTTTACATTAAAAGTTAGTTAAGTCGCACCCTTCATGACATTGTTTTATAAGGGGCGATACAGTCAGTGCATTGTCCCAATTTGAACTTCAATATCTCAAAAATGGTAAATCCTACGGAAATACCGTAAAGGTCAATCTTGTATAGAATTTTCATAGCTACAGTCAGTCTCATTTTGATAGGACTTGCGGTTTCTAAGCAAAATCGTGAAAACCTAAACACCACCTAAAAATGTCAACTTGAATCGCTATTTATTTAAACAGCTCTCCGGCGATTTTTTTTTTGTTTTTTGATTTTTCTCATCTATGAACATTGTAGTTTCAGAAGCCGCAAAAGCTTCTCAGGTGTAAGCACCTTCCATTTAAAATTGATTCAAGAGCACCGTGTCCCATAGTTGTTGTTTTAAATTTTTTTTTAAACCTATAATTTATTTGTGGATAAAGTTTGGCATTGTTCGCCAAGGGGTAAGGCAGGGAAGACTAGTTTCGATCCTCGTCACAGGATCTCATAAGTTCCCTTGTTTCTCGTTTGTGGATATTCTCCACCGAAGTTATTTTTCAATAACTTCTTCAACAGAAAACTTTTTATACCCAAACATCAATCGTCAGCTCGAAGTATAAAGGTGAACAAAGAAAAACCTGCAACGAGAAGCTTTTTTTTGGCAACCTCACACAACTCCGACGAATGCATGTTGCTTCAACAAAAATCAAAGTGATTCGATATCAGGCCTTAAAGTGAACTTATCCGAATTTTTGTGTGGAAGTTACCGGATGGAGTGGACAAATATAGTCCATATTTGAACCTGATCTTTATCTGGTATATATATTAGGATGTGTAATGTTTAGACCAATTCGGCCACTCCCTTCAAGAGTTACCGTACGAAAAATTTTTCCGAACATTTTTGAACATTTGTGGGGGAGGTACCTCAAGGAGTGGACCGATATGGCTTATCTTCGAACTTAAACTTTGTTTGGACAAAATATTACTAAGGCCAAACTTTGGACCGAATCGGCAGACCTGTTCGAGAGTTATTTTGCCCTCCAACCTCCTCACACGGTGTCGTAGGGGTTTTTTGCAACTTTCAGGCTGTTTTCTCAGGAAGTATGGACTTGCCCCTGATGAAACTTATACCGTCGTATGGAGGGCAGTGAATACAAGTTGCTAAAGCAAAAATCAAAGCGATTCGAGAGATGTTCCTAAACTGAACTTTTCCAAAATTTTGTGTGGGAGGTACCCGACGGAGTGGACCGATTGAGTCCATATTAAAACCTGATCTAAGTCTGGTACACGCTCCACGATGGGCAAAGTATGGACCAAATCGGTTACACCCTTCAAGAGTTATCGTGCGTACAAATTTTCCGAACATTTTCGAACTTTTGTGGGGGAGGTACCGGAAGGAGTGGACCGATATAGCTCATCTTCGAACTTAAACTAAGTTTGGACAAAATGTTACGAAAGCCAAAATTTGAACCGAATCGGTTCATCCCTTCGAGAGTTATCGTGCGCTCCAGCCAGCCAGACAGACAGACAGACAGACGGACGGACATTGCTCAATCGACTCCAAATTGTCTGAAACACATTTCGTCCAAACATACTTGGGGTCTAAAACCATTATTTCGATGAGGCACATTTTGCCCGTATGAAAGTGTATATACCCTTCATAGCCTAAAGGCTGAGGGTATAATGAAAGTGTATATACCCTTCATAGCCTAAAGGCTGAGGGTATAAAAAGATAAACTTATCATCTCAAAAATAGATTTACATTTTTGGTTTTATTCAACTAGCAAAAAACTTTCATCCTATGTCACTGGTGATGTTGAACTGAAGTTTTTCTCATTTTTTATATTTTTTCTTATAGTCTGTCTGTGTCTCTCTTATAGTTTATTATTTTTTCTGTGGCAGTAGTAATTACATGGAGCATATCCAACATGTGTCGACGTTTAAAATTGTCCTCTTGAGTTATGATTTTGACGTCCTTACAATTTGGAGTGTGACCCGTTTGGGAACAATGCGCTGCTAGAACAGTTTTCTGTTCAAGTGGTTTGTTTTTGTACTTTTGGACACTGAATCTGGTCTTACGTTTCGTTTTTGTTGTGCCAACATATACCTTTTTGCATATGTTGGACTTGTCTCCATCGAATTCTATCCTGTAAACTAAATTTGATTTGCCATCGTCTGATATTTTTGATTTCGTGCTTCGAAAAAAAATTAAGTAATAATAAAATGATGAAAGGCCGACAAAAATTTAATCTGAATTTTTATAAAATACTAGCAAAGTGGCCGCTACTTAGTATGCGGAAAGGATATAAAATACAAATGAAATGGCAATATGGAAATGTCGAACACTGAAAATTTTGTTGTACTAATACCAATTTTTATTTTTATTTAAGTACTGTTCGTACCAATTTAGTTCAATATGTACGTATTTTCAAAACCACATCAATCCTACAGGCCAATAGTAATCATTATTTTTTAATTGCAGGATTCCAGCGCTATCCGTTCGCTCAAATCCACACGGTACCAAATTTAGAACTATCCGAACCCGTACGAATTTCCACAACTACCTCAATTCTACACTGCAACAGTAATCATAATTCCCAACGCTATCCGTTCACGCTAATCTAAATTGTACCAAATTTAGTGTCATTTAGTACTTTTAGTACCCATAATTACGAATTGTCAAAACTGTCCTACAAGCCAACAGTAATCATTATTTAAAATTTCAGGATTCCAGCGCTGTCCGTTCACCCAAATCCAAATTGTACCAAATTTAGTACTTTCCGTACCCATAAGTACGAATTTCCAAAACTTCTTCAATCCTACACCCCAACAATAATTTTAATTCCACATTTCAGGATTGCAGCTCCATCCCTTCGCCCAAATCCAAATTTAGTACCAGTTGGTACACATAAGTACGAATTTTCCAAACTATCTCCATACATCAATCCACTCCAACAGTAATCTTAATTCCAAACTTCCGGATACTACCTATATCCGCTCACCCAAAGCCAAATTGTACGAAATTCAGTACCAATTAGAAGTTTTCATCCACATAAGTACGACACTGAAAAAACTATCTCTTTCCTACACTCCAACAGAAATCTTTAATGCTACTTCACGATCCCAGCGCTGGATGAACAGCAAAACCAATTTGTACCTAATTTAGTACCATTTTGTACTTTCCTACTCAATAAGTACGAATTTCCAAAACTCAATCCTACACTCCAACAGTAATCATAATTCCAAATTTCAGGTTTCTAGCTCTATCCATTCACTCAAATCAAAGTTGTACTAAATATAATACCATTTAGTACTTTCCGTACACATAAGTAAGAATTTCCAAAACCACATCCTTTTATCAACACCACTTCATAAGCTTGATTTCGAAACCAGATTTCAAGATTCTAGCTACATCCGTTAAAATATGAAATTGGTACCAACACTAGTAACTTCTATTTTTTTCGTCTACTTATAGTTTGAAATTCCAAGTACATCTTTCTTACTCTCCACCAGTTGACTTCATTCCCAATTTCAGAATTCTAGCTCTTCCCGATTGCCTAATAATACAATGGGTACCATATTTAACTTTTAGTACTTTTCGTACCCTTCTAGGACGAAAAAAAACCAACCTTATCTCACCCCTACACACCAAAAGGAAACCACAGTCAAAATTTAAACTTTCTAGCTTCAGCGGTTTCGTCAGGGCGATGATATGTCACTCACTCATCACTAAGCTCTTTTATATACATATGTACATAATAATAACCCAGCAAACCAATCGTACCGACTTCGTAACGAAATCGGAACAAAATGTCGGACGTATCGTCCGAAATCGTAACGATATCTTAACGAAAGTTGTATGAAGTGGTTGACATAATTTCGGAACAAAATGTCGCAGCGACATCGGATCGATTTCGGTCCGATTTCGTAACGAAATCTGAAGAAAATCCTTAAGAAATTCGGAAAGGAAAATTCTATCCGACATTCGTTCCGAAATCTGAACGAAATCGGTACAAAATCTGAACTATTTCCTCTCCGAAAAATCGTTTAGAAATCGGAACGAAATCTGAACGACTTTGCTTCCGAAATTGTTCAGACGTGTCGGACATCAGACATTTGGTTTGCTGGGAAGATATGAAAAACCCTACTCACCGGTACGTATAATTTATATACTCAATTATGTCACAGCGAGCATACATACGTCGCGTGGTACTACAATTATCATAGGAATATACCCAGTAAAATGTTTGATATCAAAGAAGTATGTAGTATGGGATTGTTAAGGTAAGGTACCTTTAGGCAAATATTTGCTCCAGCGACTGGCAGTGTGAGCTTACTGAGAGCAAGTGAGTGTCAATAATGCATTGAAATGTATGCTCCCTTGCTCTCAGTAAGTGCACACTGCCATTCGCTGGAGCAAATATTTGCCTAATGTGACCTTACCTTAAGAGATTCTGGAATTTATAGTCCAGTCAAAATACATATAGTCCAGAAGTTTGTAATGATGGGGTATAGGAGATTTGCGCTGACTAAATGGTCAACTTTCATCAGCTTTGCACCTATATTATCAACTCCAGCTGTTTTGTTATATTTTAATCCATTTATACCGTCAACTATTTCGTTTATGGAGGGGATGTCGGTTTCCATATTTTTGGTTTTGATAACAGTTCGGTGTAAAAGCTTATCCAGACCTCAATTTGTTTTTTTTTTTGTTTTTTTGCCGTGATCAGGGTACCATCATCATTCCTGATAGGTTTGACAGCTGTGAAAGGTCGGTTTGATAAAAGCTTTGTGGCTTTATCCAAAGTAGCATCTGTTAGCTGTTATATTTTTATTTATTTTTTTATTTCTTTCTACAACAAGACAAGAATCTTATAATTATAGTGCAGAATCTATATATAAAAGAGCTTAGTAATAAGTGAGTGAGTGACAGATCATTGCGCAGACGGAAAGAATGAAGCTAGAAACTTGAAATTTTGAGTGTGCGTTGTTGTTGGTGTGTAGCGGTGAGATAAGGCTGGGTGTTTGGAAAATCTAACTAGAAGGGTACGGAAAGTTCTAAAAGGTACCAAATATGGTACCCTTAGTATTAGGCAAACGGGAAGAGGTAGAATTCTGGAATTTGGAATAAGGGTCACTGATGCGTACCAAAGGGTTTTTGGAAATTCGACCTCTAAGTGTACGAAAAGTACTAAAAGTTACAAAATTTAGTACCAATTGTATATTTTGAACGGATATAGGTAGAATCGTGGAATTTGGTATGGAAATCTAGGTTGGGAAGTAGTGTATATAAAAGAATGTGGCTTGGGAAATTCGTACTCATGTGTACGAAAAGTACTAAATGGTACTAAATTTAGTACAAATTGGATTTAAGATTACTGTTGAAGTGTAGGATTGAGATATTGAGGTAGCTTTGGAAATTCGTATTTATGTGTACGAAAAATACCAAATGGTACTAAATTTGGTACAATTTGGATTTTGGAGAACTGATGGAGCTGCAATCCTGAAATTTGGAATTAATTAGTATTGAAAATTCGTACTTATGTGTACAAAATGTTCATTCATTATATAATCAGTGTGCGAAAAGTTCTAAAGTACAATAAATTTGGTATTGGGCTAAGGAATAGAAGTGGAATTCTGATTTATTATTTACTAGCTGAACCCGGTGCGCTTTGCTGCCCCACTACAATAAAATATAATGGAATACCATAATTATTTTAAAGTTTTTAATATTTTAACGAATAAATATAGGGGATATGAAAGCGTTATATACTTATTCAGGGTTGTTATGGAGCTAATATGGTATTTTTGTATGTTTCACGAGGTAACACTCCTCCGAAAGCCTTTCCGCCTATAAGTATTCCTAATTTATATCATAATAAAACATAAATCTTAAGAAGTCTCTCAAAGGCATAATGTTTAATAGCTGTAGCCTTGGTCAATTCCTCCTGTAAATAATTATGACTTTTACTGACTGCTAAGTCTTCAAAATTTCATTGAAATTGAACATACGTAACAAAAACATGAAATCGACCGAAAATATATATTATATCGAGAGCGGTTCATTAGGAATATAGCTACCCAAATTCCTATATGAACCGCTCTCGATATAATTCGTCAAATTTAGTTTTAGACCAAATCCCGTCTCACATTCACATTTTGTGCGTAAAATAAAGATTATCACCCGAAAATATATATGGGAGCTATATTCAAATCTGAACCGATTTCGATATAATTTGTCCCAATTATTTCTAGAACGAATTGAGTCACGCTTTCCAAATTTCAATGAAATTGGACATATGTAGTGTGTCCAAATAGGAAACCGGTCTCGATATAATTTGGCACATTTATTTTTGGAACAAATTCCGTCAGACATCCTAAATTTCAGCGACATTGGACACATATAGCGTGTTTAGAGCATCAAATACAGAAAATCGGCCTAAAATATAGATAGGAGCAATATCCAAATCTGAACCGATTTCAATATGATTTGGCACATTTATATCTAGACCAAATCCCGTTACGCATTCCAAATTTCACCGAAATTGTACATAAATAGCGAGTTTGGTGCATAAAATACAGGAAATCGGCCGAAAATATATACAGGAGCTATATCCAAATCTGAACCGATTTCGATATAATTTGGCACATTTATTTCTAGACCAAGTTCTGTAACACATTCCAAATTTCAGCGAAATTGGACATATATAGCGTGCTTTGTGCATAAAACACAGGAAATCGGCCGAAAATATATATGGGAACTATATTCAAATCTGAACCGATCTCTATATAATTTAGCACAATTATTTCTAGAACAAATTCCGTCAGATTCAAATTTCAGCGAAATTGAACATATATAGCATGTTTGGTGCATCAAATGTGGAAAATCGGCCGAAAATATATATTGGAGCTATATCCAAATCTGAACCTTTTTCGATATAATTCGGCACATTCATGTCTAGACCAAATTCAGTTACAGTGGACATATATACAGTTTTTGGTGCATCAAATGCGGAAAATCGGCCGAAAATATATATGGTAATATTCAAAAAAGTTTTACAATCGTTGAAGTTGAGGTTAACCATTTAATAAGTCGCGAACTGTTAATATATTTTATAAAATATAAATATATTTATATTAATTGAAGTGTTTTAGCCACGATCTCATAAAATGGACCATAAGAAATAATTTTCGTGGAACCTGCGTTGGTGGTTATATACAAAAATGGGAAAAATGTGTTGAAGTAAACAAGTTTTTTTGTGTTCTTTCTTGATTTCTGGCCAAACCACGCAAAATTCAAACCTGTGCTCAAAGAAAGAACTAAACAATACCCCTTGGGTTCTAGTGTATGACTTTTCGATATATACACTGCATCCCCCTAAAATCGATGCTGACATTTTGAAGTTTTGATTTAAGTGTTTTTCGAATTTTTCTTATAATTAGAGGGTGCAACTAGATAATAATCCAAACTAGTTTATAGGATTGTAGAACTCGCGATTCCACGCCGCTCGATGTATATCTCATGAGTGTGCTCCGTACATCTTAGTAATAGGAGTCCAAAGGCGAAAATTTGGTGCGTAAATTTTCTGAAAAAACCTATTTTTTGGCTTTAAAATTTACAACTGTCGTACAGGTACCCCTGAACCCCACGTGATTTTAGTTTTTTACGTGCCGGATCTAATAAGCCCTTCCGCGTTCGAATCCATCCACTAAAACGCCGGATATAGATACCCTGAAAGTAGGAAAATCTGCAAAAATATATTTTGACAATTCCGCGAATTGAACCGCAATTTTCTTTGATTATTTTTACACAAATTTAATCCTTTATACGCGATTATTATATTTGCCAAAAAGGTGTGTCACAAATTACAAAGATTCGGGAGTAATATCCCTATTTATCCCAAAATAGAATGTGGTGGCTCATCCGCAGTTCTTGACGAATCTGTCTAAAATAATTTATATTGACGTATTTTTAATAGGCGGCCATTGAAATCGGATGCCCCTTATACTCATATGCACATCGCGTAATTTTTGCCCACTTGAAGGTTTTTTGAATAGTAAGATGCAACTGATGGCACACTTTGGCCGCTGAATAAAACATGGGAAAATCCATGCATACTGATAGACATGGACTCCCTGTATCCGAAAAGCACATGCACCTCAACTGATTTAAACGGATTCGCGAATTACACGCTTTTTAATTTTTGTGTTTTTTCTTTGTTTGTAATTTTATTAGTACGCTCTACTACTTATTTCTATTTCTTATCGCAAAAAGCAAATATACTTTCGCGATGACAAATTATTTTCCTTGTAATAGTTTTAGCAAAATACTTCAGGTTTTGTATGGAAAATTAGCGAAATAGTAGAATTACTTCCAAAAATATTTCTCCAATTTTTCGCATTAAACCAAAATATATATTTTTGAAATAAATTTCAACATGCAATGAACACAATCTTTATAATTTTGATCTCACATTTGTTTATGCGTTGTCTAGATTCTGTACGTATTTTTATTTTTTAGAGATTTTTATAGAGTCAGAATTACAATAAATAAAATTTACCCCAAGATTTCTTCATTATTTTTTTATTTTCCGCGAAAATAAAAATAAATTTTGCAAATATTTTAGCATCTACGGATAGATATCAATTTTTGTTAACGATTTATGTATACATTTTTTTATTACAACCCACAATGGTCTCAAATCCAAATTTTCTGGTCAAAACTGTTTCAACGTCTATTTTGTATTGAAATTAATTATTATTATTTATAATAAATGTGTACAAACAGCAATTCTTACGTTTTATCGACCGAAATGACCAAAAACTGCCAAAATTTGTTGAACAGGGTGATCCCGTTGTGTGGGGTCTAAACCAAAACATTGACCTATGTTAATAATTTTTTGTACGAAGGATTTATATCTTCCGAGAGGTCAAAATACCAAATTTCAGCCGAATCGGTCAAAAAGTGTAGCTAAAATCCACAAAATATCTAAAATCGGACGGTACTTTTATGTGGCGGCTATGACAAAACATGGACCTATTTTTAAAAAAATTATACATACTTGTTTTCTACACTCTGAAACCCTTAAATATGAATTTTAAGGAAAACCGGTTAATAGATGGGGGTATTACCGTTCTATTTCAATTGGATACTACGTACAGTCACAACAGGTATTTACAAAAAATTCTCCCATCTTAAAATAGAAAAATCCACTTTATTTTAACTGTGGCAAATTTGAGCACGATTTGACTTCAGAATTTATTAGTACAGACCCCCTGCTATCTTTCAAATTCGATTTGGAGGTGGATATATTTGGACATTTTTGTAAAAGTTTAAGTATATTTAAAAAATAGTTGTAAGAAATAATTTTTAATATATATAAAAACATTGATTTTATTACGCTAACTTTACAATTTTCATCGTTCTTTTTGTAAATATTATGAAAGTACTCATTAACAGCTTCCCGATTCAAAATAACTTTGGTCTCACTTCTGTATACTTATGCAGCGACCCAATACAACCAAAAATTGTATATTTTACAGCACAAAGTCTGTTTTATTTTTACATAAGAAAGTGTCAACTTTGGTACTGCGCCAATCAACGAATACTACTGTTATTTACAAAAACTAATTATTTTCAGATGACTTGATGTGTTTTTTATTATTCTGTGCAAAAAAAAAATAAAATTTCGAAACTTCAAAAATATGGTTTTGGCCAAAAATTTCCTGATTGAAACCTATGTGCAACCCAAAGGAAATTTTTAAATATTTTTTCTTTATAAGGAAACAAAACCCCCTATAACTTTTGGGTGCAGCATCCAATTTTGTGAACGCGAACATATTTGAAACCACAATTTTTTCTTAACGTAAGTACCAAAAATCGGGGATGTGTTCGCAAAAAAAATTTAATTTTTTTTTCAATGGTATTGAAAAGGAAATTTGAAATTTAACATATGGGAGCTATATCCAAATCTGAACCGATTTCGATATAATTTGGTACATTTATTTCTAGACCAAGTTTTGTAACACATTACAAATTTCAGCGAAATTGGACATATATAGCGTGCTTGGTGTATAAAATACAGGAAATCGGCCGAAAATATATATGGGAGCTATATTCAAATCTGAACCGATCTCTATATAATTTTGCACATTTATTTCTAGAACAAATTCCGGCAGACCCTCCAAATTTCAGCGAAATTGGACATATGTATATAGCGTGTTTGGTGCATAAAATAAGGAAATCGGCAGATAATATATGTGTATGGGAGCTATATCCAAATCTGAAACAATCTCAATATAATTTGGCACATTTATTTCTAGAACAAATTCCGTGAGAAATTCAAACTTTCAGCGATATTGGACATATATAGCGTGTGTGGTGCATAAAATAAGGAAGTCGGTCGAAAATATATGTATGTGGGAGCTATATCCAAATCTGAACCGATTTGAATATAATTTGGTAAATTTATTTCTGCATCAAATTTCGTCACGCACACACAATTTGGAGATTGTATCTGTAACAGTTCTAAAGATATTTGCATACAAAATCTAAATTTTTTGGAGGTACCTCCGGTTTTGATGCTATATCTCCAGATCAACGCAAAATTTCCAAAAATGATATAGCCTATTTTCATTCCAGGCCATGTAGCAATGTACCCTAAAAATTTCAGTAAGATCTGTTCAGCGGTTTTCGCGTCTTTAAGGCACAAACAAACAAACGTACAAACAAATTTCAATTTTATATGTATAGAAGATAGATTTGTCAGGTTCACTGCTAGAGGTGGTCGTACAATAAATATTCCAGATGTATTAAATGATACTAAATATTGAAGAGTGAACCGACAAATGAAATTTGTTATGAAAATCCGCCTTTTCTACTCAATAGTGTACTATTGGTTCTATGCTATCGTGACGGCGGTTTCTAAATAATGCGCTGAAAACAAAAAGTCAAACGTATCTCTTCAATGACATTATTTTTTTAATTCTGGACATTTTAGTTAGTTAATTTGAAAACATAGATCAATGCGACCATTTTTTTTTTTAGAAGAAGAGAACAAAAAGGCCTAAATTAAAATGTCTAAAAATTTAACAGTAATATAGGTGTCATGTCAAAGCGTGCGCATTAAGTAACATTTTTTGAATAAAGGTTTTCTACATGTTGATATCACAAATTACGAAATTAGAGCAGCTTCGGTTGGAAAATCTGGATAAAATGTTCAAAATACCCGTACCGCGGACTGAAATTAAGAATGAGGGTTGCTGTTGATGTGATACGATAAGGTTTTTTTTGGAAATTCGAACCAAAAGTATACGAACAGTACATAAATGAGTTTATAATATATAATTGTTCCACAAACATCCCAGAAGGACAAGGGAGACTTTTCTCATATCAATGAATGCACTTCGATTCATATTAGCTCAGTGATGTGGGACCTACTGTTTATCGCCGAGTCCGAACGGCGTGTCTTAAGACACCACTTGTAGAGAAGTTTTACATTGCTGAAATACTCAGGAAATGTTGCCAAAAATACTGAGGGGTATTTCCTACCGTTGAAAATTTGATGTTGCTTGGCCTGGTAATCGAACCGCAGACCTTCTGGGTGCAAGGAGAGTGTGCATACCATCAATTAAAATATGTATTATTAGTACATTAGAATGTTCAGTGTTCATCATTTTCATATTATATATTGATTATTTGTATGTATATTAATCCTTTTCCGTATACGAAGTAGCGGGCATTTTGCTAGTTATATTACAAAAGACATATCCGTCTTACCTAGGATCACAAGTAAAGAAGGGGGAATTAGGTAGTACATTGTTATTTAGTTTGTCAGTGACAAAATTATGAGCAATTAATAAAATGGACTTGATTAATTACTATTAAATTGGAGAATCCGTTTTTTTTAAAGTAGAAACGTTACTGATGCTTTTGTGTGTCGTTGGGTAGAGTGTTCCAGAGACGTATAATGCATATTACAAATTCGGACACTAGGCTTCGTCACCTAAATGGTACTAATTTTTTTCGCCTGCGTGAACGTGTAAACGTTAATTTATCAAATACATACTTAGGTTTTGCGACTTACAATCATTTTGTGCAAAACAATTAAAGCCCTACATTTGAGGAGATTATTGAAGCTACAACCGTGTAGAGAATTTGCGAGTTGTGTGATATGTTGTCTTCTATCTATATTATTAAAGGTGACGTTTAACATTCACAAACTCTTTAAGTCGAAGTTGGCGAATAGTTCGCAACCATATACT
Organism: Musca autumnalis; assembly: GCF_047663935.1. Lineage (NCBI taxonomy): Eukaryota > Metazoa > Arthropoda > Insecta > Diptera > Muscidae > Musca > Musca autumnalis. Next base: position 135,878,914 of record NW_027412088.1, on the reverse strand, counting down.
AAACCTGATACTAACAATTCTTTTGCTAAGAGGATGCGAATACTAGTCGGTTTATAGGAATGTGTTATCCACAAAGCTCTTATCGCCGTTCACAGTCATCCCTACTCAGCAGGTTCTTCTTCTACTCCTATAAAGGGATCCAAAACTCGACCTATTATAGAATGTGCGAGTATCATATGATTTTTGTTGTATACTGTGTAATTTCTGTTTGCTTCCGCGTCTCGGGTTATCTTCTCCAGCAGCATATTGAAAAGACCCCATGAACGACTCTCTCATTGTCGGAAGCCACGTGATCTTTGATGGGCGTTTTTAGTCACTGTTATTGCGGCTGCTTTCATGGAATGGACAATATTTGCCATTGACCCATAGGCTAAGTATGTTGCGGTCGTCTGCTGCTTCCGATCTCCACTTTTCGCGCTGTGATGGGCCGCATTTTGTTCGTTACATTCTTTTCGGTGTGTACATTTGCTACAAGAAAGGAAGTGAACCGATTGGAGGATTGATCATCAAAATAATCGTTCGTTTAACACGCACCAAGTATACATTCCATCTACGAGGGTTGTACGGAAACTATTTGGCGCCATTTGAAATTTATTTTATGGGAAGTTTGACAGTTTTTAAACGTACTCACGACAGTTTATTATACGACCATGTGTTGTGTTGCGTTCTGTGACCTAAAAAATCACTTTGCAAAAATTGGAATTTACTTGTGAACGTTTTCGTCCGATTATTTTTCACAATTTACGACGTGGATAATCTAAAGGACCATCCTATAGCACTGTGAAAAACTGGTTTAATGAATTCAATCGTGGCTGACATTTGTCAAAAGCAAAGATCGTGAGGGTCGCGCAAAATCGGCCGTTGTGCCAGTAAAAAATTAATCCGTTCGTGAACGGATGATGCAAGATCCGTGAGCGGATATTGGCCAATCAACCAAAAAAGGCTCTTGTGGATTGGTGCAAAGAAATTGTGAATAAAAACGATCGCGGTGCTTCAAACGACGTTTATAAGATCGTCACAGACGACGATTCTTCGATCTATGCTTAGGAGCCCGCAACAAAACAGGAATCGAAAGCGAGCCAAATCCAGCAAAAGGTCACCTGTTTCTTCCGCAAAAATTACGGCTTGAGAAATGTAGGACAGTTTACACAATTTGTGTGCCTTAAGTCTCTTGAGAAATTCGAAAACCGACCAAGACGAATCATTCTGCATCACGACAATGCGATCTCTCACACACTGATTTAAACCAGCTCCTGTTTGGCCGGACAAAACGTGGAATTGATGGGTCATCCACCGTACAGCCCTGACTGGGAATCCAATGACTTCATGCTGTAAAAGAAGATGCTGTAAAAGCGTTCAAAACCCATGTTTTAGAGGTGTCTCAATCGGAGTGGAAAAGTGAGCGCATGAAAATGCTGGAGACTACTTAAGAAAGCAATAAAATTATTTTTAATTGTAAATATTCGAGTTTTTATCGTTAGGCCACATTGTTATTTATGTATGTCGAGTTGTCTAAACCTGGTGATGGTAATTACCAAGCTCATTGTGGCCGCCAACTCAACTAGCCCCATTCCGTTATCGAAACTTTTCACATAGCTGTATTTCTCCCAAACTTAAATTAATTTCGTAGATGTCCGCTACTTCCCTCACAAAAGTTTAAAAATAAATATTAATTTAGTTCGGGTTAAGGGTTGTTCGGGAATGGTTTTGAAAGTTTCATCGAGAGTAGTCCTTACGATTCTGATTACAACGATATAATTTGGGTGTCCAAAACCGAAATCGGTTAAGTTTGAGTCACAAAACCGAAACCGGTTTTCGCCAAAAACATAATTTTCGGTTAACCGAAAAAACCGGTTATTTGTGTCGGTTAACCGTTTTTAAAAAGATGGTAATATTTTTATATTTCCTTACAATTATATTCTTGAAAGTAAACTAAACTTAACTAATACAAGGTACGGTAAAGATATAAATGTCAGATACATTTAAATGTGAAAAAATATTTTGTGTAAAATTGCACTAAAACTACCGTTGTACCAACAATTTAAAACAATTATTTGGTCTATCATAGTCACTATTCAACAGACCGCGGAGTTTTGGAACAGACCAAAAATGTATGTTTGTATAATTTAAGAATGGCAAAGCAAGACGAAGAATCCACACTTAAGAAAATGTAAACTTAATTCTTTCGGTACACAATTTTATATTTGTAAATACTTTTTCTTTTCTTATAGCGCAATTTCTTGCCTTAATTTTGCTAGCCCCACTTCGAGGTTTAGCGTCAAATAACAAGGATATTATGAAATAATTATATAAAAACGAAGTCATTATACTTAATTTACAATTTGCCGCACATTTTTAATTAAATATTTATGAATTATGGGATATTTTGTACCTATTTAACAAAACCGAAAACCGGTTTTTGAAAAAGTTAAAAATTTCGGTTAACCGAAAACCGTTTTATTAGGAAAACCCGTTTTTTGGACACACTAGATATAATTTTTTGTGGGCTGATTTTTTACTTGATTTCATTATCTTTTTATACGTTAAATATTTTCTTGTAGATACTTCTGAGTTCTAAGAAACGCACGTTCGCTACAAGAAACTTCAAAATCTAACGATTAAATACACATTTTTAGGTAACATCAATCTATAATTAAACAGTAAGAAAATACATATTTTATGCAATACATAAAGTAATTTAATAACATGTTCATATGTGCAAAATAAATGTTATAAGTTTTATTTTTAAAACTGTTTTATTGACATAGCACTTAGTAACTTCTTACAATATACTAATTATTTAGGTTATCGTTACTCACTAGCCTAATAACTGATTACAGCTAATTCCAGAGGCAGCACCTGATCTATTATTTAAAAAAAAAACAGTTACAGAACTAGGTCATAATGTGGAATTTAATTATAAACTTTTACAATACTCGTGTACGGCTTTGGCCTATGGAAGTATTAAATAATTGTCAGTAGTGTAATTTATGTAGAAGGATGAGGTTGGCGAACCTACTTTGAATTAAATTAAATAACCTACTACTAGTAACAAGGAATTCTTTATTAACGTTTTTATAATATAAGCTATTAACTCATCATAGCGAACACAAGAATCAGTTTCACATCTGAACGTCAGAAACAGACACGAAAATGTTTAGGCCTTTGATGTTTTACATTTTGAATAAAAAATGTAGTGTTTTAATGGGGTTTAGTCAGCTAAAAATCTGACCTTTATTCTGTTGTGATGGTCTTTTTGTGATTTTTTTGACGTTGTACAAAATAGAAACTGGTGGGATGAGGCAAACTTGCTCAGAGCATTTGGTTATTTGTACTATGAGCAGTGTGAAGCCATAAAAATATATATTTAAACGGATCCTTTGCACACGAAAAATTTGGATGTAATTAAAATAACATTAAAATCTGTATCCTAATTTCTAATGTAATCAATAATCATTTGGTGAAATAAAATTTTAATACTCATTCTTCGACAAATTAATAATATAAAGTATAAAAAAATAATCTAGAGCTAGTATTAGTGTTCTGCTGTATCAAAAGCCTCGTTGAATATAGTCCCATGGCAGAAAATTATAAAATCTAAACAAATTGCGAAAAATAGTAAAAAAAAGATATGATGCAAAACTACGTTGTTAAAAATCGTCGATAATGGTGTTCAGAGGTATAGCAGATGTTAAAAATCCATTCAAAATATTCGTGAAAAACTTTTTTACTATTTTTCGATTTTGTCATTTTCTGCCGTGATATTATATCCAAAGAAACTTTTTTGCAAGTGAAAACCCATATGACAAGGCAGGACACTAATACTTGCTTTAAAATAATTTGTGTACCCTCAGCATTTATGCTAACGAGGGCATATACACTTTCATTCATACAAAATGTAACTCATCGAAATAATGGTTTTAGACCCCAAGCATGTTTGGACGAAATATGTTTCAGAAAATTTGGAGTTGATCTAGCCATGTCCGTCCGTCTGTGTGTCAGTCTGGCTGGCTGGAGCGCACGCTAACTCTCGAAAGGATCAACCGATTTGGTCCAAAGTTTGGCTTTCGTAATGTTTTGTCCAAACTTAGTTTAATTTCGAAGATGGGTTATATCCGTCCACTCCTTCCGGTACCTCCACCACAATAGTTCGAAAATGTTCGGAAAATTTGTGCGCACGATAACTCTTAAAGGGAGTAACCGATTTGGTCCGTACTTAGCACATCGTGAAATTTCTACCAGACTTAGATGAAGTTCCAATATGGACTCAATCGGTCCACTCCTTCGGTTACCTCCCACACAAAATTTTGGAAAAGTTCAGTTTAGGACCTGCTCTCGAATCGCTTTGATTTTTGTTGTAGCAACTTATATTCACTGCCCCCCTTATGACGGTACAAGTTTTATCAAGGGCAATTCCATACTTCCTTAAAAAATATCCTGAAAGGTGAAAAAAACCCTGTGACACGGTGTGTAGTGAGTGGAGCGCAAGATAACTCTCTAACGGATCTGCCGATTCGGTCCAAAATGTGGCCTTCGTAATATTTTGCGCAAACTTAGTTTAAGCTCGAAGATAATCCATATCGGTCCACTATTTTAGGTACCACACCCACAAATGTTCAAAAATGTTCGGAAATATTGTGGCCACGATAACTCTTGACGGGAGTGACCGATTTTGTCCATACTTTACACATCCTAATATATCTGCCAGATATAGATCAGGTTCGAATATGGATAATATTTGTCCACTCCTTCGGGTACCACCCACAGAAAATTTTGGACAAATTCACTTTCAGACCTGCTCTCGAATCACTTTGATTTTTGTTGAAGCAATTTGCATTCGCTGCCTCAATTACGACAGTCCACACTTCTTGAGAAAACCGGCGGAAAGTTGGAAAAAAACCCCTATGGCACCATATGAAGTTGATGGAGAGCTCGAACCGAATACTGCGTTCGTCCACACTTTGGATATCGCAATATTTTTTCGAATATTAAATTCGAAGGTGGTGCTTATAGGTCCACTCCTTCCGGTACCTCCCCCAAAAAAGTGTGTTCGAGGATCCTTCGGACATTTTTACCGATGGTTCTCCTAGTGGCCCTGTTTACAGCGATATTTTATTTTTCGTAGCCTAGTAAAGTAAAAAACCCTATCTATCGATATCTCCGCAAATTTTTGAGCTTTAATCCTATTCATATTTTTGCCGGTTCATACGCCCATAATTTTGAAGACTCCCAAAAGTACATAAGTTGTTTTTTGGAAAAAAATGTTTTTCAATCCACACAGGCTGAGGGTATATCTCTGTCGGCAAAGCCGACTGATACTTTTTAATTGTTATACTTTGTATAACACTGTGCGACAACAACTACAAGGAAAACTGAGCATGCTATGAAAGTAGAGCTAAAAATATGAGACACTGATATTGGCGTTTTTAAAGTTTTCGTCGGGAAGTAACCTAAGTGGGCGGGGCAATTACCGCCCATGTTTAGTTTTTTTTCGAAATATTCAAGTTAAGATATCTTGGAACCCTCGCATTTAACCCTCATGCAGTTCACCAAAGGGATCTTTTTGGTCCTTTTTTCGAAAATCGTTCAGAAAAACTTTAAAATGTGATCATATCGGATCAAAATATTTTGCAAAATTGTTCGTCATAAAATTATACTATAGGTATCTAAATACACTAAATCTGTAAATCTTGTCTAATAGCCAGGAATTCCTAAAAACTAAAAACACGTTTTAGGGTGTTGAGTCGTACTTCGTCTGATATTATTTCGAATTGACCCACAATGCATAATTTTGGAGGGATGAAGTCAAAGAAAAAAAATATTCTCCATAAAATTTTAATATAGTACACCACAGAAATGAAATCTCTATTTACATCATACATCATGAAAGTATCTGTATCAAGTTTACCGAAAAAAACGCGAAAATATTTCCCAATTTTTTTGATGTAATTTTTTCCGTTTGTTTTGTTTATTGTTGAAGTTCAATCTCATTTTCGATTGCTTGAGTGGAGTATTCCCCCATTGGCTCAACTTCATTTATTAACCTCTATTACAGAGAGTAATGTTTTTCAAAACGAACTGACAGTGTTGCAAAATTTTACTGATCGCTACCAATATCATGATTTCATCCCGGCGAAATTTTGCAACACTGTCAGTTCGTTTTGAAAAACATTACTCTCTGTAATAGAGGGTAATAAATGAAGTTGAGCCAATGGGGGAATACTCCACTCAAGCAATCGAAAATGAAATTTTTTCCCTTCGTTTTTCGAGTCGTCATAAACTTGGCTCTAGACGAAAAGTGTCAAAGGAAGAAAATTTCAGTACAAGTCTCAAAATAAACCATATGTATAGAAATAATAGTTTTTACATGGCACAATTAACCAGGTAGTGGCATCGTAAAATTTTGAATATGTTATGTCAAAACTTTCTTTATGTTGTTGGGTAAATTACAACAAAAATAATTTTTTTATAAAGGGATTTGACTTTTCATATTCGATCAGCTGGTGTGATGCCACTACCTGGTAGTTCTGCCATGAGTTTTTATGAAAATTACATTGAAAATGTACATGAAATTATTTGTTTAAATTTTGGACTGTTGATTTTACATAATTCCATATTGAGTCAAAATCTCCCAAAAATCCTTCACTTTTTTAAGATATTGTTTAAAGAAAAAATCAAACTTCATTATGAGTCTCAAATCAAACTTCATTATGAGTCTCTGAACAAACGAAATCTGTATCAATAACATAGAACATGTTTATCAGATCCTGTTTTTGATATATAGAATAAGGCCGAATTTTAGGATTTTTATGCACAGAAGAATAATATTGGCCAACAGATGCTACTTTGGTCTAAGTAAACAGTTTGAAAGTAAAAGCACCTCACGAAAAACAAAACTTACGCTCTACCAGACACTGATACTACCCGTACTTATGTATGGATCTGAAGCATGGGTACTTGCGAAAGCAGATGAGGCAGAACTTGGTGTGTTTGAGAGAAAAATTCTTCGAAAGATTTATGGACCAATATGCGTTGACGGTGAATACCGACGTCGTATGAACCACGAGCTATACCAGCCAACCGACATCGATATAGTAAAACGTATCGAACTACAACGATTGAGTTGGCTTGGCCATGTCAGCAGGATGGATAAAGATGCCCCCGCCAAAAAGGCATTTGAATACGATCCACTCGACGGTATACGCCCCAAGGGAAGGCCAAAACTCCGATGGAAGGACCAAGTTGAAGAAGATATCACAGAACATGGCATCCAAAATTGGAGAAGTAAAGTAAAAGATCGGTGCGTTTGGAAATCTATTCTTAGTTCGGCTTATGGAACAAGACGTTCTGTTTAATATAAAAGCCATCTAAGTAAGTTTTCGTTATCATTGAACACCAAAAATATTTCACTGATGTTTTTTCGTCATGAATTCGCCCAGAAGATATTGTGCACTCCATTTAAACAGTTGTTTTAATATTTGTGGTGAATATATATTTGAAAAATATAGGTCCTGAACTGACCCTGTAAAATTGCGTATTTTTAGTAATTTAAACTAAAATTACGTAAACAGGATAAACTATGGGTTTCTTATATTGTATGTGAAAATGCGTGGGAGGTCAACGGCTATGGTCTGGTGGAAATATAGATCACATATGGGCCCTAAGATGCACGATTTTTACGTGGTCTTAAATAATATAATGATGGGAGCAACACCTGCTTTAAGGAAATTTTTGGCGATTAGACGAGATTTACAGATTTGGTGTATTCAGAGACCTATAGTAAAATTTTATGACGAACAAAAAAAATAAAAAAGGGCGGAACTTGCCCCGCCTACTTAGATTACTTCCCGACGTAAACTTTAAAAACGTCGATACACGTGTCTCATATGTTTAGCTCTACTTTCATAATCTACTAGGGTTTTCCCATCATTTTGAAAAAAATTGAATTTTGTTGCACATTGTTATTAATTGTTCGAAGAATGAGCATTAACATTTTATTTCGACAGACGATTATTGCTTACATTGGATATAAGGATACAGTTTTTAATGTTGTTTTAATTTGTGAGCAAAGGATCCATTTAATTATATATTTTATGGCTTCTCACTGCTGAGAATGCAAATAACCAAATGCCCCAAACATGTGTGCCTTATTCCAACAGTTTCTAATTTGTACAACGTCAAAAAATCACAAAAAGACCATCACATGAGAACAAAGGTCCGATTATTAGCTGAATAAAACCCATTAAAATAATTTTTTTTTTATCCAAAATGTAAAACATCAAAGACTAAACATTTTCGCGTCTGTTTTTGACGTTCAGATGTGAAACTGATTGTTCGCAATGATGAGTCAACAGGTTATATTATAAAAACGTTAATAAAGAATTTAATGTTACTAGTAACAGTTTAAATTTAATTTAATTCAAAGAACGTTCACCAATCTCAACCTCGTTCGTAAATTGCACGATAGAAAATTATTTAATAATTTCATACACCAAAGCCGTATACGAGTATTTTGAAATTTTATAATTCAATCGAAAATGTGACATTATGACATAGTTCTGCAACTGTTTTTTTTTAATAATGCCCCAGTTGTTCGAAAAACTGCTGCTGTGGAATTATTAGAAATCACTTAGTAGGCACGTCATAAGGATAACCCAAAGAACTAGTATCTTATAAGAAGGTACTAAGTGATATGTCGTATGTACGTATGTGTAGCAAATTAGGTAATATAACAGTTTTAAAAATAAAACTAGTGCAAATAAACTGTGTACACATAAATAGAGATGGGAAATGCGTAAATAACCAAATGGTAAATACCCATTAAAATGGGTAAATTGGGTACAAATGGGTAAATACCCTCTGATGGCTTAACTTTTGATTTCAGCTGATAATCTTGAGATTTTGGTCCTCTTCGACAAAGCAATATTTGCTGCGATGTGCATTAATTTTCTTCCTACATACAACTCCAACGCTCGATTTTATATATAAAAAGTATAGTCCGCGAGGTTAAACCATTTATTTGTTTTCTTTTTGATTTTCGGTCTGACAGAAAAACAAAATGTTCATTATATATATATTAGGGTGGGGCGATTTGTGTGGAATGAAAAAAACCTTAATGAGCCCTTCGCGTTTCTGATTCCTGGGATTGAACTGAGCAAAAAAGTCCTCTGGACCATATATCTACCGTGAAAATCGAGCCTCCCGATTTTAAATTTAAGTTTTTTATTGACGTTTTTGGATATTTTGGCATATAACAGCCAAACCATTGAGATTTTCGATCCAACACAAAGGCAAAAATTGTAGCCAAGACAGTACTTGAAAACTCTCTGATACATCGCAAAAGCATTGGAACGCTCCTTCAGGCAGTTTGGGCCTTAAGAATGTGCAAACCTTTCGGAAAATGTCGATAAATGAGATTGTGCTACAAAATTTGACCAGAAAATTATTCAAGCGTTCTGATGCAAAATTCCATCGTGTTGGGATCCATGGAGAACGAAAATGGCTTTACTTCGTTTGGGTCACTTCGTTTTATTTTTTTATACCAGTTAAAGTAGTGAACATCTGAGTTTCTTATATTTTCAAATTTAAACGGGCATATCTTATTTTTTCCACAACGAAGTTCTTTTGATCCTTCTTCCTTTAAAAGGGGTAAATAATGTATTTTGAATAAGCTATTATTGTTTTAAATCGGTTAACAAATGGCTAAGTTACAGTGGTTTATGACTTAAAACCCCCACAAAAAAACTATAAAGGAATTTCTCATAATTTTCAAAAATATAATGTTTTTTTGTTTTGTTCAATATTTATTTTGAAAATTATGAGAAATTCCTTTATAGGTTTTTTGTGTGGGTTTTCAGACATAAACTACTATAACTTACCCATTTGTTAACCGATTTAAAACAATAATAGCTTATTCAAAAGACATTATTCACCCCTTTAAAAGGAAGAAGGATCAGAAGAAATCCGTTGTGGAAAAAATAAGATATGCCCGTTTAAATTTGAAAATGTAAGAAACCCAGATTTTCACTACTTTTACCGTTATAAAAAAATAAAACGAAGTGACCCAAACGAAATAAAGGCATTGTCGTTGTCCATGGATCCCAACACGATATAATTTTGCATCAGAACACTTGAATATTTTCGGGTCAAATTTTGTAGCACAATCTCATTTATCGACATTTTCCGAAAGGTTTGCACATTCTTAAGGCCAAAACTGCCTGAAGGAGCGTTCCAATGCTTTTGCGATGTATCAGAGAGTTTTCAAGTACTGTCTTGGCTACAATTTTTGCCTTTGTGTTGGATCGAAAATCTCAATGGTTTGGCTGTTATATGCCAAAATATCCAAAAAACGTCAATAAAAAACTTAAAGTTAAAATCGGGAGGCTCGATTTTCACGGTAGATATATGGTCCAGAGGACTTTTTTGCTCAGTTCAATCCCAGGAATCAGAAACGCGAAGGGCTCATTAAGGTTTTCAAATCGCCCCGGCCTAATATATATATAACTATATAAATCTCAACCCATTTGAAATTGCCACACTGTATTCTAGGATAGTTCTGAATGCATGAATCAATTTACAGCTTGATTGGATACTAATATATATGGGAGCTATGCCCAAATCTGGACCGATTTTCATTATTTTCTACTGAAACAGTCCTTGGAACGAAGATATAATTTGTGTAAAATATTATATCCGTCGGATTATAAATGAGATTTTCAGGAGTTTTAATCAACTTTTAACATACATTTTGATTTTGCCCCTTCAGCACCCAAAATTTCGCGATCAAAATTGCGACCTTTAGCGTGATTATAAATGTTTAGATGGACTGACGGATGGACGGACGGACACACATAGCTAGATCGACTCAGCTGGTCGAGACATTCACTTTTGATATATATAAGTATAGATCTACGACCATCATTTGGATGCGTTACAAACTTTTGGGCCAAAACCAACTTGTAATACTCTCCCACATAGTGGTGTACGGTATAAAAGCTAAGGTTCTTTTAAATTTTGATTATCTTTACTTTATTGGCTGTACTGTAACTATTCGTTAGCTACTTTACTTAACTAAGCACACAGCTTAACTTTGCTAAGCACACAGTTTTTCTTTATTTCTTATCTAACTTACGGTTTCACTTCGCGGTATCCAACCCTAAAAGCAATTTGAAGTGAGTTTTATCTTATTTTATAAATAAGGAACTTTTTGGTGACTAATTTTCCGTAAAAATGCGACATTTGTCTAATATACAATAACAATTACATTGTTATCCCATTTGCATCGTATTCAGTCACAATTTAGATAAAAATACGATGCCTATTGTTTCACAAAAACGCTGTATTTACGATGTAAACAGGTTTGCAATATGCAATGAAGAGAAATGCAGGCAAATAACAATTCTGTATCATTATGATTTCTATCTATTTTCCATCGTTCATTTTGGATACAAATGTGATAGCTTACATTTATTTTTAGAAATGTTTTTTTTTTTTGAACAAATAAGACATTTGCATACAGATGATTATATGTGTCGGTGGTGCAATGGTAAGCATGCTCGCTTTGCAATCCGAATGTCCGGGGTTCGATTACCAGGCCAGGCGACAACACATTTTTCAAATGACAAAATTAATATAAGCGACAATTCCTTAAAAATTCTAAAAACATACTCGCATAAAATAATGAATTAAATAATAAAAAATGCAAAAAATAACTCAAAAAAAGGATTAACTACACAACAGGTCAACAATAACAATACATAGAATAAAAAATAAGCAAATTAAATAAAAATAAATTGTTGTTCTTTTTTATTTATTACTAGCAAATGCCCGCTACTTCGTATGCGGAAAGGAAACTAAATATATATAAACAATATTTAATACAGGAATGGTGAATACTGGAGATTCTGTTGTACTAAGACCTATTTTTATTACCAATATTTTTTCGATTGTAGTCAGAATTTAAAAAAAAAATTTGCCGTATCGCATCCCTACACAGCTACCATATTTTTTATTTCGAATTTCCAAAACTACGTATCATATTGCAAATTTCAGATTTGACTCCTGGTTTTACCCCTTCACTACCACAGCATTCTCTTCCAGTACGAATTTCCAAACACTAAACTTAATCTCACCCCTTCACAAAAACAATCACGCACATTCACAATTCAAGGTTCTAGCTTTAGCGGTTTCGCCCAGAACCCGAATAGGTCCGTTAAATTTTCTGCCACGTTTTCGTATATCCCCATATAACGGTACCTCTCGACTTAATGTATTTTTAAAGAAGAACAAATGTATATTGTCCAATTTTCTTTAAATTTGGACCTTGAATACTCAGAGGATATAGAAGTTTAATTTAAAAATTCTCCACTTCAATCCACGTTTATTAGAAGAGATATTTTGAAGATTTAGAGTATTTTGAAGATCTTCTGCACATTTTCCAACCGAAATTCGGAATTTGTGGCATGAAAGGTTAGAAAACTTCTTTTCAAAAAATTGTACTTAATGTGCACCGGTATGTCAACCGTATATAACGGAAAAATTTTTGAAGGCATTTCAATTTAGGATTGTTTAATATCAGGGTGTAAATACCTTCTAGTTAACAAAATTGTCGCATTGGACCACGTTTTCAAATTTACATACCAAAGCGGTCAGAACAAAAAACATTTTTTGAAAAGATACTTCACGTTGACTACTTAATTTCAGTACATTATTTAGAAACTCCTTGGCGTTAACATCAAATCAATGGGACAATATTCAGTACAATTTTTCAAACTCAGAAATTTGTTTGAGACAAACTTTAGAGCGATCTTCATAACAAATATTTTTCCATTTCGTATTTTTTGTACAAATAGCGTATTTTTAAATTATATAATCCCAGCTTTGTTCCTACACCCAACACCAAATTTAGTACCTTAACTATTTAAAATGATTTTGGTATCAACATGTTACCCAACTTTTCGTACACATAGGTAAACGTTTCAAAAATTACTTCCTTATATTCAACATATATCCTAACCCCAATTCAGTTTTCCAGTTTTACCAGTTCCCTTGAAACCCATTTGAGGACTATTTAGTAGTTATACCCTACACCACTATGTGGAAAGGGTATTATAAGTTTGTTTTGGTAAAAATGCATGTAACACCGCGAAATATTCGTCTGAGACCCCCAATGTGGTATACCAATCTTCATATCTCGGCGAGATAAAGCGATTTTGAGATGTGTGTCCGTCCGTCCGTGTGTCCGTCTGTCCATTATAAATTGTAATCAAACTACAGGCCGCAATTATGGACCGATCGTCACGAAATTTGGTATGGAGGTCGGTTTCACATCAGAATAGATCGCTATTTTAATTGGTGATGATCGTGAAATATTTAGCGGGTGAAATGGACCAAAAACATAATTTTTATCTGATTTTGTAGCTGCTCTGTAGTTCGCAATAATAGTCCGATCGCCTCGAAATTTTAAATAAGGTAAAAGTATATGACAAAGAAGAAGTTTGCAATTTGAGATGGCGATCAGATAATATTTAGAGGGTTAAATGGACCACAACTTTTGTGTGAAAATTTTTAATATACAGCTTATATCTTTGTTCCTGAAAGACACATTCCTCCCTCGTGAGATATATTTGGAAGACGATCTCCTGACCTTTCCATTGATGTCAATTATGTTGATGTACGTGATCAGATAACAGAGTTACAGACTGATATATACAGTTTTTGTCTGTAGTGTAATCATAAACACGCTAGAGGTCGCAATTATTGCTCAATAGTCACGAAATTTTGTACGAGATAATAGTTTAGGTTGAAGAAAATGCCTATAATTTTGCATGATGATCTGATATTATTTAGCGGGTAACATAGACCATTACTTTTGTATGAAAAATTTACAAATTTTATTTTGGTCCATATTTTAATTCCTGGAGGGCATATACCGGCAAAGTAGCGTACGTATGGAAAAAGAACTAATGACCTTGATCCAAATTGCATTAATGTGTCTGCTAGATAACGGGCCTACTGCCTAATATGTATTGGGGTTTCTGTAGAGAACCACAATTTCCTCCCATGCTACAAATTGTAGATATCATGACAGGTAAATTATCCAATTGGATGTTTTATACAAATATTGCAGCATTGGGTCGCCTCGCCACTTATTTTATACCTCAGGATTTACAGTAAAGGGGATACATACAAAATACGACCAAAGATGTGTCTCATCGAATTAATGGTTTTAGACCCCAAGTATGTTTGGACGAAATTTGTTTTAGACAATTTGGAGTCTATTTAGCCCAGTCCGTTCATCTGTCTCTCTTACTGTGGCTGGTGGGCACGAAAATTTTATACTTCGAAATATTTTGCCCAAACTTAGGTAAATTTCAAATATAGGCTATATAGGTCCACACCTCCCCCACAAAAGTTCAAATTTTGTATCGAAAAATTGTGTGAACGATAACTGGCGAAGTGAGCAATCGATCGATAGATTGGGTAAGACTATATACAAAATTCGGAAAAGTGAAATTTAAGAGTCCTCTCGAATCGTTTTGATTTTTTTTTCAGCAGATTGTCCTTGCGGTCCCCTTTTCGATGGTACAATTGCAATAGCAAGTCCATATTTCCTGAGGTTATGGCCGAAAAGCTCCAAGAAACCATGAAAAACAGGCATGAAACCTGAGGCAGAGGGTATATCACCGTTAACACAGCTGACTTATACTATATTCTTTGGTGTGTAATTGAATATGAATAATTTTGGGATTTATACATTTGTTTGCATGCAAATTATTTGAATTTCTATTCATTAGTAGTTATTTCTACCAGTATAAAATATATTTATTTAGATATCACAATATATACCCACAATGAACTATTTTCGAAATTCCCTGAAAAGCACAAAACTACGTGAGGACGATAGGTCTTCAATAAACTCACAATTTTCCGAAATACCAAATATCAGAGATGTAACAAATTGCATTGTATATACGTATATTTATTTATTTATTTTAGGTTATTCCAAAAAGGAACCTGATATTCAAAGACAATTTGAAGATTTAACAGGAGGGGCTAATCAATGTGAATTTTCCATTTTTTGAATATTTTTTCCACAAACATCCCAGTAGTGTTATTGATATGTGACCAAGTTTTTATCGCCGAGTCCGAACGGCGTGTCCTAAGTTGCCACTTGTAGAGACGTTTTTCGTGGCTGAAATACTCAGGAAATATGGCAAACATTATTAAGGGGTATTTTGCCACCGTTGAAAATTTGAAAATTTGATTCAGCGTGCAAGGCGGTTGCACATAGCTGATTCCTGGAGGTTGTGGTGTAGGGTATCACATGGTCGGCCCCGTCCGACTATAGCCTTTGCTTACTTGTTTTTGTATAAATAAGTACGAATTTTCAAAACCTCCTCCTTACCTCCACTCTAAACATTTCAAAATTCCAGTTCTACCCTTTACAAGATCACAAATTGTACAAAATTCTATACCATATAGCAAATACCAAAAGGTACCGAATTTTGTACCATTTTCGTACACAATTTTCCAAAATGTACTTTCATATCTCAGCTCTATCCGTTCATCTAAAGCCAAATTATAGCCAATGTAGTTCAATTTAGCACTTTTCCATTAGTACGAATTTCCAAACCTACCTCAATCCTACAATCCAACAATAATCTGTTTACGCAAATACAAATTATAGCGAATTTCGTACCATTTAGTACTACTTCGTGCACATTAGTACGATTTTCCAAAGCTACCTCCATATCTCAATTCTATACTCCAACAGTAATCTTAATTCCAAATTTCAGGATTCCAGCTCTTTAAATCCAAATCATACTAAACTCCCTACCATTTAGGACTTTTCGACCTTTGGTACATCTTTCTTACTCTTTATCAGTGACCCCCATTCCAAATTTCAGGATTCCGGCCCTATTCGTTAACCCATACCCAAATTGTACTATATTTAGTACCATTTAGTATTTTTCGTATAATTTTAATTCGAATTTCCAAAAACCTTTCTTTTTTACTCTTCATCAGTGACCTTCATTCCAAATTTTAAGATTCCAGCTCTATCCGTTCACCCAAACCCAAATTGTACTAAATTTACTACCATTTATTACTTTTCGTACATTTATGGTTCGAATTCAAAAAACCTTTCATTTTTACTCTTCATCAGTGATCCTCATTCTAAATTTCAGGATTCCAGCTCTATCCGTTCACCCAAATCCAAATTGTACTAAATTTAGTACCATTTAGTACTTTTCGTGCACTTTTAGTTCTAATTTCTAAAAACCTTTCTTTGTTATTCTCCATCAGTGACCCTCATTACAAATTTTAGGATTCCAGCTCAATCCGTTCACCCAAATCCAAATTGTACTAAATTTAGTACCATTTAGAACTTTTCGTGCACTTATAATTCGAATTTCCAAAAACCTTTCTTTGTTACTCTCCACCAGTGACCCTAATTTCAAATTTCAGGATTCTAGCTACATCCGTTCACCCAAATCCGAATTGTACTAAATTTAGTACCATTTAATACTTTGCGTGCACTTATGGTTCGAATTTCCAAAAACCTCTCTTTTTTACTCTCCATCAGTGACCTTCATTCCAAATTTCAGGATTCCAGCTCTATTCGTTCACCCAAACCCAAATTGTACTAAATTTAGTACCATTTAGTACTTTTCGTACCTTTATAGTTCGAATTTACAAAAACCTTTCATTGTTACTCTTCATCAGTGACCCTCATTCCAAATGTCTGTATTCCAGCTCAATCCGTTCACCCAAATCAAAATTGTACTAAATTTAGTACCATTTAGTACTTTTCGTACCCTTACAGTTCGAATTTCTAAAAACCTTTCATTCTTACTCTTCATCAGTGACCCTCATTCAAAATGCCTGTATTCCAGCTCTATCCGTTCGCCCAAATCCAAATTGTACTAAATTTAGTACCATTTAGTACTATTCGTGCACTTATAGTTCGAATTTCCAAAAACCTTTCTTTGTTACTCTCCACAAGTTACCCTAATTTCAAATTTCAGGATTCCAGCTCTATCCGTTCACACAAATCCAAATTGTACTAAATTTAGTACCATTTAGTACTTTTCGTACCCTTGTAGTTCGAATTTCCAAAAACCCTTTGGTACATCTTTCTAGCTCTCTATCAGTTACCCTCATTCCAAATTTCAGAATTCTAGCTCTTACCGTTTGCCTAATACAAAGGGTACCATATTTAGTACCTTTTAGTACTTTTCGTACACTTCTAGGTCGAATTTCCAAAAACCCAGCCTTATCTCACCCCTACACACCAACAGCAACCAAACCCAAAATTTCAACTTTCTAGCTTCAGCGGTTTCGTCTGGGCGCTGATGAATCAGTCAGTCAATCAGTCAGTCAGTCAGTCAGTCAATCACTCACCTCACTACTCTTTTATATATATAGATTATTATTTTTATCAATATCAATAGCTTATATTAATGCTTAATAGCTTATAATAATTTTGTCATTTAAAAAAGACGTCGACTGGCCAGGGATTCGAACCCGGGCATTCAGATTGCAAAGCAAGCATGCTTACCATTGCACCACCAATATTATCGTTTATAATAACTTTCTGCAGTGTCCGATGAGACTCTCAAAAAAGTATCTAATGAGTGGAACAGTTCTTCACGAGAGCTTGATCTTTTGGATAAGATAAGTAACTCATTGGACAAGAAACAGATAGCAAATGTTTGCAGGGAATGTTCAAATGAAATCCATTCGCAGATGGACATACACACATACACTGTGCAACATTTTTAAGGTGATCTTGTGCAAACAATTTGAACTGAGGATTTTTTGAAAGTACAGACCCAAACGACAAGAAACCCTAGTTGGGTTTTGTTGTGTCAGATCCAGCTCGGATTTTATGGCCCCATCTAAAAATGGTTAAATATTAAGTTTTTAAAGAAATTCGGGGCTATATCTCTGAAACCAATGCGAATCTTCTTCTGACCTCTGAAGCAAATTTGTCGATAAGGACAAGAATATAATATTTGGAGAAATAATGAACTCGAAAAACTACATTTATTGCCTCAAATTTCAAAATATATGCAAAAATTCCACAATTTTTATACATTTCGCACCGTATCTCCAAAACCGTTAATTTTTTCTGAATATTTTCTTTTGGAAAAATATTCCCTAGAATCTAATACACAACAGAACATGTCATTGTTGTAAAATGCCTCTATACCGTTGTTTTCGGTAAATTTTTCAACGACGATTTAATAAAAATGTCAATAATGTTGTAAAATCCGAAATGCGAGAATAATCTGTTGGTGTGAACTGTGTTTGAAATACGTGTTATAAAAGATGTAATGCAAAATACCGCTGAAACAACATGAATTAAGCATTTTAGAGTTTCAGAATGTTCTAAAGAATTGTTGAGAACTTTATTTGGAAGATTTTTGCAAAAGGTTACTTGGTTCAACTCCGAATAGTTTAGCCGATACTGACCAGAATTTCAGCAATTATGTAAAATTTTCTATATTTTATAGTTTTTGATGCCCTAGATGGAGTTTTTCTTATGTGTTTTTTTTTTTTTTTTTTTGTAAGATAAGTTCTACTAGTTTAGAGCTACAATATTGCTAAAGCCAGCAAGGCCAAATTCCTATTCATTTCTGAGATAAAGGCCTGATAAATGCAAAAAAGTGCAGATTTAGTCCGGTTTAGATTAGGCCATAAAACCAGGTCAGGAACCATACTTTTCTATTGCATACTTTCCGGGGCGTCATTGTGTGAGTGCATGCTTTTTCAATGGGTTGAATTGTGTGTGTGGAGAGAGCAACGTTAAATGAGCGCACACGGGCGCCTAATTGCCTGACCTGGCCATAAAATCCGAACTGGATCTGACAGAACAAAACCCTACTAGGGTTTTTGTAGTCTGAATATGTACTTTCAAAAAATGCATACTAGAAGTTGTTTGCATTTTCAGTGTTGCATAGTGATATACAAACAGGCAAATGGGGCAGAGGTATTAAATACGAGAGAGCAGAAGGGGAGACAAAGAATGATGTAAAGTTTACATTGTAATCCAGTGTGAGGCATTGTGAGTGTCGTGAGCGTTGATGTACACGCCTGCACGTTGTCGTAACAACAGAGAATAACAAATCCAAATGAGAGCCATGTCAGCCGTTGTTTAACAAAGGGACATTACTCTCCCAACAATTCTCTCTCATTTATTTCTGTTGTGGTAACAACAGAGAATAACAAATCCAAATGAGAGCCATGTCAGCCGTTGTTTAACAAAGGGACATTACTCTCCCAACAATTCTCTCTCATTTATTTCGGACACCAATGGTCGTGAGTGTAAATTTACTCTTGCTCAACACCAGTTAGAGTCTATACAAGTTGAATGATCAAATCTAATATGAGAGTACAACAAAACCAATTAAAAACGTGGAAAACAGCGAGTGAAATTCCATACAATAGTAGTTGTTGTAAATTTGATACAAATAAAGCAAACTTACTATTTGTTGTAGTCAAGCTTAATCTCATATTTGTTGTTTTCAAATTTAAAAAACAACAAGTTTAAAGTGGGGTGTAGTTAAAATTGATTACTTTTGGGGATGGCAGAGAATACTAGTTTCGTCCAACGCCACTTGGACACAGAGCACCGTGGACGATTGGTTGTTGTTACTTTTCAACAACTATAAAAATAGTTATGTGCATTCTCTGCAATGTGGAGACACATGACAGTGGGAGTAGTTAATTTGGTTTACATATGCGGCTACGAGAGTTTTTAGGTGTTTTCGGTTGAATTCGCATTGAAACGAATTCATCAGTCACACTTATTCTTGAGCTCGAGTCGTCATAAAATTGGGGAAGGGTTCTTTGTTTCAATACAAAGAACTAAGAGAACTGATGAGTCCAAGTGGCGTTGGACGAAACTAGTATTCTCTGCCATCCCCAAAAGTAATCAATTTTAACTACACCCCACTTTAAACTTGTTGTTTTTTAAATTTGAAAACAACAAATATGAGATTAAGCTTGACTACAACAAATAGTAAGTAAAACATACATCTCAACAAAACTGCCAAAGTGAATCTACAAATAAAGCAAATATTTAATAAAAATTTGCTCTACAATTCAAGTACCTAAATTAACGGAAACTCATATAAATTAGCTTAACAGCGTGTTTTTGTAAAAATGCTTTCCTGTCACACGAACCGTTCGTACTAAAACGTATACGTTCAAAATTAGGTTTTTGTAAAATTTTACGAACCATTCGTTTTTATGTAAAAGCTTTCGTATATTTCATATAAGCTTTTATATTTCCGGGTTTCCATGATACTTATTTTGTGAATTTTGCATAGGCATCTGCACGTAAAATGTGTTACTTGATGGCAACCCCGATAAACAGATGACAAACAAAAAATGAGAAGAAAATGTAATCAATGTGTCTTCGTTCATGAAATCGACGAACGAATGGCCAAAAACTTTTTACAAAAACACGCTATAAATCCATCAACTACTTTCGTAACACTATTTTCAGTGTATTTTAATTTGAAAATTATGCTTAAATAGACTAAAAATTTATTATCAACTGTATAACAATTGATATGTTTTAAGTCTTGTTTCAATATAATTAGGTGAATAATAAAACAAAAAAAGATATTGTTCAAGAATATACAAAATTTTACATGTCTGGTGGTGGAATGCTAAACTATAATATTCGCTACATTTTTCGTCATTCTAATATATTTTCTAGTGCTTCGATTAAATATTTATATTATCAATTGCTAATGAGAACACGCTCCCGCTGTTTAATTGCTTTGAAAACTCATGTTCCAGTGCTGTTTATTTTAAATTGTTGTTTTAATAAAATCAAATAACCACTCGATAAAATGTTATTAAACGAATGTTTATTTTATTACAGAGGAAAACAAATGTTTATAACACTTTATACACCAGGTCGTATTGTGAATATTTTATTGATATTTGTTGATACGAGCAGGCAAGTCATGGTAATGAAAATTAAGAAAAAAAAACTTCTTTATGTCGAATAAGTCGTTTTTCAGTTGTTCATTATTCTCCATAATATACATATGGTAAAAAAACAAATTTCTTTTGCAATTCCATTTAAAAAGTGTAAACCATTTTTTGATATTTTGGCAGTCTCCTCCGTGTTGGTCCTGATGAGGTTTGTCCTGCGCATTTGAAGGTGGGAAGCCCTTTTTCTTAAACTTTGTTTTTCGACAGCAATCAAAACGATATTCAGACTATCGATAGTTTGCCAGCTCTACCACAGATGCCAATACACGCACTTTAGCGTTATGACTTTTCGAAATTTTTTCTCAAAAACGATTTCCTGTAGCACGGATGAATGAACTTTTGCCTATTAATCACTAAAATAACGTTTATTCCATTGAAATATAAAAAAAAGTTCACGAGGATTTTAAAAATAATACTTTTTTTGAAAATACATATGAAATGAAAATAAAAAACCAAAAATTACTTCCTATTGCTGGAATGAATAAACTCAAGCCTACTAATAACTAAAATAACGTTTATTCTATTCAAATATTGAAAAAGGCCATGCACAAACCACTTTGAAACATTTTTGAATTTTTTTGTTTTTAGGAGGGTTGGCGTTTTTTGTTTTGGGATGACGACTTCTATTTTGTTTTTCAAAATAGTCAGGCTTAATCCCATAGTCCTTGTTTTAATATTTTATTTAAACAACTTTAATTTATTAGTGGGAAAAAGTTAGTTTCAGATCTCGCCACAGATCTTCTCTTGTTTCTTGTTTTTCAACAAGAAACTTTTTATACCCAAGTGTCAATTGCTCGCTCAAATATATACAGCTGCGAAAAAATAATAGCACCACCTCCTAAAAAATGGTTCGGAGGCATTTTTATTAACATGTGCAAATTTTGCTGACCGTTTCATGCGATTTTAGAACAAAACGACTCTAAGGAATATAAAAGAAACAACAATCGCAATTATTTTCGACACTTTTTAAAAAAATAAACCAAATTTAACAAAAACTCCAAAAAGTGGGCGAAAAAAATAATAGCACCACCATTGAAAATTTTCTTAAAATCATAGAAATTTGAAAAATGTTTTCACTTTATTGCTCAAGACTAGAAGTACATCAAGAGAAACAAGTGCCTACTGATTTATTGTTCAGTTGAATTCGATAGTAACGCCTTGGTATCGAACAAGCGGATTCTGGTATTGTTCGCAGGATTATTCTCAAAGGACCTATACATAACTATCCAAAATGATTTTCTGATCTTTGGATTTGATGCTGTAGTTGCCTTATTGACCTTAGCTAACACTTTGTTGATTTGTCATAGCCTAGGGATAACGCACAACCCTAGAGAATGGCCAAGGAACTTCTAAAAGACAATTTCTTTGATTTTCTTCCAGGTTATAACCTCAGTTTATTACTGTTCATATCCTTTTGGAAGGACCAAACTAGTGCCATATTATTTTCTAAATGAAATAGAGTCATATTTTCTAGGATTTCAACGTTATAAGTTAATTCTTTACAGTTTTCTTGCCATGTATATGGCTTAGTCTCTAACGACAAAATCAGCTCTATACTATTACGGTTAAACAATCCTTTCATAATGGTTTTTGCTATATGTATATTCTTGGTTCTATTCAGAGTTTTTTGAGAACATGTAACTGAGAAATGAATTTATTTTGCTCCAAACATAAATATTTAGAACCACAACTACATATAAGATTGCCCCACAGTTGGTCTTGCAAATGTAAAATTTCATTGTGACTATTATTCGGCTCTGTATCGTGTAACCAGTTAAAATTATGCGTTTCCAGGAACTGTGTGCTTTTAAATAATGTTCTTTGAGATATTTGCGAACTTTTTGTACTGTTTCCGATACAATATGGTAATTTAATAGCCCACAAGGTCCTTTGAAATATCACCTTTTTGCATTTCAGATGAAAATTTTGACCTGTCAGGGATCAATTAATTCCACTAATTTACGCATTTTCTTCACAGTTAATAGTGTGATGAATCATTTTCTTAGATTTTCAAACAAATCTGCCAACTTATCTGTAAAACTTTCCTATCAACAGAGGTGTTGTTCATTATTTGGGCTTCTTTGCACTGTAGACCCTTTTACGATATATTTTAATTTAAAACATCGTATTTTTTGAAGGTGGAATGTCAAAAAATGGAAATTAATGTTCAAAGAAGTGTTTAAATGCAAGAAAATGTCCCAAAAGCAAAAAAATATTTTCTATTGAAAATGTAAGTGGTGCTATTATTTTTTTCGCCTCTTTTTTGATAGTTTTTGGTTAAAGCTGCCAAAAACAAATATTTATAATACTGTGAATATACATTTTACTTTTTATAAAAGAGAACACCTTAGGATATGCACCTAACAACAACATTAGTGGAAACAACAACAATCTTGATTGGTTTTGTTGTGGCAAACAAATTGTTCATGGTGGTGCTATTATTATTTACGCAACTTTTTTCGCAACGTATCTACCAGCTCGAAAGCCTGACTGTTGCACGATGGGGCCAATGAGAGGTTTTCGAGGCAACAAATCACTGGGGCAAGCTAGACCTTCCAAATTTTGTACATATGTTTATAATGGGCTTAGAAACTAATATGCCAAATTTTGTTCATATCGGCTCATATATACATATAGCTGCCGTATATATGTTCGCCCGATTTCAAGCAATTGATGGACCAAACACGCCAATTCTGTCCAATTTTTATGCGATTTGGAAAATACCACGGAATAAGGACTACAAATAAGTTTGCCAAGTTATATTGAAATCGGTTCAGATTTTGATATTGCTCCCTTATATATTTTCGCCCGATTTTAGGTATTCGGTGCACCAATCCCGCTATGTATGTCCAATCTTGATGAAATTTGAAATGTGTGACGGATTTTGGTCTAGAAACATTTTTGGCAAATCATATTGAAATCGGTTCAGAATATATCTCCCATATATATGTTCGCCCGATTTCAGGAAAATGATTGACCAAGCATGCAAATTCCATCAAATTACAATAAAATTTGGAAAATGTTACGGAATTCGGACTACAAATAAGTTTGTCAAGTTATATTGAAGTCGGTTCAAATATAGAAATAGCTCCCCTATATACATATGTTCAAATTTCATGATTTTGTCTGTGCTTTGTTATAAGTTAATAAAAAAAGGTTCCAAATTTAGTAAAAATCGGCTAAGATTCCGCCACAAAGGCCAAAGTTTGCGATATCTTTGAAATTATATATTATTATTATTATATACGTCTATTAAATTTTTCCGAAATCCAATTGGTAACATTAATGGGTTTCGCCAACCAAAACATAAAAATGTCGTATATTTTTAAGTATTACGACATTTGAAATCAGATTTTTATGAAAAGGCGCAAATAGGCGCAGCTAATTTTTTCACAAAATGATAGTACACATTAATACCTTTCACCACATATATATAATATCCTAGATCTACCTAGATCTCAAAAGTTATACTCCAGAGAACACATGGATAACAAAGCAAAATACTCCAAAAAAGACATAACATCTTAACTCAAAAATACATTTACCACACATAACATTTTTATTATTTGTTAACACTATCTTATTTTACATACCCATTGAAGAGCTTTCCATGTTTAAAAAATATAAAAATGTTGAAATGTTCTTTTTGGTGCCTAAAATGCTTTCACTACTTATTTATAATGAATGTCGGAAAATTATGCATAAGAAAATATGTCACCATTGCCAGATCAGTATGTCGCTATGTGATGTTACCAGATTGATTTATTTTTTATTTTTAGTGAATCAGAGTGTTGGCAATCGAAATCCGTTATTATTTTTTTCAAATTGTTCACTTCAAAAATAGACTTTTTGCCTCGAAAACCTGCTATTGGCCCCATCGTGTGTTGTTTGGACAACAAGGACTTTCTGTGAAGGTACTCCGACATCTAAATTGCAGTAATTCCTCTAAAACCTTGGATTGATAGTATTGAAAATGTATGTGAAGAAAGTTAGGAGACGGGGGGAGGTAATATTCTTACAAATCTAGGATCAATGCCTTCTGGACTATTTGCAGTTTTGTTTAATTTTATTGCAAAGTGTTACTCTTGAAAGTACTACTGTCGAACAATACATAAATCACCATCTGTATATTACAAATATCTGTTTGTATTAACATTGATAAATATCTCAATTCGTTTGTACCTGACCCTTGAACAATTTATCAATGTCATTGCACAATTATGTTTCAACGTTTGTAGCTGCACACAATGGATTATTTAATGTTGCAGACTTTTTTAAACAAACATGGTCATGATATCAGAGAAATTAATTGAATTTGAAACAAGTAACAACGGCGTTAAGTTCGGCCGGGCCGATGTTTTATACCCACCCTGAATCGGAAATATCATGTTACAGTTATTCCATTTCGACGATGCGCGAGTAAAGTGCAAAATAATGAACACATTAGGCAGACATAAATGAATGTTATTAAATTATTAATTCGAGCACAAACTCAAAATATGTAAAATCAGGAGGTACCTAAATACAGTTGCAAAAAAAAAAAAAAAAATAGCACCACCATGAACAATTTGTTTGTCATTATGAAAACCAATGAAAATTGTTGTTGTTTTCACAAATGCTGTTGTTACGTTCTTAGCCCACGATGTACCCTTTTATAAAAAAGTAAAAGTAACAGCTTTAACCAAAAACTGTCAAAAATATGTGAAATAAGTAATAGCACCACTTACATTTTCTATATAAAATGTGTAACTTCCCAGCAAAAATACTCATTACAAATGGGCCTACTTTCTCATTATTTTAACACGGGCATGTCATAGGGAGTAAGTACTTACTTTTTGGCCACTAAAAAGTAGATAAATAAGTAGTTACTCCCTGGTTACTTCAAGTCGTAACTACTTATTTAAGTACTTATTTATTTACTTTTAAGTGCCAAAAAATAAGTACTTACTCCCTATGACATGCCCGTGTTAAAATAATGGGAAAGTAGGCCAATTTGTAATGAGTATTTTTGCTGGGTTTAGGGATATTTTCTTGCATTTAAATATTTGTATGACTTTTTGAACATTAATTTCAATTTTTTGGATATTTCAAATTTAAGAAAATAGGATTTTTTAAATTAGAATAGGTCGTGAAAGGGCATACAGTGCAGAGAATTCCAAACTAATGAAGAACGCCTGTGTTGATGACAAAATTTTACGGATAAGTTGGCAGATTTGTTTGAAACTCTAAGAAAATGATTCCTCATGCAATTAACTGTAAAGAAAATACATAAGGGGATTTCTGAGTGAAATCGGACACTTTTTCAAGATGAGGTTTTTGATTTCCTTTATTTTTTGCTGCGGTGATGCTGCTCATTAGCAAAACATTTTAGTATATTTTCAGATTATTTTGGACTATCGGTTCCAGAGATATCGCGCCTTGAAAAAGTCAAATTCTGTAAAAACTACATGCAAAGAAATACTCATAATTTCTTTAATATTGGTCCAATTTGAAAAAATCTTTTTTTGTATGTTTTGTTGTTTTATCAGCTGTTAAACAACAGACGACATTGAAAGGGAAGTTGTCATATTAACAAACAGCATTCAACAAGCTGCATGGGAAAGTACTCCACCACTTAAAAAGTCTCTAGATACTCCTACATACCCAAATTACATAAGAGAACTGGTGAAGCAAAAACGCAAGATTCGAAAAAAATGGCAAGTTTCTAGATCTCCAGAAACAAAGAGAACATTGAATAATATCACCCAAACTCTTAGTAGAGAAATAAAGAAGTTTAATCAAGACAACTTCCGAAAATATATATCCAACCTCTCATATAATAACCAAACCAATTATTCGCTGTGGAAAGCAACTAAACTAAAAAACAAACCTATTCTTCAAAGGGCACCAATCCTACAAGAAAACGGACAGTGGACCAAAAGTAACTTGGAAAAGGCAAACACATTCGCGTTACACCTTCAAAATATATTTTCCAACTATCCTAATAATCCAGCAAACAATATAGATGCTCGCTATAATATAACATCAGAAGAATCGAACGGAAGTATAAGCACTTCGTCGGAACTTAAGAAGGTCTCTTTCAAGGAACTATGGAATACTGTGAAGGAACTCGATAGCAAAAAGTCTCCAGGATTTGACCTAATCAAAGCTGAAGTCCTCAAAAATCTACCGTACCTCGGTATAGTCAAATTACAAACAATTATGAACGCTGTACTAAAACTTAAATATGTACCAAGCTATTGGAAAGTTGCAGAGGTCATTATGATTCAAAAACCAGGAAAAAATCCGAACGAAACTAAATCTTACAGACCAATCTCTCTGCTCCCTGTAATTGGTAAGCTTTTCGAAAAATTATTTTATACACGTCTTGAAGCTACAGTGCTAGCAAAGAAAATAATTCCCGACCACCAGTTTGGCTTCCGGAAGAGGCACTCTACAATTGAACAAGTACACAGAGTTACCCATAATATTGAATTGGCATTCGAAAATAAGCAAATATGTTCCGCAGTGTTCCTCGACATATCACAAGCGTTCGATGGCGTTTGGCATAAAGGACTAATTAGAAAAATAAACACATTTCTTCCGAAAATATACGGTGATATAATTTCATCATATTTTGAAGACAGGTTCTTCATAGTGCGAGTTGAATCAGAATGTACAAACTTGCACCCTATAAAATCGGGAGTCCCACAAGGAAGTATTTTGGGGCCACTTCTTTACCTCATTTACACAAGCGACATGCCACTTTCTGAATACTGTTTTACTGGAACTTTCGCAGATGACACAGTACTAATGGCAACTGGAAAAAGTACCAATGAATCCACAACCAAACTACAATCAGCCCTAAACGATGTATTTAAATGGACCGCTAAATGGGGTCTGAAACTTAACAGCAACAAATCAATACATGTTAATTTCTCAACAAAACCTACAACATATACACCGCTATACATTGACATGTCCCGTGTACCATATGCGAACACTGCTAAGTATCTTGGAGTAACCTTAGATTCAAAACTGAGCTGGAAAGAACATATACAGAATAAAAGAAAGGAATTAGATTCAAAATATCGAAACTTGTACTGGTTAATAGGAAGGAATTCCATCCTATCCCTTGATAATAAGCTCATGATATACAAGCAAGCGATAAAGCCAGTCTGGCTATATGGAATCCAGCTTTGGGGCTGTGCAAAAGACCAGCATCTTATGAAAATACAACGCTTCCAAAACAAAGTCTTAAGAAGAACTGCAAATGCTCCTTGGTATGTGTGCAATACCGACTTACATCGCGACCTAAAAATGAAGACCGTAAAGGAAGAAATTTGCTCCCACACCCAAAATTACTATGCTCGACTTCAACAACATGAAAATATAGAAGCCACAAAACTGCTGTGTGTATCAAATCTCCCCAGAAGACTTCAACGTTTTAAGCCGTTTGACTTGTTAACTCGATTTGAGGAAAGAACAACATAAAACTTTTATTATTTTCTTCAATTTAACTTAATATTTATTTTTTATATTAAGCTTATTTGATTATTTATACTGTCCTACACAAACTACTAGTTAGTCACTTATAATATTAGAGACTAGTCGTAGTGTTAGTTAAGCATAATGTGTACTATATATTGCTTAAAAATATAAAAAAAAAAATCAGCTGTTAAATAAAAAATAGCAAAAAAATTTGCACAGTGGGCTTGGATGCTATTTTTGCGATTTAATATTTAAAATCAATTTTTAAAGATGTTCGACCCCTTCGATTTTCTTTAAATTTTTTTGTATTAAACTACGTTCAATTATAAAAATTTTAAGTCATATGTGGTAATGGGATTCGGACGATTATTATTTTTTCTGAATTTTTTAAAATTTGTCAGTACAAATTTTCCTTTATACCTTTGTCCAAAATTTGTATTTCCTGTATTTTTGATGCTAAGAGTACTTATTTATCATTATATATTATATATTTATCATAAAAAATAGAAAAAAATGCACAGCGGGCTTTAATGGAATTTTCGCTGATGCATGTCTGAGATAAATTCATAAAAATAAAATCAAAACAAATGTTTAAAAATGAAACTTTTATTTTTTTTAATAAATTAATTAATTTTGCACAAAGTTATAAAGGAAAAATTGAATTGAAAAATCTTAAAAAATTCAGAAAAAATAGTAATCGTCCGAATCCCATTACCACATATGACTTAAAATTTTTATAATTAAATGTAGTTTAATATAAAAAAATTTAAAGAAAATCGAAGGGGTCGAACTTCTTTAAAATTTGATTTTAAATATTAAATCGCGAAAATAGCATCCAAGCCCACTGTGCACATTTTTTTTGCTATTTTTTAGTTAACAGCTGATAAAACAACAAAACATACAAAAAAAGATTTTTTCAAATTGGACCAATATCAAAGAAATTATGAGTATTTCTTTGCAAGTAGTTTTTACAGAATTTGACTTTTTCAAGGCGCGATATCTCTGGAACCGATAGTAAAAAAAAATCTGAAAATATACTAAAATGTTTTGCTAATGAGCAGCATCACCGCAGCAAAAAATAAAGGAAATCAAAAACCTCATCTTGAAAAAGTGTCCGATTTCACTCAGAAATCCCCATAAAGAAGTATTGGAATTATATGACCCCTGACAGAACATCAGGTCAGAATTTACACCCCAAATGCAAAAAGTTAATAATTAAAAGGTCCTAGTAAATTCTAAAAGCATTATATAGTATCGGAAATAGAACAAAAAGATAACAAATGTCTCAGAGAACATAATTTAAACCAGATATGACGAGTGTACTACATGTAGTACACCTATTATTTGTAGGTTTCTGTGCTTATTTTACGATAAATTTTCTAATAAACTTGCTGAAGCACTACAGAACATAACGGTGCACAAAGCGTACTTTGATACGTTTTGTCTAAAGTAATTGCTTTTGCGTATTATTTGCGATCAAAGATTTCAGTTTTGTGAAATTTGGAAAAGGGTGAAGACGCCACGCATTCGGTGCGAAAAAAATGTATATGCATATTTTATTTTTGTTGGTTTTCTACGTTTTTCTAATTTTAACAGTTGTTAAAATCAATACGTAGCAGAAGTATATGTCAAAAAATTAATTATATGTGATTTTAGTTGACATATTTCCTAGCGTACTATATGTAGTACGTTCGGCACTTGTGTGTAAAAATAAAAATATTATTCTTACAGATTTTTATCATTAAATGAGATAATAAAAGCCGTAGAAGAAATATTTGAACTGTTTTTTGCACGATTTTTATGGAATCGCAATTGTACCCGCCGAAGGTGTGAATACGAGGGCTACTTGATAAGTTTCTGCCCTAGGCAATATCGTCCAAAAATTGCCGTTGTGCCAGAAAAAATTGATGCCGTGCAAGAAGTAATAATGCAAAATCGTCATGTAATATACGGTAAGATAGAGGCAGCCTTGGCCACTTTTTACACCAGCATACATTCGATATTGCATGAACACCTGTCCGTAAAAAAGGTTTTTTATGGTTGGAACCTCTACAAATTGACAATCGCTCAAAAAAGACTCGTGTCGATTGGTGCAAAGAAATGTTGAAAAAATACGAATGCTGTACTTCACAAGACGTTTATACGGTCGTCACAGGTGACGAGTCATGGATATATTCGTATGTGCACGAAACAAAACAGCAATCGACCATGGGGTCTTCGAAGACGAGGCAAATCCAACTAAAGTTGTTCATTGAAGAAGCAGTTCGAAACAAATGGTCGTATGTTTCTGCAGCTAAACTGATCATACGGCGATTATATGGCTTGAAAAACGTATGACGATAAATTCTGAGTGGTACACCACAATTTGTTTAATGTCTGATGTCTTCGGAAACGAACAACTCGAATCATTGTGCACCATGACAATGTGAGTTCTTACATATCGATTCAAACCAAAGCATTTTTGACCGGAATTAATGGATCATCCGCCGTACAGCCCTGACTTGGAACCCAACGTCTTCATTTGATTCCCGCACATCAAGTAAAAACGGTGTGGTCAACGATTTTCGTCGTCTGAAGATGCTGTTGAAGCGTTCAAAAAGAGCTTGAACAAATGGTTTGAGTGCTGCCAAAAGTGTATAAATCATGATGGAGAATACTTTAGAAAACAACACAACTATTTTTGATGATAAATATTCGCCAGAAACTTTAATAGAAGCCCTCCTAATTACATTATAGATGAAGATCCTGGAGTAGATGAAGCGAATTTTAAGAATTTATCTCCTCCATTATTAAATGTTGAAGCTGAAGCATTCAGTTCAGGGAAATGCCCTAATTTTAACAGACGACACGATGCGGAGCCAAAAATGTTAACAAGGAATTTCTACATTTGCTAGACCTACTGCGGGACCATATTTTATCTAGTTGTGGGAAAAAATATTTATGTTTGGAGGATAATATTTTGGTTTGTTAGTTAGATGTTCTCAAAAACTCAGAATAAAACCAAAAATTACAGCAAAACTCATTAACATTAACTCTAACGGAATGAGGTTGACTTTGTCGTTAGAGAATAAGCCCTATGCACGACATCAAAACTGTAAAGAATTAACTTGTTTTCGTCGAAATCCTTTAAAATATGACTCCATTTAATGAAAAAGATAATTTGACACTGGTTTGGTCTTTCCATCTGCATATAAACAGTAATAATCTGGGGTATAATCTGGACAAAAGTAAAAGAAATTGCAAAATTAAATGGACTCGATCATTTGAGATGCCCATGATATTAGCAATTTCACGCACTTTTATTCGTCGATCATTTAATACAATATCATGCACTTTGGATACAATTTCTGTTGTTGTTGCTGTTTTTTGGACGTCCACTACGTGGTTCATCTTCAATGCTTGTACGACCATGTTTAAGTTCAGCAACCCAATTTTTTACTGTTGCATATGAAGGAGCACTTTCACCTAACACATTCACCATATCATTATGAATTTCTTGTCCCGATAAACCTTTTTTATGTAAATATTTAATGACAGCACGCATTTCTAACTTTTCCATTGTAAAACAATTGCGGATGCGTCTTTTTTTTGAACACCTGTTTCTATATGAAGATCGATTGCCAGATCGAAACAAAATTTAACATTTGTTCATAACAGAGATGAAAGTTTCAAAAACACTTAACTTTTTTCTGTTTATACCGCGCTTTTTGTGCTAGTCTAAGAAGTTTCCGAACTGCCCTCGTAGAAGTTATGGGGCCATTCTCCAGGGTTGTGCGTTGTTCCAGACTATGACGAATCAACAAAGTGATAGCGAAGTACAATAAGGCAACTACTGCATCAAAACTAACGACCAGAAAATCATTTTGGACAGTTACCTAGAGGTCCTTGAAGAAGAATTCTGCAACTAATATAGAAAGGTTCGCTTGCCATTATGTCGGACTTGGAGTGCAGCATTGCGGTACATAGCTTCTATTACATGTACTATCTTTAATGGAACACCTTTCGCCAGAAGTGCATCCAATATTGCTGTTCTTTTTATTGAATCGAAGGTTTTTTAAAGTCAATAAAGACTAGGTATAGCGGTGATTATCCGGATGGTGTTCGTCTGGTCTAGACAGCTCCTGTGGGATCTAAATTCAGCTTGTTCATCTCTTTGTCCCATTTCTACGATCTTTAGCCTGTCATTTATTATTGTTGCAAGTATTTTATATATCGTGTTGAGGAGGGTAGTGCCCCGCCAGTTATTGAAGTCTGTCAGATTGTTTTTATTTGGATGTTTTATGATTGTCCCTTTCGTCCAAGTTTCAGGCTGTCTCCCATCTATCCACGCTTGTTGAATATATGGTAGCAATATCTCTTCAGCTGCTACCGGATTTGTCTGAAGAAGCACTGCGGGTATACCGTCCTCTCCAGGGGACTTGTTTCTCTTTAGTTTTAGAACTGCAGCTTTCGTTTCCTCTGCGTCTGGAATGGAAACATTAATTATTTGGTCGATCGCGGATCTTTCGAATATGTGTTAAATCTCCAGCATCGTAACTTATATGTTGTTTTCATCTTTTGGTTTGTTCTCCAGTTCTGGTAAGTAGGTGACAATTATTGTCTTTGAATAAATGGTTGTGGTATTTCCTTTGGTTTGATAATTGTTTGATGAGTTGATGTAACTCTTTCATATTGTTGGCTCCTGCTGTTTCCTCAGTTTCGTTTGTCAGGTTATCGAAGTATGCTCTCTTGTCGTTTCGTGCTGATATTTTGACCTTCTTTGCTACATTTTTAAATTCGGTCTGTTCTTTTACTTCTGAAAATGGTAAAACCGGCAAAAGTAGAAGTTGTAAACTGCTCTCATATGAATTGTGTTATATCTGAAGTAAAGGAACGCTTTTCAAGTACAACGTAGTAAAACTTGAAGATTCTTGAACGTAAAGGAACAGACCTATTGTTTTTGTGACCTATTTTTTTATGACAGGATTGTATATTTGTTGTGGTTTGAGCAGGTTTCTCTTCTTTATCAGTTTCCATGTTTCGTTTGATATCCAACAAACCGTTCTCCGTCAGAATTCTTTGAACCAATTACGTGAGTTCCCATAATGGGTGTCAGCCCGGCGTTATCGTTATCAATTTGGGCGTTCAGGTCGCCCATTAGCAAAGTTATGTCCCTTTGACTGTCAGCTGGTCAAAAAATTGTTTCCGTTCATTGTTGTAATCGTTCCGCCTTTTGGCCCTCTCATTTCACTTATACCTAATATGGTTAGGTTATATTTGGTTAGTTGTGACTCTAGCTGGGCGAGTCTAGATGACTCTTTAAGTGTCCGGACGTTCCATTGTCCTATTCGTATTCTTTTCCGTGTCCTATTCGTATCCTTTCGTTTTCATTATTTGTTGTAGAAGTTTCGTTAATCGTGTTTTGATTCTGACTAGTGGGTGATTGGCGTACTGAGTCCTAGGCGGCCAATTTGGAGGATCTATCCAGCCTCTTGTTAAAACATTTATAAAGCGAACCGCTTGCTCCAAGTCCGACGCCCGAATTTTGCTGTTCGTAAGATAATGCGTATAAAACCTTGAAAATACCGCAAGTCTGGAGGTACCTATTATAAGGGCTATATTAAAACCAAGACCTTTAACGGTAACTCTTTGCGAAAATGCTGTGCATCCCCATCGAAGACAACATACCGAATTTTAAATATTCCTTAACCTTCGAAATACCGAAAATCCGGTAGTACCGTTCTATGGGGTCTATATGAAGACGAGGACCTATACCGACAAATTTCAGGTGGAAAGTTTTATACCACCAACGAAAACTAAATACCAAATTTCAGCCTTTCGGTGGGATATTGAGACCTTAACCTTCAAAATACTGAAAATCGGGAGGTACCGTCCTATGGGGGCTATACGAAGACGTGGACCTATACCGACAAATTTCAGGTGGAAAGTTTTATACCACCAACGAAGACTAAATACCAAATTTCAGCCTTTTTGGGGGGCATATTGAGACTTTAACATTCAAAATACTGAAAATCGGTAGGTACCCTCCTATGGGGGCTATATGAAGGCGTGGACCTATATAAACAAATTTCATGTGGAAAGTTTTATGCCACCAACGAAGACTAAATACCAAATTTCAGTCATTTCTGTGCGAAATTGAGACTAAATCATTCAAAATAACGAAAATCGGGAGGTACCGTTCTATGGGGGGTACATGAAAACGAGGATCTATAGCGGCAATTTTCAGGTGGAAAGTTTTATACCCCCAACCAAGACTAAATGCCAAATTTCAGCCATTTGGGTGGGATAATAAGACCTTTAAAATACCGAAAATCGGGTGGTACCGTCCTATGGGGGCTTTGGTGAAAAAGAGGTTAAAACCTCTAAAAGACCAAAAATCGGGTAGTACCGTTCTATGGGGGCTATATCAAAACGTGGACCGATATAGCTCATTTGCAATACCAAACATCATAGGAATAATAGAAACTTCCACACCAAATTATAAAATTGCGAGATGTATCTTGATTTCAACAGACGGACGGACAGACGAACTTGGTTAAATCGACTTAGAATCAAGAATATATATTTAATAGGATCTACGATGAATATTTCGATGTGTTACAAACGGAATGTCAAATTTAATTATTAAATGGAAATATGCATTGAAATTAATTAAAATTGCATGGATTTTTTTTATAACAAAATGAGAATTTGTCATAAAAGATTAATATGGATTCAAGATCAAATTAATTGACTCAATAAAATGAACATGAATACGACATAGGACATACATTAAAGTAATAAACTTGAAAAACAATTTATTTATGAATAAATTGCTTTTTTGCAAGTTGCATTTATTTATGAATAAATTATTTATCCCTCTACTGCATGTATATTTTTTGCAGGATGTATATTGCATGTAATCTACAAAACATATTGCATTCAAACGAAAAATGTTATAAAACCTTAAGAGAATATTGTCCTCTTTTTTCCAAAACAAACTTCGAAGTCAATTCTAATGCTTCTAGCACTTTAACAAGTATTCTTGGCACAGCAGTAATGTGAGGAGCACTTCAAGCTCTAAAGCTATCGTTTTCTCGGCTAAAAAAAAAGTTAATAGAAATCAGTCGGTGGAATTCTAAACTTTGTTGAGATATGGAGCGGGCTTTAATTGTAAGTATTATAAGAGCTCTAAACTTGATACTGGCTGTAGTGTTGTAGATAAGAGCAAGAAAAAATACTTGGAGAAAAAATGAACTCGAAAAACTACATTTATTGCCTAAAATGTAAAAATATGTCTAAATATGTCCAAAACGGTTAAATTTTTCTTTAAGTTTTCTTTTGGAGAAATATTCGCTTGAATGCAATACACAACTCTTCAGAGTATGTCATTGTATAATTTTACAACAACAATTTCATAAATATGCATGCCAATAATGTGGTGAATTCCCAAATGCGTGAACAAATTGCTCATATGAACAGTGTTGGAAATAATGCGATACAAAATACGGCTGAAACAACACGAAATAAGCATTTTAGAGCTTCAGAATGTTCTAAAGAATTGATGAGAACAATATTTGGAAGACTTTTGCTCGGTCCAACAATTTAGGTGATACTGACCCGAATTCCAGAAATTATGTAAAATTTTCTATATTTTATCGATTTTGATGTCCTAAATGAAGTTTTTCTTATGTGGTCTGTTCAGCAGATAAGTTCTACTAATTTAGGGAATATTGGATACATTTTTATTTGTTTCTGAGATAAAGGCCCCATAAATGCAAACAAATTATTTTGACCCGGTTTACATGAGGCCATAAAGTCCGAACTGTATCTGACAGGACAAACCCCAACTAAGGTTTTTGTAGTCTCAATATGTACTTTCAGGAAATACATAATAGAAGTTGTTTGTTAGCATAGTGTAATAGTAAATATACACTCCGTTTCATTTTAATAGCACATTTCAAATTTTTATTTGTTACTTCATTTTAGTTGTCATTAGTGGAATATCCTGGGATATTTTTTGTATATCTTGTTTCGTGCACTCATGAAGTATCTTTCCCCAAAAAATCCCGTTCAATTTTTTTTTATAATTTTCATTAAAAAAGCCCATAATTTGTACGGTTTGAGGTGTTTCACCGAAATAGCACATTCTTTAATAATTTGGGTATGGCTGCAAATTTTGAATGTTATTGTTACGATTCTTTAAAACTAGAACGAATAAAAGCCATTTCAAGTTTAAAACGCTAAAATTAGTTAAACGATGTCTTTAATGCTGGGTAAATAAGACGATTTGAAGGCTGTGGTTTTTAATTGTCTATAAAACGTTAAAAATTGGCATAAGTTGACAGTTTCTTGTTAGATTTATAAAGATTTAATTAAAAACGAATGATAGAAGACAAATGATGCAAAAATAAACTTAAGCTTCTACTTGAAGTTTCAGGAAGAAATGTACCCAAATTTCTTATTGAAACTTCAAATTTCTATGATTTCTATTCCATAATAGGGCCCAATGTTCGCCTTAAGATAAGTTAACCGTTAAAATATTGGCGGATTTTTATTGCTCTGGGTTTGATCCAATATACTATAAAGAAAAAACCAGATCCTTCCTATACACAGAAAGACAATAGGTTGGATTTTCTGAGGCAACTATAATGAATATTATAAGGAAAAGCAAGTAGTCGTTTCCCAAAGCAAATAATCATTATTTGCTGGTTCTCTTTCTGACCGGAAGGAGAAGAACTAAATAGACCATCAATATTGCGGAGTTGATTGCCTCATTTAATTGAAAGGTACAAAATATTGCTATACTAAATTTGCGAATATTTCCAGTTTATGTCTGCTCCATAAATTCAAACTATTTTCTTTCTGTGTTTAGGAAGGATGTGGATTTTTCTTTATAGTATGTTGGCTCAGACCTAGATCAATAAAAATCACCTGATATTTTAACGATCAGCTTATCTTAATGCCAACATTGGACCCCATTATGGAATAGGAGTCATAGGAATTTGAAATTTCACGAAGAACTATACCCAATTTTCAGCAGGACTTCAAGATTATTTTGCACCATATATCTTCTATCATTCGTTTTTCATTAGTTCTTTATAAATCTAACAAGAAACTGTCAACTTATGCCAAATTTTTAACGTATTATAGACAATTAAAGGCCAAAGCCTTCAAAACGTCTTATTTTCCCAGTATTAAAGACAACGTTTGACCAATTTTAACGTTTTAAACTTGAAATGGCTTTTACTCGTTCCAATTTTAAAGAATCGTAACAGTAACATTAAAAATTTGCAGTCGTACTCAAATTTTTAAAGAATGTGCTATTTCGGTGAAACACTTCAAACCGTAAAAATTTTGGGCTTTTTGAAAGAAAATTATAAAAAAATATAACCGGACTTTATGGAAGCAACACTTTTTGTGGAAAGATACTTCATAAGTGCACGAAGCAAGATATACAAACATATCCCAAGATATTCGAATAATGTCAACTAAAATGAAGTAACAAATAAAATTTTGAAATGTGCTATTGAATTGAAACGGAGTGTAAGTATACGAATTCTGAAATTTGGCACTAGGGTCCCTGCTGGTGTGTTGGGTTGAAATAATACAAAATTTTACTTAATATGTTACAATTTGGTATTGGGTAAAGATGTAATTCTGAAATAAAAGGAGGTAGCTTTGGAAATGTCCAGCAAACCAAATGTCGGATGTCCGACACATCTAAACAATTTCAGAAGCAAAATCGTTCAGATTTCGTTCCGATTTATATACGATTTTTCCTAAGGGAATTCCTTCAGATTTCGCTCTGATTTCGGAGAGAATGTCGGAAGTGAATTTCCCTTCGAATATACGAATATTTTTCTTTCGATTTCTGACCGAAATAACAGTCAGTTCCGAATAAGTGTAATAAAGTAAATAAAGCATTGTAGAAGCGTAATCTAAAACGAACCCTGTTTTATTTGGTACAAATCGTATCGGGGAATAAAACAACGTCTACACGGAGATTAGTTAAATCTAATTCCGTAACAATTGGTGTCAGCAGTGAGATTACGATCATCCTACAATGAAGTTTAAGGATCTGCGAGTGGAAGACTTGAAGAAGGAGCTAAGTAAGTTGAAGTTGTGTTCTACTGGCAACAAGGCCGAACTACAAAAACGCTTGTTGGAAGAGTTCGAGCGCCGTGGAATGAACATCGATGAATATGAGTTCGAGAAGGAGGAAGTCGAGTTATCGGCAAAGGGCGAATCCAGCGTTGAGGAAGTTTCGTCGGTAGCTGCCAGGGGTGACGATTTGAAATCAATGCTGGCTATGATGATGGAGAAATTAGATGCTAAAATGGAAGAAAATTCCAGAAAGAGCGAAGAAACTTCCAGACTTGTGATGGAAATGAAAGCAGAAATTCCAGTAAAATGATGGAGAAATTAGATGCTAAAATGGAAGAAAATTCCAGAAAGAGTGAAGAATATTCCAGGAAATTAGAGGAGAAATTAGAGGTAAATTCTAGAACAATTAACGAGAAACTCGAGAACATCACGATGGTGATTGAAAAGAGAGTAGAAAACGTGGAGGTACAAATTAAAGAGTTGGATAAAAAGATTTTGTCTGTTGACGAGGAATTTCTGGCTCAAGATGAGAAGATTCTGGGCATAGAAAAGAAAATGTCGGAACTGGAAATTAAAGGCGGTCCGGTGAGAGCTATCCATAACGCGTTAAAAATTAAGCCTCCAGTGTTCGACGGCTCTACCTCTTTCAATGTGTTCAAATTACAGTTCGAGACAGTGGCTGCTAGAGATTCTTGGAACGACAACGAAAAGGCGGTATCACTCCTTATGGCATTGAAGGGTGATGCTGCTGACGTATTGCAGAGTATTCCCGCCGCTTCTAGAAACAGTTATGGGGATATAATGGATGCACTCGAACGTAAGTACGGTGGCGAACATAAGCAAAACATCTACTTAATGGAATTAAGGGGAAGAATACAGAAGCCAAATGAGACCTTACAGGACTTCGCAACGGAGGTAGAACGTTTGGTGCTAATGACGTATCCAGGAGAAAACCATCCATTGTTGGACCGTATGAAAATCGAAACATTTGTGAATGGTATACGTGACGCCGAGATCAAACGTGCAACATATGCGTCACCAAAATCGTCATTTGCTGAAACCGTGTCGTACGCCCTTACACAAGAGACGGCAAGAATAATCACCAATCCCCAGACTCACAAGGTCCGCAAACTGGATACCGAGTTCGATGAACCCAAATATCGTGTTAACGAGATCGAGGCAGCAATGAAGCGGGTATTACAAGGAAGGTATACGGCAGCACCAACTAAGGCCAAGGGTAGGTGTCACAATTGCGACAAAATGGGTCATTTTGCGCGTGAATGTAGAGCGAAGCGCAAGCGATCGAGGTCATCGTCACCATCCCCGTCAAAAGAAAGTAAAAGAGTGGCTCAACGTTCTGCAAATGAGTCACCGTTAAACTAAATAGAGCCAGTCCAGCGGGGCGTGAACTGGCTCCCATCGACGACGGCCCCACAATCTCCATAGCGATAGTACAACAGAAAAACCACAACCTTACAACAACTGGTTATATCAATGGCGACAAGCGAATTCTGACCTTGGATACAGGCGCATCAAAGTCCATCATCAGATCAGATCTGGCCAGGGGAAAGATAACGCCACTAAATGGAGTCAGACTGCGCACAGCAACAGGGGAGCCTGCGGCAGTACATGGAAAGATAACCGTGAGACTAACTATTGTCAATAAATCGGTCGATTACGAGTTTATAGTTGCTGATATCGTAGACGAAGTTATAATAGGCGCAGATTTTATGATTGCCTTTGGTCTTAATCTGGATATGAAAGAACGTGTGATGACATGGTCCAATGTGGAAATTCCATTAAATATGGGTTACGAGGAAAACACACCTATTAGACGTCTGACTACGGAACATCCAGAGATTATACCGCCTTGTGCCGAAACATTGATATGGGTACCAATGGATGGAGATTATGGAGTCGGAAAATTGTGGGTGGTGGGACCAGCAGAAAACAAAAATAGTAACATCTTAATAGCGAATGCCCTGGTGAAAAGCAACGATGATGGATTGATTCCAGTTAGAGTTTTGAACCTGTCAGACAAACAAGAACAAATTTGTCAATTTTCCGATGTTGGACAATGTACACCAGCTGAAGCTGTAATCAATTTGGAAAATAACACCGAAAAATCAGCAGCCATGGAAAAGAAGCACCTCGATGGTTACATCAAAGAGTGGACACACCACTTATAACCTTCCGAGAAGAACAAGGCCAAGCAGTTATTATGGAAACATGCCTCTACCTTTGCGTCTAAAAAAGGGCATCAAGGAAGAACATCTGTGGTGAAACATGAAATAAACACGGCAGACGCAAGACCAATAAAACAGGCCCCAAGAAGCGTTCCACTGGCAAAAAGGGACGAAGTCCAGAAGTTGATAAGCGAAATGGAGGAGAGTGGTGTGATCGAACCATCGTCGAGTCCCTGGTGTTCCCCAGTAGTTCTGGTCAAGAAGAAAGATGGAAGTACCAGATTTTGTGTGGATTACAGAAAACTAAATGATGTCACCAAGAAAGATAGCTACCCGCTCCCAAGAATCGATGACACACTAGACACCTTAGCCGGGACGTCATGGTTCTCTACCCTCGATCTGCAGAGTGGTTACTGGCAGGTAGAGATAGCCGAAAAAGATAAGGAAAAGACAGCGTTTGGCGTTAACGGCGGTCTCTGGCAATTTAATGTCATGCCATTCGGGCTCTGCAACGCCCCGGCCACCTTTGAAAGGCTGACGGAACGGGTGCTGAAAGGGTTGCAGTGGAAGTCGTGCCTTATATACTTGGATGACATCATAGTCATGGGACAGACTTTCGACGAACACCTCACGAATTTAAGGAATGTACTCCAGCAGCTATCGTCTTCGGGTTTAAAACTTAACCCGAAGAAGTGTAACCTCTTCCAGCGAGATGTGAAGTTCCTGGGACACCATGTGACGACGGAGGGCATATCGACTGATAGCGATAAGATTAAAGCCGACAGAGACTGGCCGCAGCCTCGAAACCTCCATGAGCTGCGAAGTTTTCTGGGTCTCTGCACCTATTACCGGCGGTTTGTCCCCAATTTTGCCAGCATTGCCGCAAGCTTACACCGATTGACTCAAAAAGGGCAGAAATTTCTGTGGAGCAACGATCAGGAAGAGGCATTCCAAAAACTCAAATACATGCTCTGCACAGCCCCTCTTTTGGCGTACCCTGTACCCGGCGGTAAGTTTGTGTTGGACACTGACGCCAGTGCATACGGGATCGGTGGTGTCCTTTCCCAGGAAATAGACGGCCAAGAAAAAGTCATCGGGTACTACAGCCGAACATTGTCAAAGCCTGAGAGGAATTATTGTGTGACGAGGAGAGAGCTGCTGGCAGTTGTGGAGAGCATCAAACACTATCACAAATACCTGTATGGACAGCCCTTCCTGCTAAGAACCGATCATTCCGCTCTGCGATGGCTGCTCCAGTTTAATAACCCGGAAGGTCAATTGGCCCGCTGGATCGAGAGGCTTCAGAGTTATGACCTAAGTATCGAGCACAGAAAAGGAGGAAAACACGGTAATGCTGATGCCCTGTCTCGTCGGCCATGCAAAATTGAATGTAGACATTGCTCGAAGGCTGAAGCCAAAGCAAGTATCGTCGATGTCCGGCTACTGCAGGTTGAATCAGGCGAGGATTGGTCGGCGGAACAAAGAAAAGATCGCACCCTAGGCAAAATAATTTCTGCTATGGAAACGGGCGAACGCCCTAGTCGCAGAGAAATAGCGCCCGAAAGCCCACTTTTGAAATCTTATTGGGCCCAGTGGAACAGTCTACTTCTAATAGATGGGTGCCTACATCGTAAGTGGGAGAGCGACGATGGAAAAACTCACCGCAACTTGATTGTTGTACCAGACTCCAAAATAAAAGATGTCTTGTCAGAGTTTCACGATGGGCCAAGTGGAGGACACCTTGGTGTGACAAAGACTGCTGAAAAGATAAAGCAGAGGTTCTACTGGGTCGGCTGTCAGAAATCCATCGCAGACTGGATTGCTAACTGTGAGAGGTGTATAAGAGCTAAAAGTCCAACCCGGAAGAGTCGAGGCCACATGCAACAATATAATTCAGGAGCTCCATTTGAAAGAATCGCAATGGATGTGGCTGGACCGTTTCCAATAAGCGACTCTGGGAACCGGTATGTCTTTGTGGTCATGGATTACTTCAGCAAATGGCCAGAGGTTTATGCCATTCCCAACCAGGAAGCCAAGACAATAGTGGATGTGTTCAGCAAGAATTGGATCTGTCGCTATGGTGTCCCATCCGAGGTTCATTCCGATCAAGGAAGAAATTTTGAGTCAGCGATCTTCAAAGAAATGTGTGACACCTACGGAATCAAGAAAACGAGGACAACGCCCCTGCATCCACAATCAGATGACATGGTGGAAAGATTTAATCGCACCCTGGAAGAGCATCTACGAAAGGTGGTAGATAGCGGCCAAAGAGACTGGGATGAGCATATTCCAAAATTCCTACTAGCCTATAGGTCGGCCATTCATGACTCCACATCTCGAACCCCAGCCAAAATTTTGTTCGGGAATGAATTGAAGCTGCCTGGTGACCTGATCTTCGGTGCCACACCAAACCCCGAAATTGATAACGATGAAAACAGTCAAAACTCTTTCAGTGAAGTCCACGATGCAGTGCGCCATCGGATAAAAATGGTCAGCAATCGCATGAAGGCGAGGTACGATCGAGCGGCAAATTCTGATGGGTTCCAAGAAGGGCAACTGGTACTATTGTTCAACCCACAACGGAAAAAAGGACTATGCCCCAAATTACAAACGCACTGGGAAGGCCCCTACAAGGTAGTCACAAAAATAAATGACGTCGTGTATCGCATACAGAAGAGCGACAGCCCTAGATCAAAGATGAAGGTGGTACATCTAGAACGGTTGGCCCGCTATGGAACGAGGACTGTGCCAGGTCATGAGGAACAGGCTTAAGCGGGAGGCAGTGTGCCCATACCACAGAGAGGGAACTGTGCCTATTCGGGACGAACAGGCTTAAGCGGGAGGCAATGTTACGAATGTAACTGATAGGTTTATGTTAGTTTAGTTTAATTTCCGTTAATTTAAAAATTTGAATTGTAACGTAAAGTTTTTATTACGCAGTTACTTTATTTAGGCAACAACAATTACCATGTAGAACTCTCTTCATTATTCTAGATGTTACTTTACCTTTCATTAATGTGCTTTTATTTTGTTTTGCCATAATCATGTAATTATCGTTTAGTTGCTACTTCTTTCTTGCATTTGTTTGTTGTTGTAATTACGTCATTACTGTGCTTGTCGTCCGCCTGTATTCCCCCCATGTATGTATGTGAGTATGGTTGTTCGCTTAGTGCGAATGTGCGTCTGTGTGTTCGTTGCACAGATTCGAGGTGTTGCCAGACTTTCTGGATAATTCTAGACCAAGGAGACTTTGGGGTATAAATACAGGGAAACTGGCAATGACAAGTTAGTTGTGAATTTTATACTGAAGTGTAAACATCGACTAGTAAAGAAGTAAAGTAAAGCTGTGTACTTAGCTACAACAGTCAGTTCCGAATAAGTGTAATAAAG
Source organism: Musca autumnalis (assembly GCF_047663935.1). NCBI lineage: Eukaryota > Metazoa > Arthropoda > Insecta > Diptera > Muscidae > Musca > Musca autumnalis. The sequence continues at coordinate 135,834,767 of NW_027412088.1, read as the reverse complement.
TAAATAAAGCATTGTAGAAGCGTAATCTAAAACGAACCCTGTTTTAATTGGTACAAATCGTATCGGGGAATAAAACAACGTCTACACGGAGATTAGTTAAATCTAATTCCGTAACAATATATTTTCTCCCCATCAGTGCTGACAAAGTCTTCAAGAAACAACAATGTGCAAAAACTACAGATGTTGACCAGAAAGTGTTAAGGAAATTAATGCTTTAAACCCTTTTTCCTATTGGAGCCGAGTTTGGAGTTATTGAAATTAAATTGCACATCACTTAAAATACCATCATTATCATACGTGCATAATTAAGTTTAGTGAGATCGACAATATAAGTAAGCTAACCTAGTTATTAATATATATTTACGGTACCGTTTCGTTGAATAGTGAACCTAATAAACACACATATTACAAATTTATCTCTGTGATTACAAAAAAAAAACAAGTAAGAAAAGCGTTAAGTTCGGTCGGGCCGAACTTTTTATACCCTCCACCACAAATTTCAGGCATTTCGGTGGATTAATGTGACCACAACCTTCAAAATACCGAAATTCGGAAGGTACCGTTCTATGGGGGCTATATGATGTCGTGGACCTATACCTACAAATTTCTGGGGGAAGTTTTATACGCCTAAAGAAGACTAAATACCAAATTTCAGCCATATCGGTGTGATAATGAGGCTAAAACGTTCAAAATATCGAAAATCGGGAGATATTGTATTATAGGGGCTATATCAACACGTGGACCTATATAAACATTTTATGGTAGAAATATTTCTTAGCCTCTGGAAACACAAAATAAAAAGTTACAACCGATTCTTTGGTCAAATGGATCTAATACATTCAAAATATATTAAAATGACGCGTACTTTATAAGGGGTCTTATATGGGGACTATACCAAAACGTGGACCTATATAACCCAACTTTGGTAGGAATGTTTTTTGGCCTCTGGGGACACAAAGTACCAAATTACAACCAATTCGGTGGTAAAATGGGCCAAATATCTTAAAAATTCTTTAAAACGACGACGCGTCACGCGTCATTTTGTATGGGGGCTATACGAAAGCGTGGACCTACATAGCCCGCTTTCAAAAGTCCTACGTAAATATAACATATTTTCCCAAAATTTCATCAACCTACGTCAATCCGTTCGGACGCTAGAGTGATTTCCACAGACGGACAGACGGACGGCCATGGCTATATCGATGTAGAATTGCACGCTGATCAAGAATATATATACTTTGTGGGGTCTACAATGATTATTTCGAGTAGTTACAAACGTAGTGACAAACTTAATATACCCCCATCCTATGGTGGAGGGAATAAAAAATCAAAGCTTACCATCTCCGATTCCATTTCGTAACAGAGTACTGTGTGGTTGTTGAGATTGTTTCACTATTCTCCGATTTGAGTACATATTATGTTAAGTCTAACAGAATTTCTCCACTGTTAATGACTAGGTCAACTTTAACAGAATAGATATTGGGATACAATTCTCTCCTAAATTAATAACATTCAAAGAGAGCATCGACAGAGGAGTTATCATCAAACTCTATTTCTGTTCACGAGAATGCAAAAGCAGTCAGCTCTGCGAAAGATCTTTCGGCGGCAGCGGCGAGCAGCGAAGAACGTAAGTGAACGGTTTTATTTTTAATTTTGTTTTATCATTACTTCTTGTATTTTCACAACATAGTTCAATACTGGTTATGATAATCGAAGATAATTAATGCATGATTCTGATAGATACAATCTTTGATATCGAGAAGTAATTACAGTGGGACATCGATATAGTTAAAATACATGTCCATGTTAAATAACTCTCTTTGGTTTAAAATTTCACCCGGTTAAATTGAAAGTGATCTTACATGAGTTTGTATTTCAAGTCTTTATTTTTATTATCCCTTTGTCTACAGAATAATTAACCTAGTGCCATTGAAACTCAATTATTGTTATGAACTATTTTGAATATACTAAGAGCCCACTTATAGTTGAATGTCTTAAATTATAATAGTTATAAGTGAAATTTAAGATAAACTATAATTAGATAATTTATTGTTTAAGATAAATGAACTATTGTCGTTTATTAAACGCTAGTCTATTTGAATATCAAATCCAAATCTAATTTAATGAAATGAATACTCGTCACTTTATTGTCTTAGGACTAACAACTAGCGAATGTATAGTCTAAGATATTTTGGAATAAATTCATTCATCATGAGCTTCAACTAAATACTCCCTTGTCTGTTTGAGGATGTAATCATATGTGATTGACAGGCTGGTAGTTTGGGTATTACCAGAACTTAATCTTTTATTGATCAGTGAGTAATACAGGTGGGAGGGTAGTTAGGTAATATGTATAACACCATTAACCTAACGTATGATACAAAGTCACGAGTTTTCTAATTTTCTGTCAACTACCCTGTTGAACCTTTTATTGAGCACGCAAACTAAAATAATATTTTAATATTGTCAAATATTTACTCATGATTGCTAGAATCACCGAACTCCATCCATTCTGACGAGAAATAAGGCCGTGGACAATGCGTGCTATCTTTTTCTAACATCTGGAGAACGTATACATCAGAAATCGAATTCTTTTAAGGAGCAATATTATATATCCCTGTATCATAGCGTGATGAGTTTTGCCATAAGATTACATAAAATCTTAATTATAAGGTGATTCGGTGAAAAAACCTCACGCACAAAATGATTTTAAAATTTTAATTTATCAAAATTATGGACAATTTTTTGAAGTCACTGAAAACAGCTATATAATTGAAAATAAACTTTAGAGCCACATGAGATAATTAAACTGACATAAAATTTATTTCTCACTTTTTTTCTTCAATTCTGAGAATCGTAAAAATGTCGTAAACGCTTTTATTCAAAAAAATAATTTTTTGACCAAAAACAAAAAAATTAAAATTTTTTCAAAGTGACTTTTTTCGCGACTTTTTTAATATTTGAATAAAATAAACGTTATTATAGTTATTAGTAGGCTTATATTTATTTATTTGTGCAACAAAAAATAATTTTTTGAAAAACATTTTTTTTTCATTTCATATATTTTTTCAAAAAATTATTTTTTTAAAATCGATTACTGCGTGAACTTTTTTTATATTTTAATGGAATAAACGATAGCATAGTGATTAATAGGCAAAAGTTCATTCATCCCTGCTACAGGAAATCATTTTTGAGGAAAAATTTAAAAAGTCAAAACCTTAATGTTGAACTCCAAAAGCCAAGGCTAAGCATAGAAAGTTGCTACTGCTGGCTTTTGCTGATTCAACAGATACAAAATATGTATTGACAAATAAATAAAAGCCAGCAGTAGCAACTTTCTATGCTTAGCCTTGGCTTTTGGAGTTCAACATACATAGATCCAATTTCATTTTAAACATTTTTGCACAATTATGCTGACCTCGTCGTGGTTAGCATAAGTGTGCATATTAGGGTGGTGAGAGTATCTAACTAGCGCGATAGCTCTCGAACGGATCAACCGATTCGCACCAAAATTTGGCCCTCGTAATATTATTTCCAAAGTTAGTTTAAGATCTATGATGGGCAATATCGGTCAACACATTCCGGTCCCTCTCCCAAAAAAGTTCAGAACTTTTCACTAAAATGGTGTGTACAGGTCAGATTCGAATATGGAGTATATAGGCTCACTCCTTCGAGTACCTCCCACACAAAATTTCGGAAATGTGCAGTTTAAGGCCTGTTCTCGAATCGCTTTGATTCTTTTGCAACAACGGATCAGCCGATCCGGACCAAAATTTGGCTTTCGTAATATTTTGTCCAAACTTAGTTTGAGCTCGAAGATGGGCCATATCGGTCCACTTATTCGGGTACTTTTCCCACAAAGGTTAAAAATGTTTGGCTGAAATGACGCGCACGATAACTTTCGAAGACATTGACCAATTTTATATAATTATTTCTACGAGGCATAGATCCGGTTACATCTGCAATTGTGACATATTTCTTTATGCCTTTCCACGAAAACTCATGCTATTCTATGTTCTGTTGTTTCAAACAGCATAGCAATGCTTGACAACCAACGAAATGTTCATTGCCAAGCCATGCCGGTTCTCCTCAAACACAACGACAGCTCTTGAACTAAGCAATCAAAGCGAATGTTGAACGGTGTGTCAACAAATATGTTCTACGTAACAATATTACAAAAGAAACCCCAAAAATGTTACATCATTCATTTATTTAAACGCTGAAAAATTATATAAGTTACTTTTAAAATAATAATAAAACAAACTAATAATTATAAAAAAGTAGCCTTTTCAGCTTTTTTATTTATCTTTGTAACTTCTTTATTGAATAAATATTTTCAAACACAGTTACACATTTATAAATATAAGTTGGATTCACAGTTCAATCTTCTTTTTTTTCTCACTTTACTGAACTGTGAATCCAACTTAAAGAAAGCTAATTGTTAAACACATGAATTGTCATTAAATTTTTAAATTGCTAAAATCAGAACTAAAACCTAGTGAACAACTGAATTGCCATTAAATTGTTTTAGAATTCAAGTTAAAATAAAACCCTGAATTGCCATTAAATTGTTTTAGAATTGAACTTACAATAAAACCTTTTTCTGAATAACATACATACATACATACATGTTCTTTTTTTCAAAAACTAACATTTGTATAAAGAAAGAAATATCAAAAGACATTTAGAAATAGGTTTCGCTGATATTTACCCAATCATACAATAAAAAACCACAAATTTTTAAGTATTACATTACTTTTGATGAAACGTAGCATAGTATATCACTAGTATATCATTGCAATTTGCATCAATTTAAATTGTGGGAATTTCGCTCGACATTTTGTAGCATAGCAACTAAATGTAGTTCGTTACAAGCAAACCAAATCAATAAAGAAACTCATTTATATGTTAGACAGTGCTTCCGTTATCTGACCGCTACACTGATATAATTTGCATCAAGAGAGAGGTCAAGAGTTGGTTTTCTAGTTTCGTTGTCGTAATTTGTATGAATATGTCCCCCAGAAATTAAAATGTGGAGCCAAAATTACATTTTTATATCTTTCTCACAAAAGTGTTCTTTTATATTACCCGCTAAATATTATCCGGTTATTATCCAAAATTATTGGCATCTTCACTGACCAAAACTCTTACCTCGTGCATAAATTAGTCACACAATAAAGCTGTGGGATCCTTGTATATAATAGGGTGTAACTCTGTTATCTGACCACGTACATCAACATAATTGACATCAATGGAAAGGTTAAAAGATCGTCTTCCAAATATAACTCATGTTGTCGTCCAGGATATAATACAAACTTTACACAAAAGTTTTGGTCCATTTAACCCGCTAAATATTATCTTATCATCATGTTAATTGCAAGCTTTTTCTTCGTCGTAAACCCAAACCTTACTTAAAATTTCGCGCCGATCAGGCTGCTATTGCAAATTTGTACCATCGGAGGAAAATATGGTTCTCTACACAAACCCCATTATACGAGTATAATAGGCATTAGGCCCGTTATGTGGCAGACACATTACTTACAATTTGCATCAGGGGAAAGGTCAGTAGTTCTTTTTCCATATTCATACTGGTGTATGCCCTCTAGGAATTAAAATATGGACCAAAAATAAAATGTTGATATTTTTCATACCAAGGTAATGGCCCATTTCACCCGCTAAATAATATCAGATCATTGTCCAAAATTGCAGGCATCTTCTTCGACCTAAACTCTTACCTCGTGCAAAATTTCGTGCCTATTGAGCTATAATTGCGACCTCTAGCGTGTTTATGATTACACTACAAACAAATAACTGGATATATTACTATGTTAACATTTACGAAATCCACTCGATTTCATCTGTCAATTCCTTTGTGTATATGTCAAATGAAAACTCATCTGAAACCGATTGGATTTCATTTGACGTTTGAGCAATGGAATTGACAGTTTAAATCGAGTGGATTTCGTAAATGTAAACATAGTATATGAGGCTGTAACTATGTTACCTAATCATGTACAACAACACAATTGGCATCAATAGAAAGGTCAATAGTTCCTTTTCTGAACATAGCTAACTTGCCCGGAATGTGTCTTCCAGGATTAAAGATATAAACTGTATATAAAAAATTTTCACAATTGTGGATGAAATCTGTTACTTCCTTCAAGAGTTATCGTGCGCACAAATTTTCCGAACATTTTCGAACTTTTGTGGGGGAGGTACCGGAAGGAGTGGACCGATATAGCCCATCTTCGAACTTAAACTAAGTTTGGGAAAAATATTACGAAATCCAAATTTTGGACTGAATCGGTTGATCCATTCGAGAGTTATCGTGCGCTCCAGCCAGACAGACAGACGGACGGACATTGCTAAATCAACTCCACATTGTCTGAAACAGATTTCGTCCAAACATACCTGTGGTCTAAAACCATTATTTCGATGAGGCACATTTTGCCCGTATGAAAACGTTAGCATAAATGCTTGGGTTTTGGCCTTGCGTTATATCGGTCCAATCCTTCCAGTACCTCTCCCACAAAAGTTCGGAAATGTTCGGAAAATTTGTGCGCACTATAACTCTTGAAGGGAGTAACCGATTATGTCCATACTTTGCACATCGGGAAATTTCTACCAGACTTAGATGAGGTTCTAGTGTGGACTCAATCGGTCCACTCCTTCGGGTACCTCCCACACAAAATTTTGGAAAAGTTCAGTTTAGGACCTGTTCTTTTATTTCTTTGATTTTTGTTGTAGCAACTTGTATTCACTGCCCCGCTTACGACGGAACTCGTCTCATTAGGGGCAAGTCCATACTTCCTGAGAAAAAAACCCTATGACACCGTGTGTAGTGGTTGGAGCGCAAGACAACTCTCGAACCGATCAACCGATTTGGTAAAAAATTTGGCCTTCGTAATACTTTGTCCAAACATAGTTTAAGTTCGAACATAAGCCAAAGTTTAAAAATGTTCGGAAAATTGTTCGCACGATAACTCTTGAAGGGAGTTACCGATTTGGTCCATACTTTACACATCCTAATATATCTACCAGATCTAGATTAGGTTCGAATATGGACTATGTTTGTCCACTCCTTTGGGTACCTATCACACAAAATTACGGATAAGTTCACTTTAAGATCTGCTCTCGAATCTCTTAGATTTTTTTGAAACAACTTGCATTGGCTGCCTCAATTACGACGGTAAAAGTTTTTTAGGGGCAAGTCCATACTGCTTGAGAAAACAGCCCGAAAGGTGTAAAAAACCCCTATGGCTTCATATGTAGTGGCTGGAGAGTACGATAACTCTCGAACTAACCGATTTTTTTTCCAAAATTTGTCCTTCCTGATATTTTGTTATACTTTTAGTTCGAAGATAGGCAATACCGGTCCACAACTTCCCGTAATTCCCCTGAATATTTAAAAACTGTCACTTAAATGGTATGCACGATATCTCTTGAACAAATTCGGTGCAAATTTGGATCTCCCAATATTTTGTCCAAATTTAGTTTAACTGCTAAAATTTATCCACATCCACATTTATCCTTACGGTACCTCCTTCACAAAAGTTTAACATTTGTGTCTAAGCGCAGTTTAGGGTCCGATGCTGTTCGTTGTTGTCCTGCTTACAACGGTATTATGTTTTCCGTGGATAAGTCCATGCTTCCTGGCATACTGGTCCATAAGTTATACGATGACCCACTGAAATGACTAGTGGGCGCGATATCTATCGAAAAGATATGACTCCCAAAATAAGACCCACTTCCATAATGGACTATGTCGGTCCATTCCTTTAAGTACCCCCTCTGCAACACTTTTGAACTTAAATCCTAATCCATATTTTCGTCGGCAAGTTTAAATGTCCAAAAAAAGGCCGCAAAATAATGAAAAGACCATAAATACATTCGACCTGACCGTAGATGAAAGTTTCAATTCACAGAGGCTGAGGGTATATCTCTGTCGGCAAAGCCGACTGATACTTTTTTACTTGTTATAAATAAAAATTGAGACGTGTGAAATCACGATTGTCTTGAGATGAAAGAAGAGAAATATTAGTCCGGGACCGTTGCTTGATATCTTTATAGAAAAAAGGCTTCATATTTGCTAGTTTGCAATAATGTCCGTATAAATAGAAGTTATCAAACTCCACCTATGTCTTCTAGCTTATCGCATCTGATATGCAATTAAATCAATCAATTAAAAACTTTCGTAAACAATGCCCTTCTTCCTAATTTCTTTTAATCCACTGACCAAAACAAACAATAACAAAATCTTAATTTTAATTTAAAATATTACAAGATTTGTATTGACAGACAAGCAGACAGATGTGCCTGACTACATCCATAATTTCAATTTCATTCAAAATCTTCGCCATGATTTTAATGGCTTCAACGAAAAATAGTAAATTTCCCTTGAAGTTTAATTAAATGTGTATACAATCAATAGACAGACATACATACATACGTACATATTGCTTTCCGTATCAGTAAACAGCAATTTGTTCAATTGGAAAATGGATACACCATTTTTGCGGCATCCCATTTCCGGGTGATGGCTTAATTGCATATCAAATTTCATGGAAATTCGATTTTGCTCTTTAAAAATCACACAAGATGTCGATTTGTTAGTGGTGTTATGGAGTACATACATGCTCACAACATTTAGTTATTTCCATGTTCCCTCCAAACATTTTCTATCGCTTGCTTGACGCAAAAGTCACTGAAAACGGATTGTTGTGTCTACTGCGACAGTCGCATTTGTCTCCGAAAAGACAAAAATGACTGAAGAAACTGTTCCACTTATGCGGTCCAAACTATATTTTCGCTTCCGTCACTTTTGTATGTTTCTTATGCGATACAGTTGGAGTGTGCATTAGGTACTCATGCAGGTACCGTTTACGAAACTTTCAGTAGTGACGGAAGCGAGAGTATTTGTAAAAGGCTATTTAGTTTTTTTATTGTTTATTCAAACATATTATTATTCATTTGAATGCATTTTATTATAAAATTGATCAAAAAAGAAACAATTTTTATAACCACATTAACATTGAATTCAAATGAATAATAATAATACGTTTGATTTACTTTTTTATAAAATTTGTAAATAAACAATAAAGAAACTAAACAGCTTTATATTCATTTAAATTTTTGTATCAAGTGTGTACCGATTGCTAACAGAACGTCACAAGAACTGAAGAACTCAACTCATGTTTTCTTCTACTTATTTAAATTCATTACAATTCGCTTAACTGTTTGCAAGGTAAATTATTTTTGTAATGCTGCCACTATTGTTTTGAAAATATTACTCTCTATAACATAAAGTGTACAACATAAAGTGTCGCTTTTTATAATCATGTAAGTCTCGCAGTTGTGACCACATACGGATAAAAAGGCGATAATAACAACATATTTGTTCTTGTAAATAGACAACAGTCGCATTTTTAACAGAATGCAGGCACTTTACAGATTCGCATTTACTGAGAGAAGATATATTTAACTTCCAAATGTTTGGAGGGTTCCTTGCAAACATTTTCTATCGCCTGCTTGACGGAAAGGTCACTTAAAAGCGATTGTGGTGTCTGCTACGGCAGTTGCATTTTTATTCGAAAGATAAAAATGACTAATGAAACTGTTCCACTTTTGCGGCACTAACTGGCTTGTCGCTTCCGTCACAACTGGAAGTTTTAAAAGCGATAAAATTGGCATTGACGAAAAAAAGATATTTTATTTGTTTTATATTGTTTTATTATAATCTTTGTGCTTATTTCAGCTTGAGTCCATATTTTGTTGTATTCAAGTATTTGAATAACAACAAAATGCTTTACAGTGGATATGAAATTGATTAGTTGCGGGCGGAGGGTAGGGAATACTATAGTTTCAGTTGTCACCAAACAACTTCATCAGTTTCCTTTTCCGCCGACTCTGTATCGATAAACAGGTCAATAAGCCCATCCAGCAAATTAAACAAAACGAGAAATTTGCAGTATGGCCCTAAAGCTGATTACCCTACAATTTGAGTCGAACTAAAGAAATTCATATCCACCACTGTTTTTATGTCGTCTTTGCTTTGCAAAGAATACGAACATAGGAATGTTGCTTCAATAAGCGGGGGTAAAGCAACGAGAAAGTTGTTGTTTTTGCATTACGCATTGATCTACAAGGCCGTGCTGATTATTGTTGTTGGCGTTTTTTATTGTTGGACTGCAGAATTTTACATCATTGTGTTTATTTCAGCTTGAGTCCATATTTTGTTGTATTCAAGTATTTGAATAACAACAAAATGTTTTACAGTGGATATGAAATTGATTAGTTGCTTAGTTGTTTTATTATAATTACTAGCAATTTGCCCGCTACTTCGTATGCGGAAAGAATATAAAAACAAATAAACAATATATAATATGGAAATTGCGAACACTGAAATTCTTGTTGCACTAATACCAACTTTAGTCAATATTTATTTTTATTTTAGTACCGTTGGTACCACTTTAGTTCGGTTTTCAAAAAAAAAAAAAAAAAAAGCCGTATCTCACTCTTACACACCATTAGAGAGGCCAACGTTTCACACCAATACTCACCCTAACTCCACATACCATTAAGTACTTTTCGTACACTTATGGTACGTATTTCGACGACATATAGTCGGTGTCATGCTTAAGTGTTCCATACGCCATTTTTGACATTTTGAGATAAAGTTACCTTACAAGGTTTTGAACCATGCTCTTTCAGATTTTTTGGTCGGTTTTTCTCTATCTCTTATAGTTTCTGAGATATTCAGATGCCAGTATGTTCCATATCCGCTTTGTGACCCAAGAAATCTTGTCGTTTTGTTCCATATCCATAAAGCCTGGTGTATGGAACAAAATATCTTTGAACTGTTTAGTTCCATATCCATGTCGTTTGGCGTATGGAACAAAAAAAGGCAAAAACGAATTGTTCCGCACCAAAAATGATGGCGTTTGGAACAAAAAATTGCCCATTTTTGCCAAGTTACGGAAAAGTGTGGCGTATGGAACAAATTTTTTTAAAAGACTTGGTTTAAAAACTGAAGGATAATAGTTTCTAAATCCAAATATTTTTGAATATTGTATTGTTATATGAAAACGAAAATTTATCAATCGTCAAAACAAAAAATCACTAGTTTAAAGACAAAATTTTGATGTAAGTCCACAAAAATATACGCAAAAACGTCCATTCGACTTGAAGCTTACCGACTACAAAAATGGTATTATAAGAAAATCGCGTTTAAATGGTTTATGTTACCTTAGAAATGCAAAATATCAATCCGTTTTGTCCGATCGAAATTTTTACCACAAAAAAAATAATGATAAGTGGAGGAAATCCCTTAAATAAGTGTTAAGGAAACCTATAATAATGGTCCTTACTGTATTTATATGAGAAAAATAAATGTTTCACTTAAAGTCCTAATTTTTAAACTCCACAGTAGCACTTCATATAAGGGAGGTGGAACACGATTGATAAAAAGTGTTTTGGTTGAAATGTGACAAAACGTGTTCCATGTGACACAAACTGCCAAAAACATGAAAAAAAGATTCCATGGAACAATTCAGAAACTTTTTGCAATTATAAACATTTGCCATAACTTCTAGACTATCACAGATATCTGACTAAAATAAACTACTGATATATTCTATGAGTTTAGTTAAGTAGAACTGAGCTCTTAAAGTATTGGATTATTGCACCATTTTTATCCTGTATGGCCTTAAACGTTAACTTGAGTTTTTCTCGAATCAGGCAAATGGCGTATGGAACACTTAAGCATGACACCGACGATATATCAACCCTACACTGGCATTTATACGAAATAATAACAGTAATCGTAATTCCTAATCTCAAGATTCCAGCTTTATCATTTCGTACTCTTCGTACCCACAAGTAAGATTTTCCAAAACTACCTCAATCCTTCACTTTAACAGTAATCTTATTTCAAATTTCAGGATTCTGGCTCTATCCGTTAAACCAAATCCAAATTGTAAAAATATATAACAATTTAGAATATAAGAATATTAGGTACGAATTTTTAAAACTTCCTCAATACAACAGGCCTACAATGGCCATAATTTCAAATTGCAGGATTCCGCCTCTATCTGTTCACCTAAATCCAAATTGTACCAAACTTAGTACTTTTCGTACCCATTAGTACGATTTTTCTAAACTACCTGAATCCAACTCTTCGACTGTAATCGTAATTCCAAACTTCAGGATTCCAGGTCTATTAATTCACCTTAATCCAAATTGAATCACATTTGGTACCATTTAGTATTTTTCGTACCCATAAGTACAACTTTCCAAAACTATCTGAACACTACACTTCTAGAGTAATCTTAATTCCAAATTTCAGGATTCCAGCTCTATCCGTTCACCCGAATTAAAATTTTACCAAATTTAGTACCTTGTAGTATGTTTCGTACACAAAACTACGATATTCCAAAACGACTTCCATATCTGTACCCTACATCCCTACATTGATCCTTATTCCAAATTTCAACTCTATCCGTTCGCCCCAATCCAAAGTATAAAAAATTTAGTACCACTAAATATTTTTCGTACCCATAGCTAAAAATTTCGGAAGGTACCTCAATCCTACACGCCAACAGTAATCTTAACCCAGATATGACGAGCGTACTACATGTAGTACACCTATTAATTTTAGGTTCCAGTGTTTATTTTTCGTTAAATTTTCTAATAAATTTGGTGAGCCGCTACAGAACACAACGACGAACAAAGCGTACTTTGATAAGTTTTGTCTAGTGTAATTGCATGTACGGATTTTTGGGATCAAACATCTCAGTTTTGTGAAATTTGCAAATGTGTGAAGATGCCAAACAATCGACACAAAAAAGTTTTATATGCCTTACTGTTGTTGCTTATCTATTTTATTTTAATTATAAGAGTTGTAAAAACCATTACGTAGCAAAAGTATGTCCAAAAAACGAATTATATGCTTATTATATTATTAGCTGATATATTTACTTACGTACTACATGTAGTAAGTTCGACATAAGTGTGTAAAAAATAAAATTACTGAACTCTTTTATAAGTATAGATATACGAGTATACCGGTACAGCAATTTCTAAACCATTCATAAAATCGCTTAATAAAGTAGTTTTTTAAGATGTTTAAGATACATTTTTAAATAAAACAACAAAACAAATGTTAATAAATGGAACGTATTATGTTTTTGGTAAAATAGCATATTTTGCACAGTGGTATATAGGAAACACTTTATTAATAAATTTTAAAAAATTTAGAAAAAATAGTAATCATTCGAATCCCACAACCGAATAGGACTTAAAAATTTTGTAATTGATCGTAGTTTAATACAACAAATTTAAAAAAAAATTGAAATTTGATTTTAAATTTCAAATCGCGAAAATTGCATTCATGCCCACTTTGTAAAATATTTTCTATTTTTTTGTTAAATAGCTGATAAAACAACAAAACATACAAAAAAGATTTATTTTTCAAATTGGACCAATACTAAAGAAGTTATGAGTATTTCTTTGCATATAGTTTTTACAGAATTCGACTTTTTCAAGGTGCGATATCTCTAGAGCCGTTGGTAAAAAATCTGAAAACATACATACAGTCACACATAATTTGGGTAAAGTGCAGTTTGAGGACTCGTATCGCATCTATTTGATTTTTTTTTGAAGGAGGTTCTTTTCACGGTCCCTATTGCAACGGTATGTCCATACATACATACCTGAGATAATGGTCCAAAAGTTCAAAAACCCCTGCCGGCTCCAACTAAAATTAGAAATCCGAAAAATAATTCTCAAACTTTTTCAAAAATCAGAAGTTAGCTTCCTAAAATTGATTTGGTATAGCCCCACATTACGATACTTACAGATTCCACGTATTTTTGTTTGTTTCTTTTTTTGGTCAGAGGCTGAGGGTATATCACCGTTAGCGCAGCTGACTTATACTATCTTCGTTGGTGTGTAATTGAATATGAATAATTTTGAATAATTTTCGGATTTATAAATTTGTTTGCATGCTAATTATTTGAATTTCTATTCTTTATTAGTTATTTCTACCGGTATAAAATATATTTTTGATATCACAATATATGTATATTCATAATGAACTATTTTCGACATACCCTGAAAAGCACGTGCATTATCAAACATATGTGAGGTACAAGTGCACAATTTTTGGGCGATAGATCTTCAACAAACTCACAATTTCCCATATTTCCCATATATATATATATATATATATATATATATATATATATATATATATATATTTATTTATTTATTTTACGTGTATACCGAAAAATCAATGCGAATTTTCCAATTTTCTAATATTTTTTAAAAATGTATAATTTATATAATTGTTTCACAAACATCCCAGTAGGGACAAGGGAGGCTTCTCTTATACCAATGGATTAATTTTTTTTATTTAATTACTAGGGGACCCGGCGAACTTCGTCTCGCAGTTTGTTAGGTACAGAACTTGATGGCTGTGGTTCAAACCTATAATACTATTATTGCTTTCACCTTGTTCAATGGCAAATATTTCTTTGTCTGTTTGGCGAAGAGAGAAGGTACTGTGAGGCAAAGTGATATATTTTTACAGTGTTTTATTTAAAATATATTTTTTAAACAAAATAACACGTTTTGCGATGTAAATAAAAATTTTTGGTAGCACAGTTGAAGCAAAATAATATCATATCGCCCCTATTCGTTTCATAATCGATGGTTTTCTGCAATTCTTGTTTTCATCAATGAACACGATATTTCACTCAAGCAATTGAATACGAAGGAAGGAATGCGATCGTAGGAATTTGAATTTAATGCTGAATATAGTGTTTATTTAAATTTGCGTTTTAATCAATTAACCTATTTTGAGCAGAGGGATCCGATCGATATCAGGTAACCACCTTCCACCTTGGTCAACCTATATTTAATTTCGACGTAAATAACATAGTCAAATTAATATCACAAACTAAATAACGTTGAATAAGTATTTACCTACTTATGTCGGCCGATAAAGAATATTTGTCAGATAATTCGACCAAAAAGTCTCCAGTAACTCCGATTTCATGTTTTTTCTTTCCAATTTTGAATATCATCCTTTTTCCATGTACATACATACAGTGTACCAACAGTACCAGTGTACATATGTATTTGACCATTTGTAATGGCCTTCCAGCTCTGCGGGAACTAAACTGATTGAATTCATACTCCTTTTCAGTGGGGACATCATTATATATCTGGTATCAATATATATCTGGTACAGCTTAAATTTTATACCGCATAAATCTAATAAATCTTTCGGAGATGTTTTTACTTACAGTTTAAAAGTATGCATGTCACAACCATGTTTGTGAATTTGTACCTTTTTCCTCATAACTGTGGAAACCTCTTTCCGCGTTATCATCTTCATCTTTTCAGTCGGAATCTGACCGAAACCACCACTAATCTTTACAAACTCTAAACTAAGCCCTATCCTCTTAACCAATTTTGTCGCTGTTAATTTCCTAAAAAGACACTTGAAAATAAATGAAAATCGAGTTGATTGTGAATAAAAAATTCTATACAACTTTCAAAAATTGACAAAACATTTTCGCCAAAAACTGTCCAAATAAGTTTCAAGGTATACTCCAAACGCGAAGCTCGATAGCAATTTGTGGAAAAATTGACATTCTTGAAAAAATATTTTTGCAAATTTTTCGCCAATTTTCGCGATTTTTTTAGGTTTTATCCTTTTCTGCTATGAGACCATTCCGAATTGGTGGGAATTGTCAAAATCTGTTCAGCCGCTCTTGAGTTATAAGCGTAGTAACTAACATCATCCTTTTTTATATATATAGATTTATTTATTTAAATTCAGCACATTATTATGCCTCGGCGCCATATCGGCATTGTAGAGGCTGTTGACAACAATTGAATCTTATAAATATATAAAAATATTAATATTATATTCTAAGTTATTGATATGTGACCTCGTTTTCACCGCCGAGTCCGAACGGTCTGTCCATGGCAAAATTACCAAGGTAGTGGTATCACACCAGCTGTTCGAATATGAAGTGCCAAATTGCTTTATAAAAAAATATTTTTGTTATAATTTCCCCAAAAACATAAAGAACATTTTGAAATACCATATTACAAATATGTCGATACCACTGCCTGGTCGATATGTCTTGGGTCTGTCCTAAGTTGCCACTAGTAAGGGGACCAGACTGGAGCCTAGGGGACCAGACTGGAGCCGCATAGCTTACCTCGGACCGACCTATCGCGTTATATGTAGTCAACAAGGTTTCCAGGAATTTGAGGACCTTGTTCCTGCTTTTCAGTTTTCGCAGATAGCTGTGGCGTGTGCGCACGACTGGAATGTAGTGTCGAATGTGACCCCTAAAATTTTGGAGCAGTTTGTGGTCGGAATGACATTCAAATTTCGTCCAAACTGCGCTATCCATGTGATGAACAGAGTGACTGTAGATTTTGTGGCGGAAATCTGCATTTTCCTCGAGTGGAAAAAGGTGGTAAGATCGGTTCAGTCTATCACAGATATCATCAGAGAAGGTACCTGACCCCAGGATCGTGCAATCATCCGCATACGTTACGATCTCGATGCCCTCTGAAGGGGGCGGAATGTAGGAGAGATAGAGGTTAAACAGTTCCTGTAGATATCATCCCACCTTGGGGAACTCCCTGTTTCACTCTACGGGGTTTGGACTTCTTGTTCCTGAATTCCACGTACGACTGGCATCCACACATATAATTGACTATCCAACATTTCAAGCTTGGACGGAGGGTTGTCTGCTCAATGTCCTCAAACAACGTGGAGTGCCTGACTGTATCAAAGGCTTTTGATAAGTCAAGCGCCACCATCACTGTTCTATCGCACGGCCGTCTCTGGTTGAGTCCTTGACAAATATGTGTGGTAATGGCGTGCAGCGCTATTGTCGTGCTTACGGAATCCATGCTGATGATCGGCAACTTGACAGCTATTTCTGATACTGGGGAGGACTAAGGCCTCAAGGGTAATTTCTACGGGCGACAAAAGCGAAATCGGCCTGGCATCCTTGCCGGGCTTCCGCAGTGGTACCACCCTGCCCATATTCCAGACTTCGGGAACAATGAGGGTGGCTAACGATTGAAATAACTTGCGCACCTCTTCGGGTCAGTCAACGTAACGTCGCCAAACGTGACTGAGGTCTTATCTTCCCTTCTTCCAGGGTTCGAGAGTGACTTAAACGTTGCCCACAATTCACCTATACTGGCTCCAATGTAACTCTTCAGATGATTTAACCACTTGTTCCGCTTATGCTCGCCGACCAGCCTGTTAACTTCCAGTGTCAGCTCCCTGACTCTGGGGTCATTGGGGTTGGCTCGACGTCCTTTCCGCTACCCGAACATCAGAAGGATTGGGAAGTTCTCCGATGCGGTGATTGGTGAACTCTCTGAAACTCGGCCAATCAGCTTTCTTATGATTGACGAATGTGCGGCGTTAAGAGGACAATTATGGGGAGATGGTCTGATCCAAGGGAAATGACGGGTTGCCTGGTAAAGTCATTTGTAAGACCAGGTGACACGATGGTTATGTCTGGCGAACTGTGACACTCTCCTCTAATTCAGGTAGGGGCGTCCTCATTGACTGTGCAAAACGTTGAGCTATCAATCTGCTCAGCCAGCGCTGTACCTCTTTGGTCGTTTCCGAGGGCCGAGTGCCACATCTCATGATGCGCATTAAAGTCCCCCAGGACCAGACGATTATGACCTTCTAATCTGAGATACAGCTATTTCTCGGCGGGATGTATACGTTCAGCAACTCTATCTCGGCAGTTCTACACCTGACTGCTACCCCCATACATTCCATGTACGGGCCATTAGAGACAGGCTGAAGCAGGATAGGTCTGTATTGGACAGACTGGAAAGCTAATCCCCCACCTCCACTTCTGGTGCGATCCTTCCTTAGCACATTGTGACCATCACAATACTATAAGCTGTGGTTGTCGTTCAGTTTGGTTTCTTGCATCGCCGCGACCTTGATATTCCTCCGACTCATGAAATCTACTATTTCCTCGATCTTACCTCGGAGTCCATTACAATCAAATTGCAAAAAGGATGCATTTTCGGGGATTGGGACAACAACGGCTGGTGTTAAAGGATGCGTGTGCGGTTGCTGTCGAGGGGACTGCGGGGGAGTTTCATAATCAGACGATGAGGGAGTTTCGTAATTAGATGACGACTCACTGGGGACTGTATTCACGCAACATGCAGCAACATAGTCCCTGTCGTAGTCCCTCATGTGGACAAGTCCAGAGCAACCCTTTAGATGAACCCACTCCTGGCATCTATTGCATCTCACCGAAGGTTGGATGTGGGTGAAGATGCGGATGTGACAAACCGAGCACAAATATATTGGTCCTGGGTTTTCCTACGTCCCGGCACGGACCAAAAGAATTCGGAGCAGGCATTCCGGGATATACTGCTCCCAACACAGAAAAACGAAACAAATACAAACATATGTACTGGCCGGAACGATGATGTTGTGTAGTTCCGGGTCAATCCGGTACGAAAGAACCCGCTGCCGTGGGATTGTCCGAAACGGCTGAACCGAATTTGATGAAATTTTGTATGTGGAATTTGTAGATCTGAGAATAGGTTTTTATCTGTTTTTATACTGGTCAGTGGAGTGACTCTGGACATCCCCCACAATTTTTTTTAAGAAAACGTGAAATGAAAGATATTTCGAAACGTATGGTTTACACTTTGTTTGCAATACTATGGTAATTACTGTCTTGATCCTGAATGGTCATCTAGGAAGTAGAATATCGCGGTCATTCCAATTTTTCGCAATTGTATAATTATAGATAATATCCTTAATTTTGGTAAGCGTAACTTCAAAAACGCTGGCTTCTATAAGTGGGAAAGTGCGATGAATCTCATATTTTGGAATATAGTACAATGCCGATAATGTAAAATGTCGCTTGACAGAAATTAAAATCAAACAAGTGAGCCAAGGCTATAGTCGAGTCGGGGCCGACTATGTGATACCCTACACCACTACCCCTGTGCATAAGCTTTTGAATGGTAAAATTCAAAATATTAAAATTGGGATAGTTTAGCGCCTTTGCTCTGAATATCTTCATTAACACAGGTCAATTTTGTTGAAACGCATTTAAGTGCATTTAAGTACGCCAACCATCAATAGGCTTCTTTCTCTGTTAGACCCCCATCAACCACGAAAATTTCATGAGGATCCGATCAAAATTCCGACCTGTAGTGTGATTGCACAAAAAATGGAAAAAGGGATGCATTACCGACTATTGCGATATCTCTGTTGTTTGACCACCTATGACAACCTACTTAACATCGTAGTAAGGCTAGGTTTTGCTTTCGATATACCTCTTACAGAAGAGAGATATTCGCTTTGAAATAAAACGTTGGCCTTTTCTCTAAATAAGTTTTTTCACATTCCGACCCCTGAATAATATCCGACCATTACCAAAAATCAGAAGGTTTTTTCCTCTGTGGGACGCCCATTAACACCCAAAATTTCGTGACGATCCAACCAAAATTGCGACCTGTAGCGTGATTAGAAAAAAATTAAAAAAATGGGAGGTATTGCCGACTATTTTGCATCATTGTAAAGATGGGATTTTCTACTTTCATAGTCGGACTTTGTTTTTAGAAGGTCCCCAACAAAAGCTGTGATATTCGTCATTATTATTAAAATCGCAAAAATGAAAAGTTGTGTTCTATAAGCGGCTATTGCGATATCTTCGTTATTTGACCACCTACGACAACCTGCTTTACATCGTTGCAAAGGTGATATTTTCTACTTTCATTTTGCCCATTCCGACCCCTGAATATTATCCGACCATCACCAAAATCAATAGGCTTCTTCCCCTCCGGGGCCTTCATCAACACCCAAAATTTGGTGACGATCGGAATAAAATTGCGACCTGTAGCGTGATTACAATGTTTAGATGGACAGACGGATACACGCCAGATCTCAGCTCGTCGAGACAATCATTTTGGTATATATATGTATGGGTCTACGACCATTAATTCCGTTGTTGCCGTCGTGTAGGGGGCGGTGAATACAAGTTGCTAAAACAAACATCAAGGCGATTCGAGAGAAAGTCCTAAACTGAACTTATCCGAAATTTTGTGTGGGAGGTACCAGAAGGAGTGGCCCGATTGAGTCCATATTGGAACGTCATTTAAGTCTGGTAGACATTTCACGAACTGCAAAGTATGGACCAAATCGGTTACTCCCTTCAAGAGTTATCGTACGTACAAATTTTTCGAAGATTTTCGAACTTTTGTGGGGGAGTTAAAGGAAGGAGTGGACCGATATAACCCATCTTCGAACTTGCCGTCGTGTAGGGGGCGGTGAATACAAGTTGCTAAAACAAACATCAAAGCGATTCGAGAGAAAGTCCTAAACTGAACTTATCCGAAATTTTGTGTGGGAGGTACCAGAAGGAGTGGCCCGATTGAGTCCATATTGGAACGTCATTTAAGTCTGGTAGACATTTCACGAACTGCAAAGTATGGACCAAATCGGTTACTCCCTTCAAGAGTTATCGTACGTACAAATTTTTCGAAGATTTTCGAACTTTTGTGGGGGAGTTAAAGGAAGGAGTGGACCGATATAACCCATCTTCGAACTTGAACCAAGTATAGACAAAATATTACGAAAGCCAAATTTTGGACCGATTCGGTTGATCCCTTCGAGAGTTATCGTGCGCTCCAGCCAGCCAGACAGACAGACGGGCATTGCTCAATTGACTCCAAATTGTCTGAAACACATTTCGTCCAAACGTACTTGGGGTCTAAAACCATTTGAAAAAAATTAAAAAAAATTTTTAAGCTACATGAAAGATTTTTGTACATGGATTAAGAAAAAATTCCCATTCTCACATCTGTTCGAGATACTAATTTTGGATATTGCGCGCAAAAGTTATGGCGGTTTCAATTCTGATTATCAGAAAAAAACTTATAAAAACGCTATTCATTATATCGAGAAACATTGTTAATTTATGGCATCCTACATACTATATGTTTACTGAGGTCCCATAACTTTAGTGAAAAAGTTGTACATTTTCGCGGAAATTAGGAAAGAATTCAAAACAATTGGTAGTTTGCAACTTGCTTTAATAAAATTCAAGCTGTTTGCGCATTTGAAAAATATATAAAAAATATGTACGTAACCTAAACATCGCGAAGATTCAAATGAAACTATACAAATCCGTTTAGTGGTTTGCATATTATAGCGAAAACAAAAAAATATATTGAGGAAATTTATAAAACTTTTGTAAGAGAAAATATTTATTAAAATTTATTTTGTGAGTTAGTTGAAGACATTTTAGTTAAATTTCACGCAAAAAATCACATTTTTCATTATATTCACTTCTCGAATACACGCCAACATCTAGCGGATAGGGATACGCAGTGAAATGCAATAATCGGTTTTTCGATTGTACGGTTTTCGTAAAAATCTTAAAACTCGATTTTCGGTTAGTCAATAATTTGAGAGTGTACTAAAAGTCGAGTTTCGATTATTGGTTAACCGCGGAAAACCGATCATAATCGAATATAATCGACCATTGTAGTTGATGCACAGATGTACATATGTACAAAAAAGTACCGTCCATTACGCGGTTTAAGCACACCCAATAGTAAACTACGACTAATAGTCGTCCCCGATTAATAGTCGACTACGAATAATAATAGACTACGACTAACGTTCGACTACGAATAATAGGTGTGTACGATAACTTTCCCAGCAATAATTACTCAGTCAGTTCCAGCAACCTCTCTCAGTGAAATTTACTCTCTCAAGCAAGAAAAATTGCAGAAAGTTATCGAACAGCATTTTGCAAAAACTTGCAAGAAAGTCATCTGTTTCCGAAAATGTATGAAATTTGTTTTTGTTTCT
The DNA here is from genome assembly GCF_047663935.1 of Musca autumnalis. Classification (NCBI taxonomy): domain Eukaryota; kingdom Metazoa; phylum Arthropoda; class Insecta; order Diptera; family Muscidae; genus Musca; species Musca autumnalis. Next base: position 135,812,860 of record NW_027412088.1, on the reverse strand, counting down.
TTTGATATTTTAAACCAAACGGAACAAAAGCATAAATTTTAAAATTGCAATTTCCTTATTTAATGCTTACATCCTATCCAACCTATCAACAACACTTTAGAATCTAAAAATTTTCTTGGTCAAAAATGTTAACATTTCGATTTTTTTACATTGAACAGGTGATTAAAAGTCAGCTGATCAGACGCAAATTTTTGCGGGACAAATTTTCCTAGCCAAAATTTTCAAGTTCTCAGTCACAAAACTCTCCAAAAATCTCCCCAAACTCGCTTTCTTTTGCTGGATAATTTTGTTATCGAACAGCATTCAGTAAAAAATTGTACGAATTTGTACAAATTTTGGGTTATCGTACATACCTAATAGTTGACTCCGACTTTCGAAAATCGATTAAGAATAATCGGTTATACGGTTTTCGCACAGTCAATAGTCGACTACGATTTTTAGAGATTTTACGGCTAATAACCGATTAATCGATAAACCGAAATCGGTTTTACGTATCCCTACTAGCGGAAGATATGGGTATCGTTCAAATAAATGTTGGGTTCCTTTAAATGGCGTATAATTTTGAAATAAAACTGTATCGGGTAATGTTCATTTTGAAATGCGTGTAAATCGCGAAATCCTCAAAATCATTGGATGCGCATGCGGTTTACCAACACAGCGAATTCTTCTCTTTTAATTTATACACATTTGCCAGAATTTACTTTGGCAGTTTAGTGTGCAACAAACTGTATAACGCTTATAATTTGCACAAAGTTCATACACTTTTTATGCGCATCCGATTTCACTATCATCCATGAAAAAAACATCGATCTAAACCTACTTCGATAAAATCCATCAAGAACCGTGGATGTAGCATCATACACTATTTTTGGGATAAATCGGATACAGCTCCCATACCACTAAATTTTTTTAAACCGCTCCTTTCGCAAAAACGCGAGTGATGTGTCAGTTTCTTCATTGAAAAGGAAACGGTCCATAGAAAGCGCGATTAAATCCGCGATATTTTCAAAAATATTTTACGCACATTTTTTCGGTTTTTGCAGTCACGCAGAGAAAAAATATTTTTCGCTTTTGTTGGAACAAAAATATATGTTTTGGTTCCAAAAATGTATTTGTTTTCTTCAAACATTGTAATCCAAATCCAAAAATACCACCTTTTGTTCCAAACATAGAAAACAAAAACAACTTTCGAATTTCCGCAATTTTGTTAAAATCGTTAACAATACCGATTGTAGGAACTATCATAATCTAATTTTGTTTACAAAAAGTATTGTCAATACAGAAAACCAGCCCAGAAATTTTTGATTTGAGTGCATATACTTCTCATATACACTTTTCGCATAACTTGGATATAAATGTCGCGTATAATATTGCAATCATTGATGAACACAATACATGGTTTGCTGCATTGGCTGACAACAAAGACAAACAAAAAGCCACAAGAACCCACCACAACATAAGGAATAATTAAACACCATAACAAACATGAAAAGGAAAGAAGAATGAAACAAAACAGAAACAAATAAAAACAAGAGTCTCACAAGTACATACACACAAAAACAAAGGTAAAGGCAGCATGTCATACAAACACACCACAACTCACCAAAATTGTTTTTTCAACACGGCATCGAATAGCGAGAGAAGAGAAACAAATTTTCGAAGAAAAGAGAGAAATATTGTTCAGTTGACACAAACTATTTTTGGATTTACAATACTACATGAGGAATCCAACAATATGTTAACAATACATATTTTGCTCTTGGAATATTGTTGGATCAAACATATTTTTTTCTCTGCGTGGTTGCTGTTTTCGCCGTTGTAGTGGATGGATTTTCACGATCTATGATTTATATGATCCGGACCGTCAACAAAACTAAAATATCTTGGGGTCCCTGCACAATGCACAATGGTCCCAAATCCAAATTTTCTGGCCAAAACTATTTCAGCGTCCATTTTGTATTGAAATTAATTAATATTTATAATAAATGTGTACAAACAGCAATTCTTACGTTTTATCGACCAAAAACTGCCAAAATTTGTTCAACAGGGTGGTCCCGTTGTGTGGGGTCTAAACCAAAACATTGACCTATATTAATAATTTTTGGTACGAAGGATTCATATCTTCCAAGAGGTCAAAATACCAAATTTCAGCCGAATCGGTCATAAAGTGTCGGTAAAATCCACAAAATATCTAATCTATGACAAAAAATTGACCTATTTTCAAAAAAATTATACATACTTGTTTTCTACACTCTGAAACCCTTAAATATGAATTTTAAGGAGAATCGGTTGATAGATGTGGGTATTACCGTTCTCTTTCAATTGGATACTACGTACTGTCACAACAAGTATTTACAAAAAATTCTCCCATCTTAAAATAGAAAAATCCACTTTATTTTAACTGTGGCAAATTTGAGCAAGAATTTATTTCTCAATTTATTAGTTCAGTCCCCCAGCTATCTTCCAAAATCAATTTGGAGGTGGACAAACTTGGACATTTTTTTAAAAGTTTAAAAATATTTGAAAAAAATAATTTTCAATATACATACAAACAGGGAATTTACTACTCTAATTTTACAAAATTGTTAGTTCTTTTTTTAATATTATGAAAGTACTCACCACCAGCTTCCCGATTCATTATAACTTTGGCCTCACTTCTGTATATTTATGCAGCGACGCAATACAACAAAAATTGTATATTTTACAGCACAAAATCTGTTTTATTTTTACATAAAAAAGTGTCAACTTTGGTACTGCGCCAATCAACGAATACTAACGTTACTTACAAAAACTAATTATTTTCAGATGACTTGATGTGTTTTTTATTATTCTGTGCAAAAAAAAATTAAAATTTCGAAACTTCAAAAATAGGGTTTTGGCCAAAAATTTCCTGATTGAAACCTATGTGCAATGAAACGAATATTGTAAATACTGTACCCCAAAAATAGGGTTTTTCGAAAAAATATCGCACAATACGATTTTAAGGTTATGGGCGAATCGTGGGCGCTATGAACTTTATATTACATATTTGAATACAGGACTATATAGTAGACACCCTGAGCATATCCGGAGTGCCATATGAAGCTCCTATGACTTCCCCCGATGACGTAATTACAGCTTAAAGTACTCAAAATATGCAATTTTTACAAGATCCATCGTATGTTTTCTATAGTTTTTGATATATATTAGCCATAATTATTTCAAAAAACGTTTTGTATCGAGCGTACAGCATCTTCTTAATATATTAGTGTCGAAAAGCCCGTAAAAAAATATTTGTTTGTATCCGAAAATAACGAAATTCTGGGTAAAACTCGTAAAAATGGATTTTGAGCTATATCTCAAGAACAAGATGATGGAGAAATATCGTGACCGGATTTGAAAATAGCTCGCCGATTTCATTTAGAAACAACAACAACTTCGGTTGAAACATGCAACTTTTTCAATTTTGTTGAGCAGTGTAATATTTCGCGAATTATATAGTGCAAACCCTGGCTTCATCAATATTAAATTTTTTTGACTTTTCGTCATATACCCTCGTTAGCATAAATGCTGAGGGTATAAAAACTGAACCCGTGCCGCATATTCTATGCGGAAATACCCACAACGAAGACGAAGAAGAAATGTTTTATGTTTCCAATGGAGACTAAATACCAAATTATAGCCATTTCGGTTGAATAATGTGGCTGAAAACCTTGCGAGTACCGTTTTATGAAGGATATTCTAAAAACCTGGACCTGTACCGACCATACTATATGGTTTGTTTTATACCCCCACGCGAATATGAACACCCAATTTAAACAATTTCGGTAGGATAATGGGGCTAGTGTACAGTTTTATAAGGGCTATATAAAAATGTGGACCGATATAACCCATTTTAAATAACAAAAATCCTACGAGTAATATAAGCTTCTGGGCCAAATGATAAAGCTCTATGTTAAATATTCCGATTTCGACGGACCGACGGATATCATGATATCGATTTATTTTTCATGCGGAAAAGACATTATAGAATCTCTGGCGAATGTTCCGATGTGTTACAAACGGATTTACAAAGTTAATTATACTCTCCATCTTATAGTGGGAGGTATAAATAAAGGAATTTTCTATATTAAATCTGGAGATACCATAGGGTAAATAATGTAATTCCAAAACATCGTTTTTTTATGAACTTTCAAAACGAAAGCATAATTATCGTCAAATCAGTATTAATACTAGATAAATAAACATGTAGATAGATTACTAATGTTTACACGGAAAACCCGAACAAATTTGTTCTTTGAAAAATATAAAATAACATAAGTCCCTATCAACTAATCTCATTCATTTCAACAGAATTTACAGATCCCCGCGTTACAAAACAGATTTAGAGTATTATTCAGTTGTATGGGATCCGTACGTGGGGAACTAGAAAAGTTTCTGGCCTAGGCAACATCGCGTGTTGTAAGGCGCAATTTGACATTTCCATTGGAATGTGAATTGAGCTAACATGACATAAGGAGTTTGTATTGAAAAAGTAAATTCTAGCGAAGTCCCAACACAACCAACCAATATGCTACGATCGTTTCGCTGGTGCACAGTGTTGTCAAAATGGTTTTTTTTTGTGTCAAAAATCAATATTTCCTAAGCGGATAAAGATATAGCTAAGAAATTTGGAGGAGATGTTTATCAGACATAGATCTTTTATTCCATGTAGCAACGAGGGCAGTTCGCAAACTTCTTAGCCTAGCACAAAAATCGCGGTATAAACAGAAAAAAAGTTAAGTGTTTTGGAAACTTCCATCTCTGTTATGAACACATGTTAAATTTTGTTTCGATCTGGCATTTCCTTCATGTAGAAAATAATTGACAATAAAAATACAAGTTTTTTTGAGCTTGAGGCCTGTTTTGTTGTTGTTATTTATTTGGTTTTTCCAATATTTCGCAATTCATTAAATTGCTTCCTCAGGGGAAATAAGTAAATTGAGTGTCAAATTAACTTAAAACTGATAGAGTTCACCATCATCGTCGGTTGTAAATATTGCACTAAGTGCACTAAGACACAAATGTTGTTTTCAATTCAGAAGTTTATTACAAGACTAAAAGCACAAAGCAAATAAATTGTAGGCAACATAAATATACAATATGAAAACCAAAGCCAACTATGAGGATATATTAGGTTTGAGCAGAAAGTGTATTCTAGCAAGTATATTTCCAACACTTCATATAGAAACAGGTGTTCAAAAAAGATGCATCCGCATTTTTTTACAATGGAAAAATTAGAAATGCGTGCTGTCATTAAATATTTACATAAAAAAGGTTTATCGGGACAAGAAATTCATAATGATATGGTGAATGTGTTAGGTGAAAGTGCTCCTTCATATGCAACAGTAAAAAATTGGGTTGCTGAATTTAAACGTGGTCGTACAAGCATTGAAGATGAACCACGTAGTGTACGTCCAAAAACAGCAACAACAACAGAAATTGTAGCCAAAGTGCATGATATGCTATTAAATGATCGACGAATAAAAGTGCGTGAAATTGCTAATATCATGGGCATCTTAAATGATCGAGTCCATTTAATTTTGCATGAAGAACTACAGATGAAAAAGCTTTCTGCAAGATGGGTGCCGCATTTGTTAACAGTCGATCAAAAACGCATAAGAATGAACATTTCTCAAGCTTGTTTGGATCGTTTTAAGCGAAATAAAATGGATTTTAAGCGTCGTTTCATAACTGTTGATAAGACATGGATCCACACTATACTCCAGAGACAATAGAACAATCCAAACAATAGACTGAAGCTGGAGGAAGTGCCCCAAAGAAGGCAAAAACAATTCAATCGGCTGGTAAGGTTATGGCAACGGGTTTTTGGGACTTCAAAGGTATTTTATTGATTGACTATCTGCAAAAGGGTAAAACAATAAATTCAGAGTACTATTGCAACCTTTTGGATCAATTAAATGTACAAATTCGAGAAAAACGTCCTGGCTTACAACACAAAAAAATAATTTTTCATCAAGACAACGCACAAGAATGTTTTAACAATGGCTAAGATCAACGAATTAAAGTACGAGTTGCTTGACCACCCTCCTTATTCTCCTGATTTAGCTCCCAGTAACTTTTACTTGTTCCCAAATCTAAAAAAAATCCTTGCTGGCAAGCGTTTTACCTCAAATGAAGATGCAATTACAGTTGTAAACCACTATTTTGAAGACCTTGAGGAAAACTAATTTAATCAAGGGATAGAATTGCTAGAACAGCGTTGGACTTAGTGTATTGAAGTTTCAGGAAATCATATTGAAAAATAAAAATAAAAATATTTTTGAAAAACTAACTATTCTCTTTCATTGATAGGCTAAGAAGTTTCCGAACCGCCCTCGTACATAATATTTGTTCAACGCATTCTATAGAATTTTATTGAATAAAAAATGTTTTTCATTTTTTTTTTAAGATTGTGTGATACATATATATACGAGTACATTAAAATCAAAATTTATAATTCATTTAAAATAAAGAGTTGAAGATATAAAAACATAAAACGTAATTTTTTCAAATACAAACTTGTGTCTTAAAGACTTAAAATAATTCAATCAATAAGTGTCACAAAAATACAACATATTAAATTCAGCGTTCGAAAACATACATTATGGTACCGTACCATAACCTGTTGTACCGTATCTGGCATGAAAAGTTACACTACGATAAGGTACCGTACATGTACATAAACTTTAAAAAAAATTTTAGCGTTTGTGTACATGTACCCAACGATAATCGTAGCGTACATGTTTGGTACGCCACCACCATTGTAAAGTAACAACCACGTACCCAACCGAAATGGTTGGGTACGTACATTATGAATGTTTGCGTGTACATTAAAAAATCACGTAGCGTACATCATTATGTACCCTAAAAAACAAATAGAGGTTCCGTACACCTGGGTGATGTTTATAAAGAGGTTGCGTACACCTGAGTGATGTTTATAAAGAAATGTTAAATATGAATGGCATGAGGAAAAATACAACCATAATAATAAGAGTGAATATCGTATAAATAAAGTACAAAAGTATCTATATTTATATTTAACCAGTGAATATGAAAACATTTATTTATTTTATAAAAAATTAACGAATATATAAAAGATTAACATGTGAAAACATATGTAACAGATTATATAAAATACTAAAGAAAATAGAATTTAACAGGAGAAAGCTCAACTTTCATAATTGAAATCCCCATTGACTTTTACCATTAATATATGTTCAAGATTTGTTGCTGACATGCGGTTGCGCTGATCAGATAATATGTACTTCATAGCAGAAAATAAGCGTTCCACGCTTACTTGGCTTGACGGTATTACCTGTACAATATTAGCAATCTCACTGATGATGGTTTTTTGAGAGTTCCAAAATGCTATTATATTTTCATTTAGTGGCAGTCTTGATTGCCGCTCATAAGTGGCAAAATCAGCTTCTAACTTACCTTCTGTTGAGTTCATGTGTTTATATAACGATAGTATGTAGTTCTTCGCCCTTTGTTTTTGTTCGCGTGTTAAGCATACTTTGATTCGTGGGTCCAAGAACACATCTGCGTTAAACAGTTCATTTTCTAAAAGTTTATCCTTTCTTATCTTCAAGGACTCCTTGAGAAGGGTTTTCATGTTGCTATCCGGTAAAGCTTCAATTTGAAATGTTATATCCATAACAATAATGTATAGTTCACTATAGCACAACTGTTCGCTTTGTAACTAATGGTAGCATTGTAAATAGGTTTAAATAGTCCCAAGAATGCAGTTGCGAAAGACCATTCTTCAGATTCAAGAAATAAAGCAGAATAATCCTTGCTTTATAATATCCTTCATTTCCAGGATTCTTTCAATCATGTTATATGTTGAATTCCAACGTGTTGCACAATCAATGATAGGTTTTTTGTAGAGTTCACTTCTTAGAAAATTTAAAATCATTTTACTTCAAAGTTTTTTTTTTTACCACGAATCGTATCTTATCGACATTGTCTTTTATTGCCGACTGTTTCAGAACATCGTTTACACACAGTTGGAGAGTGTGAGCACCACAACGAATGCTAGTAATTGTGTTCGATGAGATGTTAAAATCAATTGTGTCAATAGCTATTCGACAATCGATATAATCTTCATCTTCTTCGAAATCCACGGCATCATTATCTATCGACAATTGCATTTCAGAGTTCAGGATTCGTACAGTTTTGAGCATATTTGATCCGTTGTCGGTTGTAATCGTTAAAATATTACGTAAATCAACATCATATTCCTTTAGAACATCCAATATAACTGTTTTTAAATATTCAGAAGTGTGACTTGATCTAAGTTCCTTTATAGCCAACGTTTTAACAACGATTTTACCATGTTTAATGTATTGAACATGAATACCCAGCATACTTAAGTCCAGCCTTGTTACGACATCCATCTTATGGAAAAATAATATCCCTTTAAGATCGTTTGAGATTTCCGTTTTAATATTTTTTGAGAAAGCGAAATTCGTTCCATTACGTTATGTTCATTTACCTTTATCCCGAGTACACTTAAAACATGTTCTATAAGAACTTTGAAGGCTTTATCTTCGTCCATATGTAAAGGACGTCCATTTTTTTGTGAACAGTTCCACCAACGCTGTTTCAATGTTTTTTGGATTCACACTTTTTTTAATAATACCTTGATGTCACTTTTGTCTTTTACGTTTTCCCGCTTTTGGTCTTGGCATTTCTATAATTATTTTCACTTAACGTTTAAAAATGAACTAAATAGCATTTGCGGGGGTTCTTTTGCATAGTTTGCAAAAAATGAATTTTCTTAAAAAATTTAATTACCTGCAACTATTCCAAAGGGTTTTCACGAAATTTTCCGTAAATTATACAATAAGACTACGAGTGTAACAAACTCAAAAACTAGATCATTCATGTGGTAATGGTTATAATGTATTACAATACACAAGAAAGGTAAAAACCAATATTGTGGTTTACAATTTTTTTAACTCATAATTTTTATGATGTCAAAAAGAAGGGAAAATTTGAAAATGAACCACCTGTTTTCACAATACAAATGATACTATTTTTAATAATAAAAAACTCCTCCATACACTACAGCCCTATGGCAACCCTTTCGAAAAATGTCAAGATTTTAGATATTCGATGAGAGCGTTTTGTTTAGGCATTACTAACTTCATGCATAAGTATTTATGACATTTAAATAATGACATTTATAGTCCCAATTAATTGAAGATACATATTCATTTATATATACTTGTATTTCATTTGTGTATATTCCACAAAAATTAAAGTTAATATTTTTAACACCTTATTAACCAAACAAATGTAAGTGTACCCTACCAACACTTTCTTTCTAAAGGTACATTATGATGTACTCTACGTGGGTTTTTAATGTACGCGCTGATGTACGCAACCTTTTCGGTTGGGTACGTGGTTGTTACATTACCAAACGAACTTTTCGAATCTCGTTGGGTACACGTACATAAACACTAAAATGGATTTTTAATGTACGTGTACATAAACTTTATAATTTTTTTAGTGTTTGTGTACATGTACGGTACCTTATGATAAGGTACAGTTTGTTTCCGAACACTGATTATCTATTAAAGTCTGTACTGTGTTTCATGTATTTGGAATTTTGTATGTACATATGCGTCTGTTGTTGCTTTTGTTTTTGGTATTTCTATGCATTTCAATAAAAGAAGCCACCACCACCATTTATAAATGTGTGTGTATATGTAAGTTTTGTGGCTTTTAGGTTTGTATTTATTTCATCCAAACAAATTTTTGTTTGCACCCAAACATATGTTATGTTAGGAACTGTTCCAAACATATATATGTTTGCTGCAAAATATGTTTGGTACATATGTATGTTAGATAGGCCTTTTTTCCTCCGTGTACAGATCCAGATTTTGGTATAGTCCCCAAAGAACCGTACCTCTTCTTCTTTTCTTTTATTTAGTCTTCTTTTGGGAAACAACACTTTTTATACCCACAGCAATTATGGTAACTAGGGTATATACATATTCATACGGGCAAAATGTGCCTCGTCGAAATAATGGTTTTAGACCTCAAGTATGTTTGGACGAAATCCGAAAAACTTCGGAAAAGTTCAGTTTAAGAGCTGCTCTCGAATCGCTTTGAGTTTTGTTACAACAACTCGTATTCACTGTCCCCTATACGACAGTACAAGTTTCATCAGGTACAAGTCCATACTTCCTAAGAAAATAGCTTGATAGTTGCAAAAAACCCTATGACACCATGTGCAGTGGTTGGAGCGAAAGATAACTCTCGAACCGATCTGCCGATTCGGTCCAAAATTTGGCATTCGTAATATTTTGTCCAAACTTAGTTTAAGTTTGATGATAAGCCATATCGGCAGACTCCCGCAAGTACCTCCCCCACAAAAGTTCAAAAATGTTCGGAAATTTTGTGCGCACGATAACTCCTCATGGGAGTGACCGATTTGGTCCATACTTTACACATCCTAATATATCTACCAGATATAAATCAGGTTCGAATATGGAGTATATTTGTCCACTCCTTCGGGTACCTCCCACACAAATTTTCGGATAAGTTCGCTTTAAGACCAGCTCTCGAATCACTTTGATTTTTGTTCAAGCAACTTGCATTCGCTGCCTCAATCACGGCGGTAAAAGTTTTTTCAGGGGCAAGTCCATACTCCTTGAGAAAAATGTCACTAAATTGGTATGCACGATATCTCGTGAACGGGGGCAAACAATTTGGTCCAAACTTTGGATCTCCTAATATTTTGTCAAAATTTAGTTTAACTTCTAAAATGGCCCATATCGGTCCTCTCCTTAGGGTACCTCCCCCACAAAAGTTCAACATTTTTGTTTAAGTGCAGTTTAGGGTCTGTTGGAAGATCCTTTGAAAATTTATACCAATGCTGTTCGTTTTGGACTTGTTTAAAGCGATATTATGTTTTCCGTGGACAAGGTCATGCTTCCTGGAATACTGGTCCAAAAGTTATACGATGACCCACTGAATTGACTAGATCCACTTCCACAATGGACCAAGTCGGTCCATTCCAGTAAGTGCCTCCTCCGCAACACTTTTGAACTTTAATCCTAATCCACATTTTTGTCAGCAAACTCAAATGTCCAAAAAGGGCCACAAAATTCTGAAGAGACCCTAAAAACATTCGATCTGTTCGTACGTGGAAGTTAAATTCACATAGTATGAGGGTAGTAAATTCACATAATCTGAGAAGAGTATCAGCCGCCTTTGGCGACAGAGATACGTTGGCAAAGGCGACTGATACTTTTTTACTTGTCCCCAGAAATTTGTCAGAACAAGTCCACGTTTTGTTATAGCCCCCATTGAACAGTATGGCCCGATTTTCGATATTTAAAATGGTTTGGCTTCATTATCTTGCCGAAAATAGGAATTTAGTCTTCCTTGGGGCTACAAAACTTTCCACCCATAAAACGGTAACTCCAGATTTTCGGTATATTTATGGTTTTAGCCTCATTATCATGCCGAAATTGCTGAAAGCTGGTGTTAGGTCTTCACTGGGCATACAAAACGTTTCCCCAGAAATTTGTAAGAACAGGTCCGCGTTTTGATACAGCCCCATCGAGCGGTACCGCCAGATTTTCGGTATTTCCAAGGCTTTACCCGTATCATCCCTTATAAATGAGTAAAATTCCGTATATGGTATTTATTGGGAATATAAAACATGCCTGCAGAGAACTGTCGATATAGGTCCACGTTTTGATATAGACCCCATGGAACGGTACCACCTGAAATGGATAAAATGGATAAAATCATGCAAAGAACTGTAAGTACAGGTCCACATTTTGATATAGCTCACATAGAACCTACCTCCCGATTTTCGGTATTTTAAACATTTTATCCACATTATTCAATTCAAATGGCTAGAATTTTGTGTTTATTTTTTGATAGCTGGTTCTCAGATTGGTAGATAAACGATACCGTCCGATGTGAAGTCTTTTTAAGGATTTTTCTACTGAAGTGGCTTTATATTGGTATTTGGTATTTGTACATCAATGTTTCATTGGTATTAAACATTGTTTAGAAGAAATTGATATTCTTCAGTTAGCAACTTCCACTTCTCATAGGAATAAGCCTTGAAATGCCGGAAGAGCTTAGTACTTTCATAAACGATAGGAAAGTAATTTTTCCATTTGACTTTAATACAAATCGTGGTGGGTGTATAATAAGTTCGGCCCGCCCGAACTTAACGAATTTCTTACCTTTTAATTTTACGGTAACTCTATTTAAAATATTGCGATAGCTATCGTGCTTTTAGCAGACAGGCCTACCTGCCTGTCCTGATGATGTACCTGACTACATCGACAATTTTAATCTAATAGCAATTTTTATTTAATTAAATCATGGCTAACATTCAAATGGCTTCAACAATGAATCCAATAAATAGTCAATTTCCATTGAAGTCTAATTAAATGTTTATACAACCAATAGACATACATTATTACCTACATACATACATACATACACATGTGCTTTCGCATCAATCGGCAGCAACTTGCTGAATTGTATGGGTGATTGCATATCACATCACAACGCAACGCTCTTTAGTAATCACACTAAGTGTTGATTTGTTGGTGTAGTTCTAAATAAAATGCTCACAACATTTTGTTATTCTCACGTCTATGATATTTAAATTAAATCCTGATTTAAAATTTACATGTATATACCTATCAAACCAAAAACGGAAGAAACATCCGAATGTTCGTGCGCCACTTGGTAAAAAAACCAACAGTGTAGAACAACAAATTCATCAACAGGATCTGTAAGGTATGTAAGACAATTGTTATACTGTTATATACGAAAAAATACATGTCTTCACATGCAAAATTGATACATAAAAGTATTAAGAAACTTAACTTTGGCTATATACACTCCGATTCATCTGATTAGAACAAACGTGATTGAATTCACAAATACCCTTATTTATAACTAACGGTAGGAGAGAAATTGTTAGTTTTATTTTTGTGGACATGTAGAGTATATAGTAGCCGAAATTTCTAATGCCTACGATGTTTCACATATGCGATATAACGGTACTTTTTATTCGCTTTGTGGAAATGTATCCATATTTTAGCATTTTTGCATGGCTTACCAGAATAGAACCATGATAAAAATTGACGTAAATCGATTGTTGTTCGCGGTAATATTTTATAAAAAACGAATACAATTCAAAATAAAGTCCGAGAGTGTCCATTGCCAGCAAATATTGGGGTGAACAATTTTATTAGGGTCTTGTAAGATTTTGGGAATAAGTTATTCAAGCTCGAGGTCGTGATGTTTGGTATATTTAAATCATTTATTTATTGGTATATCAATATTTCGCAATTACTTGAATTGCATCTTCAGGATAAGTGATCTACAATAAATACACAATATTTGGTTATCACAGAGTTGTTTCAATTCTTAAGGCTATTCGTAACAATAAGCATACCTAGTTCGCAATAAACACGTCAAATATAAACTTAAAATATTTACTTAAAAACAAGCGTAGTTTAACTACCATCGTCATGCGTTGTAAATATTGCACTGAGTTTCGTTTTGTATTGCGATCTATTTTTATGTTTTGCTTTGCCTATCAATCCTCTGTAACTTAAAGCGCTGTTGTCGACGTCGGTTTTAAAGTTCATCCGTTTTGTTGTTGGAACATTGAGAATATGCAGCATCTCCATCGTATACAGTTTGCTGTGATGTGTTTCTCTCTCTAATACTCGCACACTTTCAAAGTCTGGTTGATGTGTAGAGTTGGCACAGTGGCTCACGAGTGCTGTTTTTGGTTTATCAGTTCGGTGTCTTAATTTTATATCTGATTTATGACCGGAGATTCTTGTTTTTAACATGTTTTTTGTTGTTCCGACATATAACTTTTCACAACTTTCTTTTTCATTTCCTCCACATGGAATTTCGTATACAATATTACTTCTTTCGCTTTTGTCTATTTTTGATTTTGTATTTGTAAATAGATTATTAAGTGTATAATTGCATTTATGGGCTATGTTGAACTTGTTTTTGTCATATATGTTCGATTTTTCGAATCTTTCCGATATATGCGGTACATATACCATCGATTTGAATATTCTTTTCTCATCGGTTTTATTATCTTTCTTTGGGTGTTTTTCATTTTTGTAATCATTCATGAGTCTGTAGATTAATTTGTGTGGAAAATTATTGTTTCGCAAGGTGTTTATTATTTTGGCTTTGTTCTTTTTGTAAAAAATATCATCACTTATAGAAAACACTCTATGAATGAGATTTTTTGCAGTATTTATGACAATTCTTTTTGGATGTTTAGAGAAGAAATTTATAATTCTTCCAGAAGCTGTGGGCTTCTGGTACCAATCTGTTCTTATATGTTTATTATCCCTTATGACCATTAAATCCAAATATGGCAGTCTGTTATTACTTTCTTTTTCAATTGTGAACTTAATATCCTTGTGGAAACTGTTAAGGGTTTTTAAGGTATTTTCTATCTCACTTTCTTTCATAATTGCAAACAGATCATCAACGTATTTGGTCAAAAAGGTAGGTTTTGTTGTTAGGTTGTTTATACATGTATCTAGCAGTTTCTCCATGACAATGTCTGCAACTACCGGAGAAGCTGGAGATCCCATGGGAAGACCTCTTTTCTGTTTGTATATTTTATTTTCAAATGTGAAGTATCTGTTGTCTTTGATACAAAAGCAAAGAATTCGTACAAATAGGCTTCTTGACATATTCGTATATTCTTTAAGCTCATCCCATTTACTTTCGATGATATTAACTGCCAAATCCACTGGTATACTGGGAAAGAGTGACACTACGTCAAATGATATCAATTGTTCATCGTCTTCAATGGTGAGGTTTTTTAGTTTATTTTTGAATTGTATTGAGTCCTTGACGTTATATTTTGAGTCCTTGGTCAATTTGTTCAATATATTTACTATATATTTGGAAATTTCACTAGCTGGCGAATTTATACAAGAACATATTGGTCTCAAGGGATATCCTTCTTTATGGATCTTTGGCAGTCCATAGATCCTTGGAGCATAAAGTACGTCAGCTTTTAATCTTCTTTTCTCTGTAGATGTAATGCATCCATTTTTGAAGAGTTCCTCTACTAGCTCATAGTTCTTCTTTTGTAAGGCTGATGTTGGGTCCTTATTTATTCGTTGGTACGTCATCATATCACCAACTATGTTTATCATTCTCTGTCTATATTAATTTTTATTCATTGCAACTGTTACGTTGCCTTTATCTGCATTGAGGATCATAACCTCTTTATTTTTCTGTATGAATTGTTGTGTTCGTTCCACTGTTCGTAGAACAAATTTGTCTCTCCCATTACATCTACTTATTTATATGATTGTCGATCATATTTGTAAATTTTGTTCTTGCATCCTCTTGTACTTCTTTCTCTTCGTTTGAATGTATTATATCTTCTCCATCAACAATGTATTTAAACAGAGGGAATTTCTCTTTTGTGACAGGTAATGCAAACTTCGGTCCTAAAGAGAGAAGCCATTTCACGTCATCTGGAAATGTGATGTTGGTTTTGTTGACGAACCAATTGTCATTGATTTTTATGTCCAGCTCTTCCCTTTGGTTTGTTGTGAGTTTTTCAAATTTGTTTATATGTATTTCTTTCTGTTTTTGTTTCACTGACTCTAATACTTTCTGCTCTACTTCTTCAAGGGTACAAAGTTCACCTTCTGTAAGACTGTTTTTGATTATTGTTTTTGTAAGTTTAATCCGTTTCTCATTCTCTTTCATTAGGTTATGTTTATGCTCTATTATTATTAACGAATAAATAAGGACCCAACATCAGCCTTACAAAAGAAGAACAATGAGCTAGTAGAGGAACTCTTCAAAAATGGATGCATTACATCTACAGAGAAAAGAAGATTAAAAGCTGACGTACTTTATGCTCCAAGGATCTATGGACTGCCAAAGATCCATAAAGAAGGATATCCCTTGAGACCAATATGTTCTTGTATAAATTCGCCAGCTAGTGAAATTTCCAAATATATAGTAAATATATTGAACAAATTGACCAAGGACTCAAAATATAACGTCAAGGGCTCACTACAATTCAAAAATAAACTAAAAAACCTCACCATTGAAGACGATGAACAATTGATATCATTTGACGTAGTGTCACTCTTTCCCAGTATACCAGTGGATTTGGCAGTTAATATCATCGAAAGTAAATGGGATGAGCTTAAAGAATATACGAATATGTCAAGAAGCCTATTTGTACGAATTCTTTGCTTTTGTATCAAAGACAACAGATACTTCACATTTGAAAATAAAATATACAAACAGAAAAGAGGTCTTCCCATGGGATCTCCAGCTTCTCCGGTAGTTGCAGACATTGTCATGGAGAAACTGCTAGATACATGTATAAACAACCTAACAACAAAACCTACCTTTTTGACCAAATACGTTGATGATCTGTTTGCAATTATGAAAGAAAGTGAGATAGAAAATACCTTAAAAACCCTTAACAGTTTCCACAAGGATATTAAGTTCACAATTGAAAAAGAAAGTAATAACAGACTGCCATATTTGGATTTAATGGTCATAAGGGATAATAAACATATAAGAACAGATTGGTACCAGAAGCCCACAGCTTCTGGAAGAATTATAAATTTCTTCTCTAAACATCCAAAAAGAATTGTCATAAATACTGCAAAAAATCTCATTCATAGAGTGTTTTCTATAAGTGATGATATTTTTTACAAAAAGAACAAAGCCAAAATAATAAACACCTTGCGAAACAATAATTTTCCACACAAATTAATCTACAGACTCATGAATGATTACAAAAATGAAAAACACCCAAAGAAAGATAATAAAACCGATGAGAAAAGAATATTCAAATCGATGGTATATGTACCGCATATATCGGAAAGATTCGAAAAATCGAACATATATGACAAAAACAAGTTCAACATAGCCCATAAATGCAATTATACACTTAATAATCTATTTACAAATACAAAATCAAAAATAGACAAAAGCGAAAGAAGTAATATTGTATACGAAATTCCATGTGGAGGAAATGAAAAAGAAAGTTGTGAAAAGTTATATGTCGGAACAACAAAAAACATGTTAAAAACAAGAATCTCCGGTCATAAATCAGATATAAAATTAAGACACCGAACTGATAAACCAAAAACAGCACTCGTGAGCCACTGTGCCAACTCTATACATCAACCAGACTTTGAAAGTGTGCGAGTATTAGAGAGAGAAACACATCACAGCAAACGGTATACGATGGAGATGCTGCATATTCTCAATGTTCCAACAACAAAACGGATGAACTTTAAAACCGACGTCGACAACAGCGCTTTAAGTTACAGAGGATTGATAGGCAAAGCAAAACATAAAAATAGATCGCAATACAAAACGAAACTCAGTGCAATATTTACAACGCATGACGATGGTAGTTAAACTACGCTTGTTTTTAAGTAAATATTTTAAGTTTATATTTGACGTGTTTATTGCGAACTAGGTATGCTTATTGTTACGAATAGCCTTAAGAATTGAAACAACTCTGTGATAACCAAATATTGTGTATTTATTGTAGATCACTTATCCTGAAGATGCAAGTCAAGTAATTGCGAAATATTGCTATACCAATAAATAAATGATTTAAATATACCAAACATCACGACCTCGAGCTTGAATAACTTATTCCCAAAATTGAAAACAAAAAGGTCGAAGAATCAAAACTAATAAAGTCTTGTAAGATTATGAAAATCGATGTTTAGAGCTTTAATAAATATTCTTATGGAGAAATTGGTAGAAACAATAAAAAAAAATGCAAAATTTTATGCTGAATTGTGTTCAAAATTTTCAAAAGTACAAGAAAATTAAAAAAAAACACATTTGATAGTTTTATCAGTTCAAAACAGAGGAAATATGCTAAAGATAACTCCAATTTCTGCCTTTCCAATTCAAAAATTAATATTCTATCAGAGGAAAATGAATGCAAATCAATGGGTTCCACACGGTTTTGTTGTCTCTGAACATCTGGAGCTCCGAAAAATAACGAAAAACCCATCGCTGAACGCTTCATGTCATCGGCGGTGGGGGTTTCGTTAAAGCCGTTCATTCTTGTTTTCTTGTACCTTTGAAAATTTTGAACACAATTCAGTATAAAATTTTGACTTTATTAATTGTTTCTACCGATTTATTCATAAGAATATTTATAAAGCTCTAAACATCGATTTTCATCCTCGTACAATACCCTAATAACGTTTTTTAACCCCAATATTTGTTGGCAATGGACACTCTCGGAATTTATTTTGAATTATATTTGGTTTTTTATAAAAATTTACCGCGAACAACCATGCAAAATGCAAAAATATGCATATATGTCCATAAAGCGAGCAAAAAGTACCGTTATAAGGCATATGTGAAGAATGTTAGGTATTGGAAGTTTCGGCTACTATATACTCTACATGTCCACAAAAATATAACTAACAATTCCTCTCCTACCGTTAGATATAAATAAGGGTATTTGTAAATTGAATCAGGTTTGTTCTAATGAGATAAACCGGAGTGAGAAAGAGATGGAAAAAAGTTCATCAGACTAACCGGACAGAGTTCGGACCGAAGTCAGTCAGACGCGTCGGAAAAAACTTCCGACTTTGAGCAGACGCGTTGGACGTGCGACATTGTGTTTGCTGGGTATAAACTCATGTATGTTTTGAGAATGTAAAATTGATATTGTTCATATTAAAGAGATTGTTCTTTTCATCATGGAAAGAATTACCAATCGTTTTAATCTCCAATAATACCTATTTTTCGTTCTGAAAACATACATGAATTTATATACATATGTGATACATGAATTTAAATATAATTCTGAAAAATAAGTTATTGCTGTCCAGTGGACCACACAATGCACGATGATTCAGTCTTTCGCCGGAAAAACAAACAAAATAATGAAATAATAAAATTCCTTCTTGGAAAAACTAAAACCCTTTCTTTCTTTTAATTGCGCTAATTCTATGTTTGTTGGTGAGAAAGAGAAAGCTGAGGCTAATAGCATAGCAACATTCTGAGAACATAAAATCTTAGGAAAATCTTAAAACATGGGATTTGTCTTAATAAATATTTTTACAATATATTGGTCTGTTCCTTTACTTTTGAAAGTGGTAAAACCGGCAAAAGTAGCAAAAGTTGTAATCTGCTTCCATATGAATTGTATGGTGTCTGAAGTAAAGGAACGCTTTTCGAGTAAAAAGTTGTAAAACTTGAAGATTCTTGCACGTAAAGGAACAGAGCTTATGCTTTACAAACAAACAGCCTCTAAAAACTTTGAATGAAATAGTGTTTAACAAATACAATATATACGCGGTACCTACCACAGTCCTTTTGGAGTTACTGCTTGCTCTGAATCTTCCCGCCTTACTTTTTTTCGCGACTCCATACATCAATATAAGATTGACAAATTTTAAATATCTGATACAAATATTTTTATCCGTTAGGGGATAGAATAGACCATTACAAGATGATAACACTTGCCTGGTTTGACGATATCCAATTGCCCACACACCTTACTTCCTTCATGGCAACGTGTTGAAGTCCTTTAAATATTTAATATTTGTATCCTTGGTTAATTCCTTTACCACCATAACCACACGCTCCCCATAATGATTACAGCTACTAGCTTCGAAGTCTCTCCCATAAATAATGAATCTAAAAAACAATATTGAATACACTGAGTAACATTTTTAAGGTAATCTTGTGTAAACAACTAGAGATGAGCATTTTTTGAAAGTACCGACCAAAACGACAAAAACCCTAGTTCGGTTTTGTTGTGTCAGATCCAGCTTGGATTTTATAGCTCCATGTAAACATGGTTAAATATAGACTTTTTAATGCAATTCGGGGCTATATCTCTGAAACCAGTGCGAATTTTCTTCTAACCTCTGAAGCAAATTTGTAGATAAGGACAAGAATCAAATATTTGGGGAAATAATGAACTCGAAAAACTACATTTATTGCATTAAATTTTAAAATATATCTAAAAATTCTATATTTTGTATATATTTCGCACCATATCTCCAAAAACGTTAAATTCTTATCGTTTTCTTTTCAAAAAATATTTGCTGGAATGTAGTACACAACTCTTCAGAACTTGCCATTGTTGTAAAATGCTTCTGTTACGTTGTTTTCAGCATATTTTTCAACTACGATTTCTTAAATATGTCAATAATGTGGTGAAATCCGAAATTCGAGAATAAACTGTCGGTATGAACTGTGTTTGAAATACGTGTCGTAAAAGATATGATGCAAAATACCGCTGAAACAACATGAAGTAAGCATTTTAGAGTTTCAGAATGTTCTGAAGAATTACTGAGAACTTTATTTGGAACATTTTTGCGAAAGGTTACTTGGTTCAACTCCCAATAGTTTAGCTGATACTGACCAGAATTTCAGCAATTATGTAAAATTTTGTATATTTTATCGATTTTGATGCCCTAGGTGGAGTTTTTCTTATGTGGTCTGTTCGAAAGATAAGTTCTACTAGTTTAGGGCTACAATATTGCCAAAGACAGCCAAGCTCCTAACCGTTTCTGAGATAAAGGCCCAATAAATTAAAAAAACTGTAGTTTTAGACCGGTTTAGATGAGGCCATAAAATCCGGATTTGTAGTCTCAATATGTACTTTAAAAAAATGAATACTAGAAGTTGTTTGCATTTTCAGTGTTGTATAGTGATATTGGCGTCATTTGGGAATGGTTGTGGGAATGTCTACCCGCGTTATATTTAGCTTGCTTTGAATACATCCGTGGAAATACTGATTAGTTGGCAGGATATTAAATATTTCCCCCGAACCTGTTCGCCCTATATTTGCGAGACTCAATACATTGATATAAAATTTATTTTAAATTTGATTGAAATCGACTGTTATATGATTCTTACTAGACATCGGATTTTTGCACGTTTTTTATTTCTGATCAGATAGGGTAAATTTTTCGATATTTGGGCTCATATCAAAAACATGTAAAAAATATGCCAAAAAATGTGAGAAATATGCAAAATATGTAAGAAATATGCAGAATATGCAAAAATATGCAACATAAACATATTCAAGCGAATACTATAAGAATAGTCTGCGATCGAGAAATCCAAGTTCGATAGCACTTTGGACCGTAGAGCACCTTGGCTTACATCGTTCGAGTCTGGTTGATCGCCCCAGAACGTTTTTTTTATTTTATTTTATTTATTTCAAATATTTATTATAATAAAAAATTACAATAAAATTATATAAAAAATAGCACTAGCATCTAAGGCTATCGGCTAAAACGTTTTTTTTTATTTTATTTATTTATTTATTTATTTATTTATTTATTTATTTATTTATTTATTTATTTATTTATTTATTTATTTATTTATTTATTTATTTATTTATTTATTTATTTATTTATTTATTTATTTATTATATCGAAAACAATCATGCGATTGCATTAAATATTAAAAATAAAATGTCCAAAGTTTTGGACGATAATCAATATTTCCTGCTGTGATTACATAACTGATAAAAAACATCGGAATCGAAAATGTGATTTATTTCATTGACTTTATCTAAATTATTTAATCAAAATGTATGTATGTATCCATGTAAATAGAGGTGATGTAGTTATGCCTGAATACATTATTTGCAATTACTTCGGGAAAAAATGAAACCACAGCAGGTGGTGGGTGTTATGGAAGAAATCAAAGAACTGGCAAACAATATATAAATTAAAGATCATGTTTAGATAATAAACATCACCACTGAAGGGCTTTGTTAATTATGTTTATTTCTAAAAGTTTTATTTAATACTATATGATGTTCATAACCAAAAATATTTTTTTCTACATTAGTCTAAATAATAGGTTAGTCTAGGAAGAGGCAAATGTTGAAGCTAATTGGTTCAAAGTGTTATTTTGTACATTTATCAAAATAATGTTTCTATTATTTCCCTTACATGACAGATCACTGGACTATCAATTAAATTGGTACATTTATTTATTTCATAAGAAAAATATTAAAAATCATGTAAACGAAGGATATGATATTTCCGCAGGCAGTTATTGTGATCTCCATTACAACTGTATACTTTTTTCGATTAGTATTTGCCAATAGAATATTTGGAAACCTCCCACAGAAATTCGGCGCGGATTTGGCTCGTATCACAAAGGTTGTTGGTAACTGGCAACACTTCCAAAGGTTTGTTCGTCACCTTAGCTTATAGCTGACATGAAAGGAGACATGAATTTGACTGTGGCATTTTCACAATTTTCAAGAAAATTGTTCTGCTTTAAAATCAAAGAAAATTGTAAAAGTCCTTGACAAATAAGTAAATGCTGGCGGTACCTTCATCTTGGGAATATCTTCATATTGGTAATATATATATATATATATATATTTATATATATATATATATATATATATATATATATATATATATATATATATATTTAGTTATAGTAAAACGAATTGATCCCAACGAACTAAAGGCATTGCCGTTGTCCATGGATCCCAACACGATATAATTTTGCATCAGAACACTTGAATATTTTTCTGGTCAACTTTTGTAGCACAGTGTCATTTATCGACATTTTTCGAAAAGTTTCCACCTTCTCAAGGCCAAAACTGCCTGAAGGAGCGTTCCAGCGATGTATTAGAGAGTTTTCAATTACTGTCTTGGCTACAATTTTTGTCTTTGTGTTGAATCGAAAATCTCAATGGTTTGGCTGTTATATGCCAAAATATCCACAAAACGTCAATAAAAAACTTAAAGTCAAAATCGGGAGGCTCGATTTTCACGGTAGATATATGGTCCAGTGGACTTTTTTGCTCAGTTCAATCCCAGGAATCAGAAACGCGAAGGGCTCATTAAGGTTTTTTTCCTTCTACACAAATCGCCCCACCCTAATGTACACGTAGAAAAATAAATGTTAGAAAATATATGTTTGCAACATTTTGTAACATATCTCAATTGTATTTGTTGGGGTACCAACATATTTGTTATGTTAGAACATATTTTTTTTGGGTGGAGAGAGGATTTTTGTCAAATAGCATAACAACAGGGCTCTAGCGGCTGCAGACTGCTTATTTATAATAAAGAGCTGTGTGTATGGTGTAATAGGAGACGCAGAAGCTTTGGTTGTGTGTATACCAACGTAGCAAGCGAAGAGGAAAAGAAAATGATATAATGTTGTTATTTTTTCTTCAGTTTTCTAAATACAATCGCTGAAGAAAGACGGTAAAATGAGTGAGTGTTTGAGTTGTCTTAAAGAAATTGTGTTTTTTAGTAAATTTAATGCCCAATACATTTTATAATTGGAAATTTTTTAATTGAATCAAAAAGGTGAATGGAAATATTTCAATGGACAGGGAAGAAATAGCATTTAATATTGGTAATTACGTCAATACATTTTTCATATACATACATTATTATGTATATTTGAAATATGGATGTACCTATTTATTACATTATATAATCATTTGATTCCAGATGCAGATTTACAGCTGATGATTTCAACTTTGAGGAAAATGTGTTTTATTTCACAACTAAGGAGAAGCGTTCAACGATGTTTCTATATACATTGAAATTAACGCTCTCTTGCTCTCAGTAAGCGCCCACTGGTGCATGTGTTCGTTTTTTTGTGGCTTTTGGGTTTGTATTTATTTGCACCCAAACAAATATTTGTTTGCACACAAACATATAATTTGTTTGCAGCCAAACATATAATTTGTTTGCACCCAAACATATAATTTGTTTGCACTCAAACATATATTTGTTTGCAGGACCCAAACATATGTTATGTTTGGGACTGATTGCAAACAAATATATGTTTGCTGCAAAATATGTTTGGGACATACAATGACTGTCACTGACAATGATGCAGCCTGAAATAAAAAATGTAAACGTTGATAACTTGGAATCGAGTTGAATTTTTTTAACAATTCAAAAAACAATTTTGTTGGCTGAAAAGTTGTCTTGAAGATGGCATACAAAAATATTCCGTTTACAGTACCGTTATACCAAAATTTTCCCAAACAATAAAAAATGGTCATTTTTAAATTGAGCATTAAAATGATGCACAACAATAATCGAATAATAATTTCCAAATTTTTCGCTTTATGGTGGATTAATAGGTTCTCTATCGTTTTCAGTAGTGTTGCCATTGATTCCGATAGAATAAATGATGTTCCTGACGTATTTTTGGCATGATTGTAATTAATGTCACTTTGTAGGCAATTTGGCTAGAAATTTCTGCTTTTTGAAGTTGTTTTCCAAAAAATTACTATAAAAAATCATAAATCGTAATGTATAGAGTACGTACAAACAATTTACTGATATCTGGAAAGTCCTGTATCAGAAAGGCTTGCCCCATATTACACTAGCTTTTAAAGGCATTGCCCTGATAGAGGAAAAAATCAGGGTATAGAACAAAAGTTGTCGCACATTTCTTTTTTTTTTTTATTATTAAGTCTATAGATTACAAAATCCTTACAGACTAAATTAAATACTACATACATATATACATTTCAATGACTACAATGAATTTAAGAATAGAATTAATTTTCTTTTTATCGAGTCACGATTTTGAGACAATTCTATTAGATGGTAAAATTTATTAAATTCGACAAAAAGACGCCGTAAAGGGTCGTTATTAGCGTAATTAGATGTGTAGTAATTCACCTGAAAAAATTATATTGACGAGTTGGTCGAAAAGGTACATTTAAAGATATTCGATCTAAAATAAACTCTGACATTATTTTGCCTTGTATAACATTTAATAAGAATGTGACATTTAACATCGAACGTCTGCTTTTTAAAGTAGGTAGTTTCAACAAATTTAAACGATATTCGTAAGATGGTAAGGTTTGTGCATTCCAACCACGATTTTTAAGACAGAACAACAAAAATTGTTTTTGTACGGATTCCATTGCATTGCAATGGATGGTATACGCGGGATCCCATATTATCGATCCATATTCCAATGTGCTGCGTACAAGGGAAATGTATAATTGCTTAGTAACAGATGGGTCTGAAAACTCTTTACTCCATCGTTTGATTAAGCCCAGACTTTTATATGCTTTATTTGTGACTAACGAAATGTGATTTCTAAAGTCCAACCTATGGTCCAAAAGGATACCCAGGTCTGTTATAGAAGCCACAGGTTCCAACATGCAATCATTCAAATAGTAATTTGAGTCCATTTTTTGTATCCTATAGAATGACATAAGTTTGCATTTTTTAATGTTTAGTTCTAACAAATTTATATTACACCATTGGTAAAAACTGTTGAGATCTTGTTGCAAATTAAGTTGATCGGAAGGAACTTTAAAAGAGTAAAATATTTTGATGTCATCTGCATACATTAGAGCATTTGAGTGGCGTATAACATTTGGCATGTCATTGATGAATAGCGAAAACATTACGGGTCCAAGGTGACTCCCCTGTGGTACACCAGAAGTTACAAAAATTTTGTTGGAAGTAGCATTACCAAATTTAACAATTTGTACTCTACCAAGTAGGTATGACTTTATCCATTTGATCAAGCAACTACTAAAACCCATGCGATGTAACTTTAGCAATAACAGACTGTGATTGACTTTGTCGAAGGCCTTGCTAAAGTCGGTATACACGCAATCGGTTTGTTTTTTGAATCTAAATCCCTCATTGACCAGCGAGGTTAGTTCTATAATATTGGTTACAGTAGAATGATTTTTACGGAATCCATGTTGGTATCTCGAAAGAATAGAAGATACTTGGAAGGATATCGAATCAGTCACCAGTTTTTCAAATAATTTTGGTATGGCATTAAGTTTGGCGATGCCTCTGTAGTTGCACACATCTTCTCTACTACCTGATTTAAAAAGGGGAACAATGTAGGATTCTTTCCATATTGCTGGGAAAAACCCTGTATTTAAAGACATATTGAACATAATGGTTAGAGGAAGGGCTAAATTTTCTGCACAATTTTTTAGTATACATGGTGGAATTCCATCTGTCCCAGGAGAAGTTGTACATTTAAGACGTTTAAGGTTATTTAACACCATTGAAGTATCAAAATGTTTTACAATTATAGAAGTAGCTTCAGAAATAGAGTAAGGATAATGATAATTGTCCACATGGGTCTTTGTGGAATAAGTAGTTTGAAAAAAAGAAGCAAATATGTTGGCGATACTAATATCATCTTCACCAATAATTCCATCAAATTTTATGATATTGGGAAACACATTTGAACGTCGCTTTTTATTAATGGATTTAGGATTGGATAGAAGCTCGTTCTTTAACTTTGAAATATAATTGTTGTAATGTTGTTTATTAGCTAACATGTACTTCGATCTAGCAATTGAATACTGTACATAATCTAAAGATGAACCACTACGTTTAAATTTCTTGTATAACTTATTTTTTTTGTTTTTCAACTTTGACAATGTTTTAGAATTCCAGGGAGGACCAACACTTCTAAAGAATTTTTTTATAAGGGACAGTCTTGCATATCAAGTCTTCTAGAATGCAATAGAACATATGTAGCATTTCGTCTAGCGACTTTAATGAGTAGAGTTTATTCCAATCAATAGAACTCAATAATAAGTTCAATTGACGATAATCAGTTTTCCTAAAATTATACTTGAAGCTATGTGTGTTGGATTCGGCATTGTGCGAAAAATTAGAAGATAATGAGATGTTTCAAATATCTGTCAATTTAAACCCTTTAACGCTGTTATTTCGGTGCCCGCGGAATAATTTATAGGTTTTCTTTGCTGAAAATGATTAGAAAGCCTTGCTTTATCGACTGAATGAAAATTTTGCGTTAATATCTCAAAAATAAGCGAAAATCAAGTGACTGTTCTATCCTGATGACCAAAAATAAATGCATATTTTTCATAGTACTATCGGAAAATTGATCAGAATATCATTTCGCGAAGAGCTAGAAACATAATTTCTTCTGTGTTTGATACGGAAGATCATAGACTTTAAATCCCCACAAGATTAAAAACGCAGATTCATTCGTTTTGGGATAAATAAGCTAACATTAACAAAAATTTAGGTGTTCTATTCAACTGACGTGGAGGTATGTACCTGTACACCAACTATTTCAATATCACTCGAAAAGGGGAATGAAATTTCTTCAGAGGCATATTTTGAAGAGACAGCTATTTTGAAGATAGTTTTTGGAAACATTTTTTAAATTATACAAAATCTGTGTTGTGAAGTCCCGTTTTTAAATGGTTTTATTTAGCTCACCCCGTTTGTTTTATTATTTATTCTTGGGTCAAATTTAGTAATTCAAATTTCACCCTTTTCCTGTCAACCGATTAATCTGAAATTTTGTATACACTTTGGATTTTGGTGACAATAAAATTATGTTTATTCATTATCATTATAAATTCAAGATGGCCGCCGCTACAAAATGGCGGATAACGTAGGTTTTATCAATCCCATCAATATGAGTATCAAATGAAAGGGCTCAACAAGCAGAATACAATGTACAATATAAAATTAAAATCCAAGATGGCGGCCTCTACAAAATGGCGGATAACTTAGGTTTTACCAATCCCATCAATATGGGTATCAAGTGAAAGGTCTCAACAAGTAGAATACAATTTACTATGCAAAATTGAAATCTAAGATGGCCGCCCTACCAAATGGCTGATAACAATTTTTTATCAATCCCACTAATATGGGTATCAAATAAAAGGGCTTGACAAGAAGAATACAGTGCACTATACATCCTCAATATTTAAGATGGGCGCAGCCACTAAATGGCATATAATTAAGATTTAAATTTAGAAATTGAATCTGTAATTTAGGTATCTGATTAAACCAGCCTGAATTCACCACCCAAGTCAAGATTTTTTATCGTGTTGAGGACTGTGTGGCGTTAGGGTGGCTAAAAATGATACGTCGTTAGCGGTACACCACCCAAGTTAAGGTGAAAGGTTAAAACGCGCCGAGAACTGTATGGCATTAGGGTGGATAAAAATGATATGTCGTTAGCGTTTTTCCCTCAAGACTCAGGCGCATCTTGTTGTACATAGCCTTGCCCCTTTATTGGACCTCTGGGGGGGTCGACCGTTTAAATGTCCATTACTCGTGGGAAATGGTAAAAAAAAATATAAAAAATACAAACACAAATAAAACAGAAACTGCAACACAACGTAAACGAAGGCTTCAAAAATCGAAAGAAAAGTATAAAGCAAAACGAGCTAAAGAAAGTGAAGGTGATAGAAATTGTCGATTACAGAAACGACGGGAACAATTAGCGTCAAAAACACCTGAGCAATATGAGGCCAAGTTAAAAAAGCAACGTCAGCGATATACACAAATGACGGCGTCAGAAACACCTGAAGAATATGAAGCCAGGTTAACAAAGCAACGTGAGCGATACACATAGATGATAGCGTCAGAAACGCCTGAAGAATATGAAGCCAGGTTAACAAAACAACGGGAGCGATACACACAGATGTGTGTTGCCTTTAATACTATCATGGGCTTCTACAATACATAAAATGCAGGGCAGCACTGTGGATCACGCAGTCGTATACTTAGGTGCGAAATTGTTTGAAGAAGGTCAAGCCTACGTGGCTCTTAGTAGAGTAAGATCTTTGCAGGGACTACGTATAGAGGAGTTGGAATTAAACAGAATGCGAAACAAAAACTAAAAACTAGAAAATAAAAATAGGTAAAAACACTTTTTAAGTTAAACGGTTTTATGTTAAGCATACATTGCAATGTTTAAGATAAATGTACTAAAAACCAAAAAATAATAAAATAGATACAGTCGTGGGAATCATAAACATATGCATAGACTAGACTAAAATAAAACCGTGGGGCACGTCAATTGTCTACAAATTATCGACTTAATGTGCGATAGAAGAATCGTTTAATTCGTCGTTAGGCAGTTGGCCCGCAGACGGTGAGGAAATTACTTACTATTTTCTTGCTCATGGAAATTCCAATCGTTATACACTCCATGTAAATAAAAGAGATGTTTCAACTAGTTTATCGTTGGACATTCACACTGCTGGCTGGCGAGGAATCGTTTCACTGCTCGTAGTTTGTCTTTAATCAACAAAGTACTACTCGCTCACCACTATGAAACCCTAAAACTCGCTTATAATCGAGCTTGCTAGCTTGTTTCCACATTCTAGCCCTACTTATCACACGTCCATCGTTGTAGGTTGAACAACTGCCTAATTATAGTGTAACATTACAATACAAACATATTAATCAACGATTGTAGACAATTGACGTGCCCCACGGTTTTAGTTTAGTCTAGTCTATGCATATGTTTATGATTCCCACGACTGTATCTATTTTATTATTTTTTGGTTTTTAGTACATTTATCTTAAACATTGTATGCTTAACATAAAACCGTTTAACTTAAAAAGTGTTTTTACCTTTTTTTATAATAAGAATACTTATTATTGGAAATGCTATGATAAACTAATTGTAAGTAAATTAAATCAATGATCAAAAAGCTGTATAAAACAAATAATGTGTTTTTGTCAATAGGATTTTCTAAGGATTTGTCAATAGGATTTTTCTATTTGACCAAATCAGCGTAGTGAAAACCACTTTATATTAATAAATAAATGCGGTCATAGTATCCACAAAATAATAAAAATATTGTTATATTACTAAAATTAAATCTGATTGCATTTTTTATCTTTTTATTTACAAAATTCGCAAATTTCAATTAGTTCTCACCACCTTTAGCTTTTATGGGAACATTTCTATTTATGGATTCATTAAGTATTTTGGAGTTCCCGCTTACAGCTGCAGTTTCAGCTTGTGCTGCTAGCATTTTGGCGTGTCCGCATATTCGCTTTATTGATTTTTTAACGTCTCTTATTCACGATTTGCAGCTTTCTTAGAAGCACGAGTTCTTATCTGCTGCATTGATCGCTGTTTTTTCCTTTGGCGTTCATAGATATCCTTCCAGGTAGAGATACGTACAGTTAGTCACCCATTTTATTGTAAAATCAAAATAATTACCAAATTTGAAATAAAACAACGTTTTATTGGTATTAATAAATAACATTATTAATTTATTTGTTAACAGTTGAATTCTTACACATGTGCATTAATAAAATAAAATAAAAAATTGGCCAAATTTTCCTAAAATTAACAAAAGGGAAAACAACTCATTTCTTGTACTGTCAACTATTTTTTTGCAAAATCCTCAATTTTTCAATCTTACACGGCATTTCTCGAAAATTTGATTCTAATATTTCATATGTCCAACTCGGGCATCAATTACAGCCTGTAAACGTCTTGGAATTGAATAAATTAATTTCGGAATGTCATATTCCAATGGCATTTTTTCCACCCTTCTTTAATGTATTTTATTAAGTTGGTCTAATTAGTGGGCGACCTTTTCCCGACATTTTTCGTCGGGTGGGCTCAAAAATTGTTGATGGGGTTAATATCTGGACTTTCGGCTAGGTAGGTTTATGTGTAGGGTCGTTGTCTCGGCGGTATTTATATTGCAATTTATTTGAATTTTCAGGGTCAGCAAACCCAAACTTCTTGCGCAATTGGTTAAATCATTTTTAAAAACATCCAAATAAACCCCCTTTGTGATAGTTTTCTCTAAAATCCGGATGTTACCAACGCCTCTGTTTGATATATAAACCCATACCATTACTGACAGTATTCCGAACTTAACGGTATGTATAAAATTTTTGTTTTCCAGGGCTTTGAAAGGTTTTCGCAGTAATTTTTTGCGATACAATAAATTTGTTTTCGTTATTTTCCACCTATTTCTGCATTTGTTGCCTTGATGTTGTCATAAACAGGTAAATCAATTCATATGTACAAAAAAAAAACAAAAAACATTATTGCAAGAATTTCTTATAGTATTTTTTAATTGATTTATAATTTAGTTGACTAACTGTATCTAATCATTTTTTCTTCCCTAATTTGTTTTTATTTTGCGTAAAAATGGATTGGAATGGTCATTAATAAATGTTTTTTGCACTAGAATGGGTTTCCTGGAATTCTTATTTTTGAAACAGCACAAATTGAGAGTAACAACATGTTCTTTACAATCTTCACATTGACCTTTAAGATGTATCTGAACGTTATTATTCTTGTATAACGACTATTTACTATAACTTCTCTGCTAGATCTGGTACAATTGTTTTGTTTGGTAAGTTTTCCACTTTGAGAATTTGCCGCAATTACCCACGGCGAAATTTGTGACTAAGGGGAAGTAACAAACAATTCGAAATTGCGCAGTTCATTGTTTGCTTTCTTCTTGGGACAGTTTCATTCATAAATATTGTACTTCGAAAAGAGGGGAAATTGGTGGTTTACAAACGGCATTAATTTGAAGGAAATAGTCGACATTGATTCAGTATTAAAGTGGTGGAAATTCATCAAGATTTAATAAAAAGTAGAATAAATTCATACAATTCTAGTTTTTTAGTTAATGGGTAAAATACTGCCATTGAATAATTTCCATATATGTATTTAATCTATATATGTACATTAGGCAGTGGCGATTTGTATGGAAGGAAAAAAACCTTAATGGACCCTTCGCGATTCTGATTCCTGGTATTGAACTGAGCAAAAAAGTCCACTAGACCATAGGTCTACGGTAAAAATCGAGCCTCCCGATTTTGACTTTGATTGATTTGAAAATGCCTTTAGTTCGTTTGGCTCACTTCGTTTTATGGCTAACAAATGGCTAAGTTATAGTGGTTTATGTCTGAAAACCCCCCACCAAAAAAACTATAACTGAATTTCTCACAATTTTCAAAATAAATAGTGAACAAAACAAAAAAAAAAACATTATATTTTTGAAAATTATGAGAAATTCATTTATAGTTTTTTTGTGGGGGTTTTCAGACATAAACCACTATAACTTAGCCATTTCTTAACAGATTTAAAAAAAAAATAATAACTTGTTCGAAACACATTATTCACCCCTTTAAAAGGAAGTAGGATCAATAGAAATCCGTTGTGAAAAAAGAAGATATGCCCGTTTAAATTTGAAAATGTAAGAAACCCAGATTTTCACTACTTTCTTCTTCTTTATTTGCGAATCCGATATTCGGATGTAAAGCGATCATACAATATTATTGTTTACATGTTTTAAAATGAATTTCAAATCACTACTTTAACCGTTATAAAAACTAAAACGTAGTGAGCCAAACGAACTAAAGGCATTTTCGTTGTCCATGGATCCCAACATGATAGAATTTTGCATCAGAAGTTCTGATTCAGAATGCTTTAATATTTTTCTGGTCAACTTTTGTAGCACAGTGCCATTTATCGACATTTTCCGAAAAGTTTGCACCTTCTCAAGGCCAAAGCTGCCTGAAGGAGCGTTCTAATGCTTTTGCGATGTATTAGAGAGTTCTTAAAAACTGTTTTGGCTACAATTTTTGTCTGTGTGTTGGATTGAAAATCTCAATAGTTTAGCCGTTATATGCCAAAATGTCCAAAAAACGTGGATAACAAATTTAAAGTCAAAATAGCGAGGCTCGATTTTCACCGTAGACCTATGGTCTAGTGGACTTTTTTCTCAGTTCAATCCCAGGAATCAGAAACGCGAAGGCCCCAATAATATTTTCAAATCGCCCCGGCCTAATGTACATATATAAAAGAGCTTCGTGGGTGAGTGAGCGAGCCCAGCTGAAACGGCTGAAGCTAGAATCTTAAAATTTTGGGTGTGGGTTGTTGTTGGTGTGTAGGGGTGAGATAAGGCTGGGTTTTTGGAAATTCGACCTAGAAGGGTACGAAAATTACTAAAAGGTACTAAATATGGTACCCTTTGTATTACGCAAACGGAAAGAGCTAGAATTCCGAAATTTGGAATGAACGTCACTGATAGAGAGTTAGTAAGATGTACTAATGGGTTTTTGGAAAATCGACCTATAAGTGTACAAAAAGTACTAATAGTTACTAAATTTTGTACCAATTGTATATTTTGAATGGTTATATCTAGAATCTTGAAATGTGGTATGGGAATCAAGTGGGAAGTGGTGTTATTATAAGGAAATGGTTTGGAAGTTCGTACTTATGTGTACGAGAGGTACTAAATGGTGCTTAATGTGGTACAATTTGGATTTGGGTGAACGAATAGAGCTGAAACCCTGAAATTTGGAATTTAGATTACCGTTGAAGTGTAGGATTGATATATGGGGTAGTTTTGGAAATTCATACTTAAGAACTTAATGGTACTAAATTTGGTACAATTTCGATTTGGGTGACCGGATAGGGCTGGAATCCTGAAAAGTGGAATTAAGATCACTTTTCAAGTGTAGGATTGAGGTAGTTTTCGAAATTCGTACTTATGTGTTTGAAAAGTATTAAAAGATGGAATTCTGAAATTTGGCACAATTTAGATTTGGTTGAATGGTTAAAAATGGAATCCTGAAATTTGGAACTAAGAGTACTGTTAGAGAGTAGGATTTGGAAATTCGTACTTATGTGTACCAAAAATACTAAATGGTAAAAAAATTAGTGCAAATTGGATTTGGGTGTACGGATAGAGCTGGAATCCTTAAATCTGGAACTAAGAGTGAAGGATTTAGATAGTTTAGGAGATTTGTACTTATGTGTACGAATAGTACTAAAAGGTATACATTGGTACAATCTCGATGTGGGTTAACGCATAAAAGTGGAATCCTAAAATTGGAGTTAAGATTACGGTTGGAGTGTCAGTTTTGGAAATTCGTACTTATGTTTAACTAAAGTACTAAATTTTGTTTAATTTGGATTTTGGTGAACGGATAAAGTTGGAACCCTGAATTTTGGAATAAAGATTGCTGTTGGAGTGTAGGATTGAGATATGGAGGTATTTTTAAAAATTCGTATTATTATTTTGTTTTGGTACAATTTGGATTTGAGTGAACTGATAAAGCTGGAAGCCTAAAATTTGGAAATGAGATTATTATTGGATAAAAATTAATCTGGAAGTGAGATATCAAAGTAGTTCTAGCAATTCTTCCTTACGTATACGAAAAGCACTAAATAGCAAAAAATATTGTACTTTATGGTATTTGCTAAAATTTGAATTATACATTTTGGTATTAAGTTTACTGTTGGTGTGTATAATAGATATAAAAGGAAGATTCCAAAATTAGTGCTTGTAAAAATATGTGCGAAAAGTACTAAAAGACACAGAATTTGTTCCAAACTGTTTTTGTGTAAAGGGGTAGATCTGGAATAATGAAATTCGGTATTAGGATAGCAGTTGGCATTTAGAGTGGAGGTAAGTACTAAATACTGCTATAATTGGTTTTGAGGGAACAGATACAGCTGTAAATGAGTATCGCATTTGGGACATAGTGTGGATACTTACTTACTTACTTAGCTGGCCCATTACAGAACATTTGTTCTATAGGCCGAACTAAGAAAAGATCTCCAATTCTCTCTATTTGTTGCTTCGCTTTCTGGAATACCGCGCCTTTTCATCTCATCATCCACGTATCCATAAAATCCGAGCTGGATCTGACACAACAAAACCCAACTAGGGTTTCTTGTCGTTTGGGTCTGTACTTTCAAAAAATCCTCAGTTCGAATTGTTTGCACAAGATCACCTTAAAAATGTTGCACAGTGGTATCCGCAGGTTATCTGAGGCGACTCTAGAGTGCCTCAGATTGATCTTCACGACCTTGAGCATCATCTCATTGTGGGGATGATGTGGATGGCTCCTCTAGCTGTATGTTATCTAGCAGTTTTTGGCATCATAGACGTCATCTGCATCGTCTTCTCCGTTCGGGCCATGCGATCGTAGTATCTTTACTTTGACTTCCCTTACGCCAAAGAACAGTTTGTGGCCGAGTCTCTCTAGTGCCTCCGCTCCGGCCTCTGTTATAGAGAAAACCAAACTCATGCTGTTGTTGTTCGTGGGTTCAGTGGCGATTACGGACCAATCGTCCATTTGAACATCCTTGTTCATCTTCGCCAGATCTTGTAGCAGTCTCGGGCCGTCGCAATCTATCTTGGGCAGCCCAACTCTGACACGATGTCTTATTGGGATTTCTTGGACCGTACCGTTAGCAGCATTCTTGGCAATCTTGCCGATAATGAATTTTGCCTTCTGGTATAGGGTCTTTCGAGCGTCGCACAGTGCGAAATATGGGCACTTTAGTGGAACTTTACAAATAACTTTTAATGTGAGGAACGTGGGTTACTACAATTTTCCAAAAATGTTTCTTATAGTTGAGGGTCGTGTGTGGATAAATATGGGTCACATAGACCTGCGGTTTCCTATAGCCCCCACATATCGGTGGTGACCTTTTTACGTATTATGTTCATTTTCAACCGATTTTGCTGCAAATTGGTATATTAGGGTTTCAGTGGACGGAGAACATATGTACAAAATATTGTCAATATCTGTTCGCGTATTGGTATAGCCCCCATTGAGCGGTACCGGCCAATATAACATATTTTAAAGATTCCAAGCACATTTACCAATCTATTTGTTTGCATTTTGGCATTTTATGTTCTCCGTGGCTGGAAAATCGGTTTGCGAAATATTAGCAACGTATTTTCTCGTTTAGCTATAGCCCGATATGAGGGGGGCACCCCATTTGGGATATTTAAACGGTGTTAGGTAATTATTGCCAACCGAGTTTGGTTTACTTTAAAATTTGTCTTCATTGGATAGAAAAGCATCCACATACATTAGTAAATGAAAATAAAAAAATAAATTTTTGAGATTTTTTATTTTTAGTATAGTGTCAATGATATAGAATAATTTTTACAAATTGAACGTTTGGCTGAGGATATGTTTATCTTATTACACGGTTTTGCAAATAGGTATATCACCTAAAAGCATCTGTTGCAACTATGCTTTGTTTTATGTACTTAACGATGTCCTGAGAAAACTGCTCAAATTTGACAATTTCTTTTTATAAAATGTGAATGAAATTCGCAAGATTAGTCATAAAACTATTAAAAGCAACATTTCTTAGTATTGGTGAACCCATTTTGGGATAAACGAAAAAAAAACATTGGCGTCTAATGCCGTTTCTTCTATCAAATTTTCAAAAATATAGATGTATGAATATTCCAATGACTTTCTGAAAAAGTCGCATATCTCTCAAACCTGCAGCTAATTTTTGGTTTGTCCATAGAAAAATATCCTACCTCTCAGAAAATGTGCGATTTTTTCTGCAATTCACCACAACACTTAATAAAACCTCCAAAACTTATAAAAAAATAATTTAGTAGACTTTTAAAAAAGCACATTTTTGGGGAACGAATAGCAACTAAACTAAATTAGATATTACAACTCTATAAACGCCAAATAATCAAAAAATTGTCAAGAATTATAACACCGATCAAAAATATGGTCAATTAACTTACCACTTGTTTGTATCACTATATTACTTAAGCAAAGCTAGAAGCAATTTTTAAGGAAAATAAATATTGTAAAATCACAAAACTGAATATGAGGCATTTGTCGTGGGATACTTAGCAATGGATCCCAACAATATCATTAGTTCCCATATTTCGCACTGTGCGTTGGCCGGACTTTTCTTTTTCTTGTATGTTTGCGAAGTTTTATCATCCTCAGTGACGGTAAGAGTTTTTGTTTTGGTGGTTGTCTGATGAAGTGTGTCAGAGCTCACAACACTTAGTTGGCTAGCTACCAGCTCCTGGCTGGATACTAAAAGGTCATCCTCGGAAGAGTTGCCAGACTGCAACCGAGGAGTTTCGTTTTTGTTTTTTGTTGTATTTTTCTCCATATATTGTTCCCACGAGTGTGCCGTAAGGGGATGGGCCATCGTACACAGTGACGGCTTGCGCAGACTAGGCTACTAATACGTACAGCTCGACCCGTGCCCTTGTCTTCGAGGGGGAATAACTGGTTTACATTGGGTTGTCCTTGCTACGGTACAATTTTTTCGGAGGCAAGCCCATACCTACTGGTATAATGACCCAAAAGCTCTTAAAAATATCTCACAGTGGATCCACCCATTGGCCAAAAATAAAAAAATGAATGTCAAAATTTTGGTACAACATCTTGCAACTCTGACAGCTATGACATGGACCTTTTTAAAAAAAAATATTAGTTTTTGTTTCATTTGAACGCGATCTTCTTGAGAACAGCTTCAAAAGTCGGAACATTTGACTAATATTTTTTTGTTGTGAGTACAACCTATATCTTAATTGCAAGTAAATATATTAAAAATATCGCGAAATTAAAACGTATAGCAAAATATTATAGTGGATTTTGAAGGAGGAGGTAATACCTTAATTTTCATTAAAAACTAGTGTTTTAGCGTGTTGTGGAATTCTAGTTAGCTGCATATTTTCTTAGTGTAGTTTGTAATGCCAATTCGATCATATACTTAAATTTGACCTAAGGTTTTAGTCATGATGCCCACCAGTGCCCACCTCGGGAATAATTTTCCAACGTAGGTCATCGGTTTAAGATTATTCAGTATTAAAATCAGCTGCCATCTAGTGCCAGACTATAAGCGGCGGGTCGCTGACTAAAGCTGTCCTTGAATAGGGTTTCTATGGATATATTAGCCTATAACTCTGTTATCTGACTACGTACATTAACATAATTGCAATCAATGGCACGATGAAGAAATCTTCTTCCAAATTTGTCTTACATTGGCGGTACGTGCCTTCAAGGAATAACGCTATAAGATCTATATTAAAAAATTTACCAATTATGAGACAAAACAAGTAAAAAAGTATGAGTCGGCTTTGCCGACAGAGATATACACTCAGCCTGTGTATATTGAAACAATTTTTAGGGGGTTTTAAAAATTTAGGGGGTTTTAAAAATTTGGGGCGTTTGAACCTAACCTAAAATGTTGATTAGGATTAAAGATCAAAAGTTTTGCGGAGGAGATACTAAAAGGAATGGATCGACATTGACCGTTATGGAAGTGGATCTCCAGCCACACCATATGGTGTCATAGAGGGTTTTTACACTATACGAGCTGTTTGCCAAGAAGTATGGACTAGCCCCTAAAAAACTT
Source organism: Musca autumnalis (assembly GCF_047663935.1). Lineage (NCBI taxonomy): Eukaryota > Metazoa > Arthropoda > Insecta > Diptera > Muscidae > Musca > Musca autumnalis. Next base: position 135,774,856 of record NW_027412088.1, on the reverse strand, counting down.
TTACCATCGTAATAGAAAAACAAAAATCAAAGTGATTCGATATTAGGTCATAAAGTGATCATATAAGAAATTTGTGTGGGAGGTACCGGATGGAGTGGACAAATATAGTCCATATTTGAACCTGATCTATAACTGGTAGATATATTAGGATGTGTAAAGTATAGACCAATTTTTCCAAACATTTTTGAACTTTTGTGGGGGAGGTACCTGAAGGAGTGGACCGATATGGCTTATCTTCAAACTTGAACTATGTTTGGACAAAATATTACTAAGGCCATATTTTGGACCGAATCGGCAGATCCGTTCGAGAGTTATCTTGCGCTCCAACCACCTCACACGGTGTCATAGGGGTTTTTGCAACTTTCATGCTATTTTCTCAGGAAGTATGGACTTGCCCCTGATGAAACTTGTACCGTCGTATGGAGGGCAGTGAATACAAGTTGCTAAAACAAAAATCAAAGCGATTCGAGAGGTGGCCCTAAACTGAACTTTTCCGAAATTTTGTGTGGGAGGTACCCGAAGGAGTGGACCTATTGATACCATATTGGAACCCCATATTACTCTGGTAGAAAGTTTACGCTATACAAAGTATGGACCAAATCGGTCACTCCCTTCAAGAGTTATCGTGCGCACAAACTTTCCGAACATTTTCGAACTTTTGTGGGGGAGGTACCGGAAGGAGTGGACCGATGTAGCTCATCTTCGAACTTAAACTAAGTTTGGGCAAAATATTACGAAAGCCAAAATTTGAACCGAATCGGTTCATCCGTTCGAGAGTTATCGTGCGCTGCAGCCAGCAGGACAGGCAGACAGACGGACGGACATTGCTAGATCGACTCAAAATTGTCGGAAACACATTTCGTCCAAACATACTTGGGTCCAAACATCAAAGTGTATATACCCTCCTTAGCCTAAAGGCTGAGGGTATAAATATTGATTTTTTTAAATCCGCTCAATTGGTTGGATTTTATGTTGTTTTGGAGGTTGTTTTTTCCCCAAGCCTATTTTTGAATCATAAGATAATCGGGACCTTTGTTCATGTCATTTTGTATTAACAGCGTAACACAATTCTCACAGTATACCCCCTCCAGAGGGGAAAGGGGGGAGAATGTTACGCTCGTGGTTTCTTAAAACACTCTTCGCAGCAGCACAAAGCTGTATACTCTAAATATTTTTGGCCACTTTCTCCATACAAGTGGATCCAATGTGCATCTGCCCAATTGAGTATCCGGACAGCACCTTCACAAAAATTCAAAATGTTCGCTTATGTGCAGTATAAGGGCTGTTCGTATCATAATTTTCGAGCCCAAGTCCACTCTTCGTGACCCCCCATGACTGTTTGACATTGGTCCACATTGGATTTCGAAGATATGCCATATCGATCCACTCCTTCGGGTACCTCCTCATAAAAGTTCAAAACTTTTCGCTAAAATGATGGGCACGGTATCTCTCGAAGGCGGTAAAATTCTGTAAACCCCCTAAATATATGTGAAAAAAAGAGTTTAAAGGCTGAGTGTATATCTCTGTCGACAAAGCCGACTGATAATTTTTTACTTGATACAATAGAATCTCCTTAGGTCATGTAGCTTGATTAAGTAAATTAATTAAAATGTGTTTTTGACTATTACCCTTTTTCCGGCCGAACATTCACAATGACTGACGAACGGATATTTAAAATTTTAAAGATAGGGAATGAATTATTGCTTGTGGTACAAACTTTTGGGTTAAAACCATATTATAATACTCTTCCCCCATAGTTCCCTATAACAATTTACGTTTTTATTCCATATTTAATTATCCGATTATGATTATTTTCTTTTGTGTCTTTGGCATTCACACATACAAAGCATATGCATATCCATGTATGTGTTAAACTAATAGTGGTAAATGAAAAAGGGAAATAGATCCGAAAAGGCGTATCTGCTTCCCGCCTCTTCGCATCAACACAAAACAACACACACACATTAATGTGTTTGAGTAATAATGACTTGCAAATAACTACAAAGATAAATAAATTCACCCATTCACATTAATCACCCTACTTTAGTGGCCTCAAGGCAATATTTAATCTGCACTTCATAAAATCTTTAAAAAAATCCCAAAATAAAATAAATTTTCTTTCTTTTCATTTTGTATCAGCACGGGTAAGTGTTGCACTGAAATACCCTTTTATGGCAGTGACGCACAATTTGCGATGTCATTATCCTCCTCCGCCTTTGAACCGAACTCCCTGCGATAAAGAGGATTCAGTTTTGCAGTTATCATAAAAACATTAAACACTTGTCTCGCAATAACGATAGTTGGGCAAACGCTAAAGGTCATCCAAATGGAAGTTATTTATGAGATTAAGTCGGAATTACGAAAGTGATTTTTGTTTCTGTTAAAAGAGTTGTTCATTTCAGTAAAGTCGAAATGGGTTATTTTATCAGAAATTAATTAAATTACTTTTTGGTTAAGATGTTAAAAATGAAACGTATGAAATGATATTTACACCATCAATCAAAAGTGTTACTCATCGAAATATTGGATTTAGACCCCGTATATTTTGACACCAATACCGTTTTAAATAATTTGGAGTCGAAATAATTACACCTAACAGTCTGTTTGTCTAGCATGTGTCCCAGGTAATTCTCGTACGGAGTGATCGATTCGGTCGAAACTTTCCATCTATTAAAATTAATTGTGAAGTTGGATCAATATCGCCCACTTCTTTGGGTACATCCATCACAAAAATTAAAAATACAGTTTAAAAGCACAACCGCCATATCGTCGTAGCATGTGGAAAAATATATTCACCAACAGATGCAACTTTGAGCTAAGTAATAAAATCATCATATACAAGACAACGATACTACACGATTCAGAAGTTTATGTGCATGTAAATCATAGCCGACCAAGAAGAGCGAGCGCTTAAATTGTTTATGTGTGGGCAAATTACACTGACAGAACAGAACAGGGTGATGATTTTCATATTGAGTATGAAATGAAAAACACAGGAAAAAAGTTGTCACGGCGTGTTAGCGTTCAGAGCCAAACATAGTGGTGGGTTTGTGGGTTCGAATCGTCGGCTTTCCTTTTTCATTTGCATTATAGATTATAAAAAAGCTCGATTAATAAATTAAAAAAAATTAATACTAAAAATGATCTTCGCCTAAAAAGGCAACATTTTCAAATAGAAAAAATATATTGTTGGCGCGTTCGCTTTGTATGACTAAAATTAAAAATAATATACAGTGAATCACAGTCAAAAGTATCCACTTCAGTTTCTTTTATTAAAACTGCGATTGCTAAGAGTTAATTAATGATAGCGATTTCGTTCTTTTTTATATTTTTACATTAAATTATCTTTAAGTTGGCATATTATTTTTGTTTCGCACATTTCCCGTCATTAAATGATATTTTGTATGCGTATTATAATGACGCCTAAGGTAAGATGGATATACATTTTTTATTGTTGCATTGCAGACGAGGCATTCTGCGTCATTAAAAATATTAATACAAAACAAAAAATCATTTTCAAATTCTTCCCTCCACATATTTGCTGTACAACTGCAAAATATTTTCAGTGTACCCAAAAAAAAAAAACAAATAAAGCGGCATCAACCTGCTTGCATGACATTCAGTACAAGACTGAAGTAAAAAAATCAAAACATTTGCTCTCTTACTTTGCGTTCGGGTCGTGTGTGTGTGATTTGCCGAAAAACTTCGTAACCATATCAATACCAACGAACGGGTTTGATGTAAATAAGACAGTATTTGTTTTGACATCGAAGTATATATATACGGACCATATTCGACATTATCATATCTACTTACAAATATCGAGCTAAAACGATTTCAATGCACTATGGGTCAATGACACGTTTTTGAGGCAAAAAGTAATTTTTTGAAGTCAATGATTTAAACCAAATGATAACGGAATTCTATTCTTAAGCCTCCAAAACCAAAAGTTACATTCCGACGACGACCCACGGCGTCATGACAAGCTTTCGAAGAAGTCATAATTTTCATTTCGTTTATTTCTCACATTCAGTCGTAATCCAACCATACAGACATTTCGGCGCCAAGAATAGACTATTGATATAAAATATATTTTTCAAAATAGAAAACACGGCTAATGGTATGTTAATTAAGATTTTTATTAAAAATGTTAATGTAATATTAGATGTGGTCAATAACGTGTAATAGGTTAAATTTCTGGAAATTTTGCATGCCTTAACCAAATTCATAACTTCTGTGCGCAGGAAAAGACCAGAGTCGGTGTTGGCCGACTCTATTATAATCAACACCACTCTAATCAAATTAACATAAAATCGAATGAAAATATATATGGGAGCTATATTTATATCTGAACTGATTATAACAAAAATTAAAAGACTCTTCTCCTGACTGAATTTGGCATGAAGTTATGAATTTCATTCGGATAGGATTTTTTTAAATGGGTCAAATGGTCAAATGGGATTGAAAATGTGTATGGAAGATATATCCAAATCTTAACCGATATAACTTGGCAAACTTATTTATCCGAATTCCATTACATTTTCCAAATTTCATCAAAAAGGTCCAGAATTTTCGTGTTCGGCCGAACATATATGTAGGAGCTATATCCAAATCTGAACTGGTTTCGATATGATTTGCCAAAATTCGATTTACTCGCTTTAGCGCAAATGTAGAGCGCTGATTTCTAAATGAGGAATTCTTAACGATATATGGAACAGGTATACCAACAAGTAGGTATGTATGTCTTCTAGAGCTGAGCTATGGATGCCTAAATTATTACGAATATAGGGAAACGAACAAAAATAAAAAAAAGTTGTTAAGATCGGCCGGGCCGAACTTTTTTTAACCTCAACCATAAAAAAGTCTTAATTAAAATGGAGTAATTATTTTCCTTTCACAATTTTAAGTGTAAAAATTATCGACCATGGATACCGCAAATGTCTAAATCATCCACCTACGGCACTATATCAAAATGTCGATCAATCTTTACAAATTTTGGTAGAAAAGTTCCCTGCCGTAACCTTAAAAGTCATATTACGGGTTGTTCCGTCAAACAATGTAGCTAAGACTCTCAAACTACCGAAAATCGGGAGATACCGTTTCATGAGAGCTATAACCAAAACATGGACCTATGTTGTCCATTTTTAGAGAAGTTTCGTGAAAACATCAAATGTCAACTTACAGCTAGTTCGATTTTTGGTGAAAAAGTTTCGTGACCACAGAGATTTTCAAATTACAAACTACAGTTAGTTCGGTTAAAAATTGTAGCTAAAACCATCATAATAAAGGAAATCGGGAGGTACCGTTATAGGGAGCTACACCAAAATATGGACCTATGTTTTCGATTTTCAGTAAAGAAGTTTCCATGGCCCAATAAAGAACGTCATCCAATCGTTAAATTCACCAAAAAATACAACTCATTTGTTGTCAAAAGTTGTTGTTGCTGAGAATAAAAATTATTTCGTTTTGATTTTGTTGTTATTAAAAAGGTTTATTTTTGGTTTCTTTTATATCACACAACAATAACCGCCACAAAACACAAAGTTAATTGTAGACAAATGTTTTATTCGCGATATTTCAAAAGAATTTAAACATTTGGTTGAAATAATCAAAAATTTTTTGATAATTTTGCTATGGGTAACTACGTTTTTTGTTCAATTTCAAACTACGACAATATATTTTGACAGCAAATGGAGGTATCAGCTGTCTTTTTGGATTCATGGAAGTTTCGTGAGGTATTTCGTACCAAAACATAAACCTATATTGACGATTTTTGTCAAATGTCCAATTACAAATAGTTCCGTTAAAAATTTGTAGCCAAAATTCTCAAAATACCGAAAATCAGGAGGTACCGTTATATGGGGGTTGTACCAAAACATGAACCTATATAGACGATTTTTGGTAGAGAAGTTTCGCGGCCACTGAGAACCTCAAATGTCAAAGTACAGCTAGTTCAGCTAAAAATTGTGACTAAAATCCTCAAAATGCCGAAAATCTGGAGGTACCATTATATGGGGGCTATACCAAAACATTAACCTATATAGACGATTTTGGGTACCAAAATATGGACCTATGCCCATAATTTTTGAAATATAAGTTTGTTGATCACTAGGAACCCTAAATGTCAATTATAAATTATAGCTAATTCGGTTTAAAAATGTGACTAAAAACTGACTGAAATCGGGCGGTACCGTCATTTGGCGGCTATACGAAAATATGGAGCGATATAGCCCATCATCTAACTTGACCTGCCTGCAAACAAAAGACGCATCTTCCCACAATTTCAGCGTCCTATCTCCATTTTTTGTTGATGCTAGAGTGATTACCAAAGTCGGACGGACATGCATAGATCGACTTAGAATTTTACAACAATCAAGAATATATATAATTTAAAGGGTCGCAAGTGATTATTTCAATGCGTTACAAAGTTACACTCTTCCAGACACTGATGCTACCCGTACTTACCCAGCAAATTTTGAAGGAAGGGATTCCATGCGACGACGTGATCGTGAAAGATCCGATCTTTATACCCTCAGCCTTTAGGCTAAAGAGGGTATTTACACTTTGATACGACCAAAAATGTGCCTCATCGAAATAATGGTTTTAGACCCCAAGTATGTTTGTACGATATCCGTTTCAGACAATTTTGAGTAGATCTAGCAATGTCCGTCCGTCTGTCTGTCTGTCTGGCAGGCTGGTGCGCACGATAACTCTCGAACGGATCAATCGATTCGGTTCAAATTTTGGGTATCGAAATATTTTGTCCAGATTCGATTCAAGTTCGAAGATGGGCCATATAGGTCCACTCCTTCAGGTACCTCCCCCACAAATGTTCAAAAATTGTCGCAAAACTTGTGCGCACGATAACTTTTGTAGGGAATAACCGATCTGGTCCATACTTTGCACATCGTGTAATTTCTACCAAACTTAGATGAGGTTCCAATACGGACTCAATCGGTCCACTCCTTCGGGCACCTCCCACACAAAATTTCGGAGAAGTTCAGTTTAGGACCTGGTCTCGAATCGCTTTGATTTTTGTTTACGCAAGTTGTATTCGCTGTTCTCTATACGATGATGTAAGTTTCATTAGGGGCAAGTCCATACTTCCTGAGAAAATAGCCTGAAAGTTACAAAAACCCTATGACACCGTTTGTAGTGGTTGGAGCGCAAGATAACTCTCGAACGGATCTGCCGATTCGGTCCAAAATTTGGCTTTCGTAATATTTTGTCCAAACTTAGTTCAAGTTCAAAGATGGATTATATCGGTCCACTCCTTCCGGTACCTCCCCCACAAAAGTTCGAAAATGTTCGGAAAATTTGTGCGTACGATAACTTTTGAAGGGAGTAACCGATTTGGTCCATACTTTGCACATTATGAAATTTCTACCAGACTTAGATGTGGTTCCAATATGAACTCAATCGGTTAATTCCTTCGAGTACCTCCCACACAAAATTTCGGAAATGTTCAGTTTAGGACCTGCTCTCGAATCGCCTTGGCTTTTGTTGTAACATCTTGTATTCACTGTCCCCTATACGAAGGTACAACTTTCCTCAGGGGCAAGTCCATACTTCCTTAAAAAATAGCCTGAAAGTTGAAAAACAAACCCTATGACACCATGTTTATGGGTGGAAGCGCAAGATAATTCTCGAACGGAAATGCCGATTCCGGCCAAAATTTGGCCTTCGTAATATTGTTTCCAAACTTAGTTTAAATTCGTACATAAGCCATATCGGTCCACTCCTTCCGGTACCTACCCCACAAAAGTTAAAAAATATTCGGAAAAATTGTGCGCACGATGGGAGTGACCGATTTGGTCCATACTTTACACATTCTCATAATATCTACCAGATATATGTAGATCAGGTTCGAATATGGACTATATTTGTCCACTCCATCCCGTACCTCCCACAAAAAATTTTGGATAAGTTCACTTTAAGACCTCCTATTGAATCACTTTGATTTTTGTTGAATCAACCTACATTCGCTGCCTCAATTACGATGGTAAAAGTTGTTTCAGGGGCAAGTCCATACTTCTTGAGAAAACAGCCCGAAGGGCGTAAATACCTCCTATGGCACCCCTATGGTCTATGTCGGTCCATTCCTTTAAGTACCTTTTCCGCAAAATTTTTTAACTTTTATCCTATTTTTGTCGGTTCATACGACCAAAATTTTGAAACCCCGTAAATAAATTTTTGTTGAATCAACCTACATTCGCTGCCTCAATTACGATGGTAAAAGTTGTTTCAGGGGCAAGTCCATACTTCTTGAGAAAACAGCCCGAAGGGTGTAAATACCTCCTATGGCACCCCTATGGTCTATGTCGGTCCATTCCTTTAAGTACCTTTTCCGCAAAATTTTTGAACTTTTATCCTATTTTTGTCGGTTCATACGACCAAAATTTTGAAACCCCGTAAATACATGTTTTTTGTGAAAAAAGTGTTTCAATTTGCACAGGCTGAGGGTATATCTCTGTCGGCAAAGCCGACTGACACTTTTTTACTTGTTTCATTAGCCTTTGAACCCATGGAAAGGAAGTCTTGAAAGATCCGAGTTTTTCATCAACATTTCAACCCATTCCATCGATCCAAGAGAGGCGAATTTTGTCCTTTTATTTATACACATTTTTCTAAATATATAAGATTTATTATTTACAATAGGCTTGATGTTTTCGGAGACTCGAATACCAACCTTGTTAAAACCAGGGTTTCGGAGTCGAGTCTGTCAATTTTGTTTATCATATTCCTTAAAAAGGACATTCGTTCGAATACACAGTGCAACAAAATTCTTTTTTTTTTCAAAATGATGGTAAAGATTGAGAGATTATGAAAGTAGCAGGAGTTACTCCCATCATTGTATTATTTCGGACCCTGTCAAATCACATATGACAACTATATTTTCACTGGACCATAGTCGTAGATCTCTCACGTATTTTCACATGCAATATACACAACCCATGGTTTATCCTAATTTACGTAGTATTTAAGTTGAAAGTACTAAAAATACGCAATTTTAGCAGGTTCGATCTGGGTTTCTTATATTTTTCAAATATATATTCACCACAAATGTGTATATATGGAGCGCACAACATCTTCTATATAAATTCATAACGAAACCCCATCAATAAGATATTTCCAGTGTCCAGTCACAACGGCAATCTGGATAAAAATTATAAAATGTGGCCCTAAACCCTATATAAAAAACAAGGGCTGCTAAGAATGGTTACAGATTTCTCTTATTCAAAGACTTATAGTGAAATTTCATTTCATACATTTCTTTTTTCAACAATATCCCCAAAAAGTGAAAGATTTTGATTCCAAAATTAAAACAAATAATTTAATCCTAAAATATATAAATTTGTAATCTAATTTTCTTGAAAAATAGTATACCTAGACATATAGTTTATTTTAAAGGAAAAAAATCATCAAAAAAATTGGGAAATTTTTTCATGTTTTTTTTTAGCAAAATTGATACTGATATTTTCATGATACATATATGTGTAATGTAAATAGACGGGGGAGCCTGTAACCCCTAGAGGACGCGTCCCCAGGTGACGGATAGGGGAATGCTTCCCAGATATGGGTGGTAAGAGGGAAATCAAATACCTCTCGCGGACAAACAGGTAGCGGTGTCTGTTTCCACAGTGGGCGGCTGCAAACAGCGTCTGTACTCTAAGAAGAGCGGCTGAAACGAGGACGGAAAACTTACAACCCATCAGAAGATAAGGGGAAATCACTGATGTATTATCCCTTGAAAACCATATTACAATGAATGCAGAAACAAACATATGGCCCTCAATCTCCGGTAACTCGAGGGTGCTAAGAATCCCCGGAGGTAAAACTAAAAAGACGCTTAACATTGGTACTTGGAATGTTAGAAGCCTTTATGAGTCAGGCAAATTAAGCAACACAATATCCGAAATGGAAAGACTGAATGTAGATATCCTAGGTGTTTGCGAAACCTGGTAGCCGAATGTTTCGGAATTCGTATCCCATGGTGCCAAAATCTTCTTCTCTGGAAATTCGAACAAGAATCATAGGAATGGTGTTGGGATTATCATTAGAGGGAACATTTCCAAAAGCGAGGTAGGATTTTTTCCAAAGTCAGATAGGACCATGATGATCAAAATAAAAGCAAGGCCGCTCAACATCAATATAATTCAAGTATATGCTCCCACATCAGACAGAAGCAATGAAGAAGTAGAAATGTTTTATGAGGAAATAGAAAGTCTTGTTAAACTTACAAAACCCCATGATATAAATATCATCCAAGGTGATTTTAATGCAAAAGTAGGGAGAGGTGAAGTAACTGGTGTTACAGGACGATATGGATTGGGCGAAAAAAATAAAAGAGGCGAACGACTCATTCAATTCTGTCAAGAATTCAACATAAAGATAGCAAATACACTTTTCACTCTACCGCCAAGAAAGCTCTACACTTGGAAATCTCCACAAGACAGAATTGGCAACATCATTAGAATCCAAATAGACTTCATTCTTATCAACAGGCGACACTGCTCATCAATAAGGAAGTCCACAACATATCCGAGTGCTGATGTACCATCTGATCACAACCTTTTAATGGCAAAGATACGCATAAAACTGAAAACTCATACTAAAAAGGCACAAAGTAAAAAACTTGACTTAGGAAAACTTCAAAACCAAACACTAAAATCGGATGTATGTACAAGAATAAATACAGAGCTGAATAATGTCGACAGCGAAGATATAGAAAATATATGGAATAATGTAAAGAATACTATAAACTCAATAGCCAGAAACACCCTAGGCAATTTTATAAAACCAAAGACCAAAAATTGGATGACTCAAGAAATCCTGCAGCTAATGGATGAAAGAAGAGCATTTAAAAATAAAGATTACGAAAAGTACTGGGAACTAAATAGAGAAATTCAAAGGGAGATACGTAACGCAAAAAATAATCACCTAAATACTCAATGTCAGGAAATTGAAAGACTTATGAGCCTACATGACGATTTCAACCTGCATAAGAAATTGAAAGAAGCATCTGGACAATATAGGAATACAAATCCATCTATCCTTTTCAATAACAACAATGAACCGGTCTTTGAAATTGCAGAAAAGAAACATATCTGGAAAGAATATATCCAAACACTATTTAAGGATGATAACAGATCATGCTACGTTAACAATGCACCAGATTATATGACAGGAAACAGCATCACAAATAATGAAGTAGAATCAGCAATAAAATCCCTTCGAGATGGAAAAGCTACAGGGCCTGATGAAATTCCAGTTGAATTGTTAAAAATGCTAAATAACAGCAACATTGAGCTACTGACAAAACTGTTTAACTACATCTACGATACTGGTATATACCCACAGGATTGGCTAAAATCCACCTTCATAACAATACCAAAAAAACCCCATGCCAAAAAATGCAATGACTATCGCCTCATTAGTTTAATGAGTCACGCTCTTAAAATTTTTCTTAAAATTATCCAGAAGAGAATATATGAGAAATGTGAAAAGGAAATGGGAGAAACTCAATTTGGTTTTAAGGAAGGAAAGGGAACCCGTGAGGCTTTATTCTGCATATAAATACTCGTTCAAAAATGTAGAAATGTACACAAAAACGTATTTTTATGCTTTATAGATTACGAAAAAGCATTCGACACTGTGCAGCATGATAAGCTCATGGAAATTCTCACAGCAATTGGAATCGATGAGAAAGAGATAAGGTGTATTAAAAGCTTGTACTGGCACCAGACTGCCCAAGTCAACATAAATGGAGATTTAACTGAAGATGTAGCAATATCTAAAGGAGTTCGACAAGGATGCATTTTATCCCCACTACTCTTCAATATTTACTCCCAAAAAATTTTTCACGAAGCAGTAGATGGCATCCAATAAGGTATATTGATAAACAACAATTACATAAATAATATCAGATATGCTGATGACACTACATTAATATCCGACAGCATATCAGGCCTACAAAATCTTGTTGATAGACTAACATCAAGTAGTGAGTTGTATGGGCTAAAAATAAACACCCTCAAAACAAAATTTATGATAATACCCAGCAAAATTAAATGGAAGTGATTCCATGTGAAATCATGATTTCACTGGTTCTTTTACATGAGTGCGAAAGGAGTCGTGAAAGATCCGATCTTTTTCATCGAATTTTCATGAGTGCAATTGAAGTCGTGAAAGATCCGATCTTTTTCGTCGAATTTTCATGAGTGCAAATGAAGTCGTGAAAGATCCGATCTTTTTCATCGAATTTTCATGAGTGAAATTGAAGTGGTGAAAGATCCGATCTTTGTCATAATATTGTCATGAGTTTAAATAAATTGATAAGTACCCGCACAATAAATTATCAAACACTCATGTACCCGAATTATTGTGTACTTGCAAAAGTAATTGTTAAAATGAAAATAAAAGTCAGATGAAAGTGATCGATAGTGGTAAAATTTATATATTTTAATGAAAAATACAATATAAATTGATATAAAACAAAAGAAAAATATATTTTGTGTTTGGAAACCTGTTTCGATTTGTGGATATTAAAAAGAAGTATGAAAAACACACGGTCTATAAACCACGAGCTCCACCAGCCGACCCCAACACCGATATAGTAAAACATATCGTGCTGCAATTATTGGGTTGGCTGTGCCATGTCAACAGGATGGATAAAGATACCACCGGTATATTAATACGAGCCATTTGACGTTACGCCAACCAAGGGAGAAACAAAACTCCAACGGAAAGATCAAGTTCAATATGATATCACAAAACATGGCATCCAAAGTTAGAGAGCAAAGTAGAAGATCAGTAAAATAAGTATAAAAGAGACCATAACATGGTAACTATTACAAGTTTTTTTCTTTTGAAATAACATAATAGAATTCAAATTTGTACTAGATTTCCCAAATGATGAGCTTGGTTCAGAGATTGACACATAATTTATCGAATATTGGAAAAACGGAACCCCCCAAGTTGAAAGAAATATCTTGCAGCCATCGGAAGAGATAAATATGATATTGCAGATTAATATAATATATAATTTTGAAAATTACATACAAAATAAAGAAAAATAACATCTGGCGATACAAACCATCTGTGCATTGTATTCTTATTAATTCAACAAATTCCATAATTGTATTGCAAATTTTATTTCTGATTGGCGTAAATCCGGATCCAAAGCATTGGTGCAAGAAGCCATGACAACTGGTTCAAGAAGCCATGACAATGAACTGGTGCAAGAAGCCATGACAATGAACTGGTGCAAGATGCTATGACAATGAACTGGTGCAAAATGCCATGACAATGAACTGGTGCAAATGCTATGATGATGAACTGGTGCAAGATGCTATGACAATGAACTGGTGCAAAAGGCTATGACAATGAATTGGTGAAAGTGTGTGTCACTCCCTTGTAAATGTCATTGGTGATTCACCTTAATTTTCACCTATGACATGTCACTTGCACCCATGATTCAACTCATGATTTGTCATCTAACATTTTGCTTCGTAAGTAAGAACAACGCTCACAACGAGTTGATTTTAAAAATACAAAATTTCCATATTGAGAGGGTACAAAGTTTCAAATATCTGGGAGTTTTGCTAAATGATCAATGGGACTACTCAAAAGAAATCAAATGTCGCATAGAAATGGCAAGAGATGCATTTCATAAATATATGGCCTGTTCCCGTACTTTATAAAGTGGTAAAAGTCGTAAAAGTTGTAAAAGTCGTAAACGATTTTCATATAAATTTTGTGTACGGGAACGCAAAATGTGTAAAAGTGGTAAAAATTGTAAAAACTTTTTAGTTCTGGAACAGAGCTATAAAAAAGTTCTTATAAGCCATGATATAAATGTTGCAACAAAATATCGTTTAATAAAAGCGTATATATGGCCAGTCTTGGTATATTCAGTCGAAGTGTGGACGTTAAAAGCGGCAGATATCAAACGACTCGAAGCATTTGAGATGTGGGTGTACCGTCGAGCACTAATAATACAGTAAGTCCTGCATGTATCAAATACTGAAGTATTGCGAATAATGAATACATCAAGAGAATTATTAAACAACATAAAGAAACGGAAAACGGCATATCTAGGGCACATTATGCGAAACCGTAAATACATCATTCTCCAGGAAATACTGCAAGCAAACATAGAAGGAAGACGTACCAGAGGAAGAAAAGAGATGTCATGAATTCAAAATATCCAACAATGGACAGAATTCCAGAACGCCGAAAATTTAATAAGTATAGCGAGAAATAGAGATATATGTTCCTATTTTGTTAACAATGGTTAGCACGTCCGCCTTGCACTAAGAAGGTCTGCGGTTCGAATCCCAGCCCAAGCAACATCAAATTTTCAACGGTGGCAAAATTCCCCCTCAGTAATGCCGGCGACATTTCCTGAGTATTTAAGCCATGAAAAACTTCTCTACAAGTGGTGTCGTAAGACACGCCGTTCGCACTCGGCAATAAAAAGTAGGTCCCATATCATTGAGCCAATATGCATCGGCGTGCACTCATTGATATGAGAGAAGTCTCCCTTGTCCCTTCAGGGATGTTGTGGGAACATATGTATGTATGTATGTATGTATTTTGTTAATCTAATATATAAAAGGCAATGTGTGTATGTTAGTATGTTTGTTTGTTTGTATGTTCCGAATAGACTCAAAAACGGCTGAATAGATTTTCTTGAAAATTTCAGATAATGTACTGGGAACACCGGTGGTGAAAATAGGCTATATATTTTTTTGAATGGTCGTCGCGAAAGTGAAATATCGCGGTCATCCCAAATTATTCAAAAATGTATTATTTCAGATAATATACCTAATTTTAGTAAGCGTGACTACAAAACCACTAAAACACTGGCTTCAATATGTGGGATAACGCGGTCAACGCCATATTTTGGAATACAGTAAAATCCCGGTGACTTGAGGTGTCACTATATAGAAATTCCGAAAAATCGATTGGGAAATCTTATGAAATTTTGTATGTGGAGTTTTTAGGTCTGAGAATAGGTCGTAATCTATTTTCTTATCCCGCTAAGTAAAGTGACCGGTGGTCCTCCCCACAATTTTTTTAAGAAAACCGCGAAATTCAAGGTACGTTTTAATATATTATTTACAAATTGTTTGCAATGCTATGGTAATTACAGTCTTGACCCTGAATGGTCGTCGCGGAAGTGAAAATCGCGGTCATCCCAAAATTTTCAAAAATGTATTATTTCAATTAATTAGAACTGTCGTAAGCTGTTTTTATACGGCTAGGAGTAGTGACCGGTGGTTCTCCCCCACAATGTTTTTAAGAAAATCTAAAAATCTTTGATATTTTTGAACGTATTAGGTCTGTCTGGTTACCCTAAAATTTGTAACAACTTGTACCAATTGTTGCTGGAAGTCGTCTGTTAACACAAAAAACCAGCAAAAGAGAGCGATTCGAGAGAGACATTTTGACAGTTCTTTCACTGAGAGTCTGCGAATTCTTGCTGGACAAATTTCTTCTAGCAAACGCTAGCAATGCTTCTTCTTCCTGAAAACAGTCAATAACTTGCTTTTAGTTTTTTGTTGATTTATGTTTGTAAACATTAAAAACAATTTTATTGTGGAAATAACATAGTCTAATTATGGAGAACAAATTTGTAAAGTGGAAAAATACTATTTTGTTTCATTTTCTTTTTTATTTTCAATAAAATACAACGTGTTTGCTTCCTTTATTGGCGGACAAATTGTTCTGTTTTGGCAAGTCAGCTGATTGCTTGCTGGTTTTTGCTGGGAAGGTGTCTGTTTACTTTTTACAATTTTCTAGCAAAAGAGAATAAAAACCCCTTACTCTCTGAGAAAGTTCTTGTTGGACAATTCTTGCTGGGAAAGCAACCAGACAGACTTATTGTTTACAGATTGTTTTCCCTGAATGATCGCGGTCATCACAAAGTTTTCAAAAATGTATTATTTCAGTTAATTAGAACGGTCGTAAGCTGTTTTTCACTGCTAAGAATAGTGACCGGTGGTCCTCACCACAATGTTTTTAAGAAAATCAGAAATCTTTGATATTTTTGAACGTATTGTTTACAGATTGTTTTCCCTGAATTATCGCAACGTTTTCAAAAATGTATTATTTCAATTAATATACATAATTTAGTAAGCGTGACACAAAAATGATATGAACACTAGCTTGAACAAATGGGATAGCGCGGTCGTAAGCTATTTTAATATGGCTAAGTGTAGTGACCGGAGGTTCTCCTTCAATTTTTTTTAAAGTCCATGATATTTTTGAACGTATTGTTTACAGATTGTTTGCAATACTACTGTAATTACCGTCTTGACCCTGAGTGGTCTTCGCGGAAGTGAAATATCGCGGTCATCACAAAATGTTCAAACATTTATTATTTCAGATAATATACATAATTTTGCGTGCCTAAAAAATGCTATAAACGCTGAACACTAAACAATAAGTGGGATAGCGCGATCAACTCCACATTTTGGAATACAGTAATCCCGATAACTTGAGATGTCACTATCCAGAGGTTAAATCCTTAAAAAATAGCGAAAATCAGGCGCCACCCTTCTATGGGAGCTATATCAAAACGAGGACGTATACTGAAAATTCTCTGCAAGACTGTTTACGACTCCCAAAAGTGACTATATCTCCAAACTATCGAAAATCGGGAGGTACTGCTTTATGGGAGCTATATCAAAACGTGAACCTATAACGGTTGCATACCGAGCGCAAATAAAAAGGCGTGTCTTTCGGTCGATACGAATATTTATGCTCTCCTCTTTAAATTACATTAAAACCAAATTTTAGCCATTTCGGTGTGATAATTATGTTAAATCCTCAAAAATAGCGAAAATCAGACGGTACCGTTCTATGGGAGCTATATCAAAACGTGGACCTATACTGACAATTCTCTGCAGTAATAATTACGACCCCAACCAAGACCAACAATCCAATATATAGCAATGTTAATTGACGTGCACCGATCATTATATGTGGGTCACAAAGTGCTTTAAACTGTCAATTTATGGTGAAGGGTATAATAAAAGAGATTTTATATCTTAAATTTGGGGGATACCATTACATGGAATTTATGTCAAAACATTGATTTTTATTATGAAGTTTCTAGAGGGATGCCTAATTATGGCTGTATCAATGCTGGATAGATAACTAAAGTTTACACGGAGAACCCAAACAACGGGCCAGCAACGCGGACCGGGTCAGCTAGTAATTTATAAAAACATAAATATGTAATTTTTTTGACAATTGTAATATGATCGCTAACATTCGAAAATCGAATAAGCAATAAAGAAGAAGAAATAGATGTAATATACGATTCGACCAAAAATTGTTCAAAAAAAAATCACAGTTCCGACCAACACATTAGTGGCAACGCTAAAATTTTCGAGTACATCTTTTAAAAAACAAACCCGTTCAAAAACAAACCAGTTCAATTAATAGCTAAGTAACCACCCCTCACTTTGCCCACTTACAATTTTTTAGTACAGCGCTTTCGCATACAAAAGAGAATTTACAACTTCCCTTTTTCAATTCTGCCTTCGAGAAGTTAAGATCACTCAAAAAACCTTTACCTAATCTACCAAAATTTGAGAAGAAAAAAAAATCTAAGAAGATTTCAGTAATCTGTGCACTCTCCGCGTGACAAAAATAATTCTAATTACATTTTAAAATATTTCGAAGGTAATAAAAAGCATATTGTGGCCAAAAAAAATAGTTCTTTACGAAAATATTGTGTGTTTTCTTTAGGTAAACATCAAATTAATTCCCGAAAACCAGTGAAATTCAATAAAGTCTCGTATATTTCAATTGGCAAACATCCAAATAAGTGATTTGTAATAATCGAGACAAGAATAGTTACAAATATATTCATCACGCAGCGTCCTGACCTCACGTGGTTCTAGTTTTAAAGCCATAGTTCTTCGCTTACGCGCGAGTCAACGTGTACAGAGTCGAGTTTAACCTCTCAACCAATTTTATAATACCTCCTGTGATAAATCAGTATTAAATCTTCCCCATATCACCTGGAAATTTGATCTAAACACACTAAGCGGTTCCCTCGAAATTGTGTTAAAGTCTCAAGGAAACAAGCATATTCTAATGTTCACAAATAAAATGCTGAAGTAAAACAACGAAATTGTGTGTCCCGCATCTTTCATACCAAAAAGCATAAACACCACCTTGTTTAATTGTGAAATCAAGAATCCCTAACAATTTACTGCCGCATCTTCAATGTTACGGAAATTCTAACACCAGCTAGCTCAATATCAAAGCCACCAAATATTGTAACACGGAGCATCAAAACTCGTTTTAACTGAACATAATATACTCAACATAATTTCTACTTCGGTACATGGTGTTTAAGCAGCCGCACAAATTGTATTCCAGACCAACTGTGACTGTTCTCCAGGAAAAAACACACATCAGCTAGTTTATCATACTGGTACCCTACATGTCTTCCACAACTTCTCGACGAATAGTATTGAGCTTACAGAACTACAATAGATATATTCTCCAAATCCCGGATTCCCAACGTTACCCAAACCTTGCTGTACAAAAATCGTAAAGAAATTCTAATTAGATAAGTATTTTATTATTATTCTTTTGGTTTAAATCTGTGGTTCACAAATGTAATTACATAAGTTGAATTAAGATCTATCTTTGGAAAAAATCCGCGTTTCGGGAAATATCAATTATCTCCACGCCTTTTAAACATTTCCAGCCAACGTGGACAGGGCTATACATGATGACGTGTGGAGTTGAAAAGTAGAAATATTTTTACACTGATTTCCAATTTGCATACAAAACCATCTATTATCGATACAGGTATTTTTTTTCGAAAAAAATTCCACATGCAAAGATAAGCATTTGGAAACTTTTAAATGATTAAAAAAAACACTATTGTTAGCGTTATTGGGCATCCTCTGTTTATATGTAAAAAAAAAAACATCGACAAACTTTAGTAGATATTTCCCACAAAACATTACTTAAATCATATCTTGTATATCTGCAATTTCCGACATATGTATATTATTATTTGTAAAACCACAGAATTTAGTTTTTTATTGCACTATAATTTAAGCGTAAATCCGAATGTTTAAAATTTGTAGACATCATTACGGTTCACCCTTTTGGACTAGCACCCCTTTTGGGCTAGCAGGTAGAATTTATGAATGAGTAAAACCAAGAGAATTTATGAATGAATTCAAAGCTAAATTAAAGTTATCATTATCAACCAACATTTCATTATCCCTTAGTAACAGCAAAATCAACGATCACAACAAAAACGACGAACTTTTTCGAGGCCTCCAACAAGTTCAGCAAAAAACCAATTTGGTGAGTACTCAAATCAATTGAGAGTGATTTTGTGTTTTTTTTATTTGCATATTACACGTAAAGATAATTAGATTCATTCATTGATCTTCCATTTACTGTTCATATCAGAAGGTAATAACTTGCAAAAACAAAATATTTAATCCCTTTTTGATTTGTTTTTTTTTTTCTATTCATATTGACTTATAACGTCACTAGTATATTAGGGTGAGATTACCCTTTTAGACAATAGTTTAAATTCAAATACTGTAAAGTTTTCACCTAACTTATATCTCAGTTCTTTCATCATAAGTTATTTAAAATGATTCTTAAAATATATTGTACATCTTTTTGAATTATTTACCTTGTTTCTAACTTAATCCATATATAATTATAATATTACTATGTCTTGAATTTTAATCTTTATTAAAATGAATTGCTAAGAATCTGAAAGTGTTTTCATGAAGTGGTAAGGCTAAACTAGGATGTTTGGAATAAGGGGTCCTTGGACAAACTTCGCCAACCATGGATCAGGGAGGGTTATGAGGTTGATATCTCACACCATTGAAGATATCGTACGATGGGGAATGTTGAATATTTTTTTTCACCGGGAATAGTTATTCCATTTATGGAATATCCGCTCTTTTTACTTAATATATCATTATTTTTGTTCGTGAAATAAAAAAAGGGAGTCTTTAATAAATTTTCTGTAGACATATAGGTTTGTTATATGAGGACACGAACCCCCCAACCGGCTGAAGTTAGCTAACAATGGCTCCCGCAGTCCTTCATAAACAAACTGGTAATAAAATCTTACCTATAGCAACTATATCCGTTTTTTTTCCATCTGAATTCTATTTCAACTTTGAGTTGCTAATTAATTAGTCGTACATTACAGAAATGGCGCCCAACGTGGGGCAGAACTTGTGCAAATAATTGTACATTTACTGCCTATTTGAAAAATATAAAATAAGTAGATTTCAAAGAATTAGTTGGGGTTGAAAATATTGTAACCTGGGTTTTGCTTCGGAATACATTTTAGATTCTGTCTGGACTTCAATTCTTTGATGATTATCAATCGAATGTTTTGACCGATTTGTAACCTATTATGACTTTCTTGAGATAATTCAGGCTTGCAGTTTTCTTTAACCAACTGGTTTCCCAGTGTTGTAGGAAACGTTGAGGTATGTGATTATGAGCTTAGGCATCGGTACTTGACGTTTAAGTTGGATTTACATTATCTTGCTTTTTGTAGTTAATGTCCATTAGGCGTCGAGAGAAACCAGTGGTTATAGGAATAGGTTTCAAAATCGGTTTGCCATAATCGTGAATACAACAATTTATTCTTCAATACATCCATAACCCATAGTTTTTTTTGGTCAACGATATTCAATTATTCCCCTATATACCCTAGTATGCCGCCACAGAACATGAAAACACAAACTTTTTATGAATTTAACTTTTTATAGTTATACAATATACGATTTTGAACAAATTGTGCTCACTTTATACTATTGACTATTTTGATAATTAAACTTTGAACCCGAAATGGCTTTGCTAAGATCTCCTACACCGTCTGCTTCTGCAGCCAGTGAGCCTTGTTTATTATGTTTTCTATGTAAAGAAGATTTACTCGAGGACCAAGACTGTGTAATAATTTCGCATTGCGCTCATTATTTTCACAGAACTTGCATTTCGTCTTATTCTGAATGTCCAATGTGTAAGAGGCAGTTTCAGCTGTCGGAATTACGAAACTTAAACACACGTAATGAAAACTCTCAAACTTCCATTAATGAAGGAAATGAATTGATAAACACATCTCAACAAAATCCAAAGGCCAACAAAACTGCTACTCGTGGTAGAGGTCGTGGTGCCATACCCAAACAGTACAATACTAGAAGCACCACTAGAAATTTGCTTCCAGATTACAATCAGTTAGGAGACTCGTTAGATAATGGCATAAATCAAATAGAAGGCAATATGACTCCTGTCCAATCAAATTCAAATACATCACACAGCAAGACAAATAAAAATAAAGGCGTAGATTACAATAGAATTAGTCGAATGATAGAGTCAAGCATTGCTAATATGCTTCAGAACCTAAATGTCAATAACACGACAAATCCAAATAATCAACAGCATAATGTTGATCAAGATCAACAACATAAAAATAACCATGAGGTTCCTACTAATAATACAAACCAAGCATCCTACAGCAGCAGTAATTCTTATATTGGAGCTGACAAAATCACATCCATTATAAGAAATTGGAATTTACAATTTGATGGCTCAGTTAAAGGTTTAGATGTGGAAGAGTTCATATACCGACTGAAGTCTCTAACTAATGACAATTTTGATAATGATTACTCTGCTATATGTAAAAATTTACACATTCTCCTAACCGGCAAGGCCAGGGAATGGTTTTGGCGCTACAGAAAGCAGGTCCAAACTATTGTCTGGGAAGACTTTTGTGCAGCTTTACGCTACCAATATAAAGACTTCAAAACAGACGCCGACATTCGCGAGGAACTTCGCAGTCGGAAACAAAAACCTGGCGAAAGTTTCGAATCATTTTATGATTCTGTTTCTACGATTTTAGATCGTTTGTCTACACCTATTGATGAACAAGAATTGATTGAAATAATTAAAAGAAATTTGCGTCCTGAAATCAGGCACGAATTATTGTACGTACCGATATTTTCGATGGCCCATTTGAGAAAACTTATTCAAATGAGAGAAAATTTGTTTAGCGATGATGGTTGCCGAAGACAGATAGTTAACAAAACCATGAACACTTCATTTCCAAGAAAAAGTGTTGCAGAATTAGATTGTCCATTAGACAATGATTCCAATTTGAATAATCAGGTTTCTGTTGACGTAATTAAAACAGTCCCAGCAATATCTAAGTGCTGGAATTGTGATGAGCCAGGACATTTGTGGGTAGATTGTCTCAAGGAGAGATCCATATTTTGTTACGGGTGCGGTGCGAAAAACACTTATAAACCCAACTGTGAAAAATGTGCTAATATGAAACTGCACCCCCAAAAAATTTCAATACAGCAATCAATTCCAAAAAACCATTAAAAGATATCAGTAGTAATGTTAGCACTACTGAACCAATATCTACGTTTAATACAGATGTTTTGCCAACACAATCTAATGTTAAGTCTATCACAATTTTAAAAAGAAACTCTACCGGTAATCCACCTTTATACCCCAAACCGGTTCTCTTTCCCATACGCCCCTATCATCAAAGATGGGCTGAATATATACAAAAGAGAAACCAAATTTTTGAAATCGCTGATATTTCGACTCAAACCGCTAAAAGACCCAAACGATCTACAACTCGCCTTCGGCGTTACTTCAAGCAAAGAAAGATTTGTTCAAAATATGTCATTTCAAGTATAATCAATGATCCACAGGATCAGAGATTATATGCGAAAGTTTACTTCTTAGATTTTGTTGAGCGAGGTTTGTTAGATACGGGTGCAAACGTGAGCTGTTTAGGCTCTGATTTGTCAATGAAAGATTTTTCTGTTTATAAAGAGTTCCGTGATTGTAGATCGTACGTTAAAACCGCAGACGGTAAACGTCAAAAAGTGCTTGGTTATCTCGATGTCGACATTATGTTTAAAAATCAAACCAAAAAACTTCGAATTCTTGTCGTTCCATCCATAAGTCAACGCTTAATATTAGGTTTGGACTTTTGGAAGACTTTCAATTTGGCCCCTGAAATCTTTGAATCTATTGTTATACAAGGTCCGTCAGATCCAGTTACATCTAAGTTGTCCGCTTTTGAGTCCGATGTCTGTCCGAATGAAGAATCGTCCGATTTTGCTACTGACCAATACCCCCTAACAACAGTCCAACTTCAACAGTTAGAAGCAGTTAAAGCTTTATTCCCAGATTTTGAGAAACAAGGTCTTGGTAAAACCAGTTTAATAAAACACGAAATTGACGTTGGTAATGCAAAGCCCGTCAAACAAAGATACTACCCCGTCTCTCCCGCTGTGGAAGATCTCATGTACAAAGAAATCGATCGTATGTTGACACTTGGTGTCATCGAGCCGTCCGTTTCGTCATGGAGTTCACCCATGCGATTAGTTTTGAAACCAAACAAGGTTCGTTTGTGTTTGGACGCTCGTAAATTAAATGCTGTCACCAAGAAAGATGCATACCCCCTCCCGAGCATAGAGGGAATTTTCGCTCGTCTCCCAAAAGCCAATATAATATCTAAGCTTGACTTAAAAGATGCATTTTGGCAGATCGGTCTGGCGGATGAGGCAAAGGCACTTACGGCGTTCACAGTTCCGGGCAGGCCACTATACCAGTTCGTGGTAATGCCGTTCGGACTGTGTAACGCCCCGCAAACAATGTGTCGCCTCATCGATGAACTGATTCCAGCCGATCTAAAGAAATGTGTTTTTGGGTACTTAGATGATTTAATAATCGTTTCGGAGGATTTTCCGACCCATTTGGGCATCCTGGTTCGAATTTCTGAGGAGTTCAGAAAGGCAAACTTGACATTAAACGTCTCCAAAAGTAAATTTTGTGTGACAGAAGTAAAGTATTTGGGATACTTAATAGGACATGGTGGTCTTAAAACAGACCCCGACAAAATTGATTCCATTCTTTCTTGGCCAGTACCAAAAAACCTTAAACAAGTCCGAGGTTTTCTTGGCTTGTCGGGCTGGTATCGTCGTTTCATCGACAATTTTTCCACAAAAGTATTCCCAATTACTGAACTTCTGTCCACAAAAAAGAAGTTCGTTTGGACCAAAGAAGCCAATGATGCTTTTAACACCATTAAACACCTCTTAACAACTGCTCCTGTTCTAATCAACCCCGACTTCTCCAAAAAGTTCTACATCCATTGTGATGCTAGCGACTATGGGATCGGGGCTGTTTTAGTTCAGGTAGACGAAAATGGTGATGAAAGGCCTATAGCCTACATGTCTAAAAAACTGAATTCGGCACAGCGGAATTACAGTGTTACCGAAAGAGAGTGTTTGGCGGCAGTAGAGGCGATAAGGAAATTCCGTTGTTACGTAGAACTCCAGGAGTTCGAAATAATAACGGACCATTCGAGCTTGGTATGGCTGATGAAACAGCAGGAATTGACTGGCCGCCTTGCAAGATGGGTGTTTAAACTACAGGGGTTCAAATTCACATTTAGTCACAGAAAGGGGAAAGATAATGTCGTCCCTGACGCATTGTCGAGGATTCACTGCAATGACATTTCAGCCATAGAGCTTGCAGAACCCGAGGTGGATTTGAACTCCCCTCACTTTTTCGACCCCGACTACAAATCTCTAAAGGACAAAATCTTAGGTAATGAATCCAAATTTCCAGACATGAAGATTGTAGACCACTATGTCTATATCAGAACAGACCATTATACGGGGGATAATGATCAGAAAGCCAGAGCGTGGAAACTGTGGATCCCACAACAGCTTCGTAAGGATATAATTTCCAGATTCCACGATTCAGCTGTCACTTGCCATGGTGGGATGTTCAAAACACTTGAACTTATACGAAGGAATTTCTTTTGGCCACACATGGTCAGAGAAGTAAGAGATTACATTGCACTAAAGCGCCAAATCAGGTACTGAAGCCTGAAATGGGTAAAGAAGCAATATATCAACGCCCATTTCAGAGAATATATATTGATATATTGGGTCCGTATCCACGGAGTAAAAATGGCAATATTGGCATCTTGATTGTGCTAGATCACATGTCAAAGTTTCATTGGCTATTCCCCCTAAAAAAGTTTACGACCTCGGTCATTCAAGACTGTTTATTAAAACAAATTTTCCACATTTATGGGGTGCCTGAAACTTTGATAAGTGATAATGGCTCTCAATTCAAGTCAAACGAGTTTAACGCTTTTTTGACTTCCCATGGAATAACCCATACATATACAGCTATATATTCGCCTCAGTCGAATGCGTCTGAGCGCGTTAATCGCTCTATAATTGCTGGCATTCGTTCTTTTTTAAAGGAGGATCATCGTTTATGGGACGAAAACTTAAGCCTTATTAGTTGTGCTTTACGAAATTCGGTGCACCAAGCAACCAAATATTCCCCGTACCACGCACTTTTCGGATTCAACATGGTTACCCATGGAACCTCTTATCAACTTCTTCGCAAATTAGACCTATTGGAGGAACCGTCTGCCATATTGACTAGAGATGACGATTTAGCATTAATTCGTTTTAATCTTCGTAAGCATATATCGGAAGCATACAAACGTAACCAAACCCAATATAATTTAAGAGCCCGACCTATCTCCTTTGAAATTGGCCAGGAAGTTTATCGCAGGAACTTTGCACAAAGTTCTGCAGAAAAATCATTTAATGCGAAACTTTCACCCCTCTTCCTTAAATCAAAGGTCAAAGATAAAGTAGGACAAAATTACTATATTCTCGAAGATATGGACGGGAAGATAGTGGGTACTTACCATGCAAAGGACATGCGTCCTTAACCCTTTGAACCCCGACTTTTTTTTCTGTTGAGATAAAAATATTTTTGTGAAATAAAATTTTATCAATACCTTGCGGTTGATGTGTAACCAATGTTGCCTACAGGCAACTTTCAAATTAAAAAAAAAAAAAAAAAACAAAAATAAGCGTTACTAATTGGAACTATAAATTACAATTTTTGTTTTATTTTTATTAGATCAACATCTCCATAAGATTTTTCAAAAAGTAGCGGCGGAAAATATTCAATTCATTCGAAATGTTACGGCATTTTTTAAATATAAACTTTGCTATGTCACTAATCTTGACTATTTTCTCCAATTAATATTGTATCCTATGAGGACAATATTACTTGGTTTGTAATATATGATTCGACCAAAAATTGTTCAAAAAAAAAAATCACAGTTCCGACCAACACATTAGTGGCAACGCTAAAATTTTCGAGTACATCTTTTAAAAAACAAACCCGTTCAAAAACAAACCAGTTCAATTAATAGCTAAGTAACCACCCCTCACTTTGCCCACTTACAATTTTTTAGTACAGCGCTTTCGCATACAAAAGAGAATTTACAACTTCCCTTTTTCAATTCTGCCTTCGAGAAGTTAAGATCACTCAAAAAACCTTTACCTAATCTACCAAAATTTGAGAAGAAAAAAAAATCTAAGAAGATTTCAGTAATCTGTGCACTCTCCGCGTGACAAAAATAATTCTAATTACATTTTAAAATATTTCGAAGGTAATAAAAAGCATATTGTGGCCAAAAAAAATAGTTCTTTACGAAAATATTGTGTGTTTTCTTTAGGTAAACATCAAATTAATTCCCGAAAACCAGTGAAATTCAATAAAGTCTCGTATATTTCAATTGGCAAACATCCAAATAAGTGATTTGTAATAATCGAGACAAGAATAGTTACAAATATATTCATCACGCAGCGTCCTGACCTCACGTGGTTCTAGTTTTAAAGCCATAGTTCTTCGCTTACGCGCGAGTCAACGTGTACAGAGTCGAGTTTAACCTCTCAACCAATTTTATAATACCTCCTGTGATAAATCAGTATTAAATCTTCCCCATATCACCTGGAAATTTGATCTAAACACACTAAGCGGTTCCCTCGAAATTGTGTTAAAGTCTCAAGGAAACAAGCATATTCTAATGTTCACAAATAAAATTCTGAAGTAAAACAACGAAATTGTGTGTCCCGCATCTTTCATACCAAAAAGCATAAACACCACCTTGTTTAATTGTGAAATCAAGAATCCCTAACAATTTACTGCCGCATCTTCAATGTTACGGAAATTCTAACACCAGCTAGCTCAATATCAAAGCCACCAAATATTGTAACACGGAGCATCAAAACTCGTTTTAACTGAACATAATATACTCAACATAATTTCTACTTCGGTACATGGTGTTTAAGCAGCCGCACAAATTGTATTCCAGACCAACTGTGACTGTTCTCCAGGAAAAAACACACATCAGCTAGTTTATCATACTGGTACCCTACATGTCTTCCACAACTTCTCGACGAATAGTATTGAGCTTACAGAACTACAATAGATATATTCTCCAAATCCCGGATTCCCAACGTTACCCAAACCTTGCTGTACAAAAATCGTAAAGAAATTCTAATTAGATAAGTATTTTATTATTATTCTTTTGGTTTAAATCTGTGGTTCACAAATGTAATTACATAAGTTGAATTAAGATCTATCTTTGGAAAAAATCCGCGTTTCGGGAAATATCAATTATCTCCACGCCTTTTAAACATTTCCAGCCAACGTGGACAGGGCTATACATGATGACGTGTGGAGTTGAAAAGTAGAAATATTTTTACACTGATTTCCAATTTGCATACAAAACCATCTATTATCGATACAGGTATTTTTTTTCGAAAAAAATTCCACATGCAAAGATAAGCATTTGGAAACTTTTAAATGATTAAAAAAAACACTATTGTTAGCGTTATTGGGCATCCTCTGTTTATATGTAAAAAAAAAAACATCGACAAACTTTAGTAGATATTTCCCACAAAACATTACTTAAATCATATCTTGTATATCTGCAATTTCCGACATATGTATATTATTATTTGTAAAACCACAGAATTTAGTTTTTTATTGCACTATAATTTAAGCGTAAATCCGAATGTTTAAAATTTGTAGACATCATTACGGTTCACCCTTTTGGACTAGCACCCCTTTTGGGCTAGCAGGTAGAATTTATGAATGAGTAAAACCAAGAGAATTTATGAATGAATTCAAAGCTAAATTAAAGTTATCATTATCAACCAACATTTCATTATCCCTTAGTAACAGCAAAATCAACGATCACAACAAAAACGACGAACTTTTTCGAGGCCTCCAACAAGTTCAGCAAAAAACCAATTTGGTGAGTACTCAAATCAATTGAGAGTGATTTTGTGTTTTTTTTATTTGCATATTACACGTAAAGATAATTAGATTCATTCATTGATCTTCCATTTACTGTTCATATCAGAAGGTAATAACTTGCAAAAACAAAATATTTAATCCCTTTTTGATTTGTTTTTTTTTTTCTATTCATATTGACTTATAACGTCACTAGTATATTAGGGTGAGATTACCCTTTTAGACAATAGTTTAAATTCAAATACTGTAAAGTTTTCACCTAACTTATATCTCAGTTCTTTCATCATAAGTTATTTAAAATGATTCTTAAAATATATTGTACATCTTTTTGAATTATTTACCTTGTTTCTAACTTAATCCATATATAATTATAATATTACTATGTCTTGAATTTTAATCTTTATTAAAATGAATTGCTAAGAATCTGAAAGTGTTTTCATGAAGTGGTAAGGCTAAACTAGGATGTTTGGAATAAGGGGTCCTTGGACAAACTTCGCCAACCATGGATCAGGGAGGGTTATGAGGTTGATATCTCACACCATTGAAGATATCGTACGATGGGGAATGTTGAATATTTTTTTTCACCGGGAATAGTTATTCCATTTATGGAATATCCGCTCTTTTTACTTAATATATCATTATTTTTGTTCGTGAAATAAAAAAAGGGAGTCTTTAATAAATTTTCTGTAGACATATAGGTTTGTTATATGAGGACACGAACCCCCCAACCGGCTGAAGTTAGCTAACAATGGCTCCCGCAGTCCTTCATAAACAAACTGGTAATAAAATCTTACCTATAGCAACTATATCCGTTTTTTTCCATCTAAATTCTATTTCAACTTTGAGTTGCTAATTAATTAGTCGTACATTACATAGACATTTCATTTCTTAGTGAAATTTCTCGAAGTATATTTTTGTTATTGGCGTCATCTCTTTAAAATTATGTTTTGTGGGACAATTTTGAATAAACTCAGATGAAGTCCGACTTAATCCTAAAACGTGTTTTTAATTTTTAGAGATTTCTGGCGATTAGACGAAATTTAGAGATTTGGTGTATTCTGAGACCTACAGTAAAATTTTATGACGGACAATTTTGTAAAATATTTGGATTTAATATGATCTAATTTTAAAGGAGTTTTTGAAAGATTTTTGAAAAAGGTCAAAAAAGACCCCTTTGATGAGGGTTAAAATTTTTAATAAAAATATTCCCCACATCCTTTTCAGTTAAGTTGCCAAAGACACTATATACCTAAAATGCTAGAATTCTAACATATGTATATTAACTCGAATATTTCGAAAAAAAAAACTAGAAACGGAACTTACACCGCCTACTTTGGCTACTTTTCGATGAATACTTTTAAAACGTGTCTCATATTGTTAGCTCTACTTTCATAATCTACTCAATTTTTTCTTGTTTCTTTTTCGCGCATTGATATAACACTCAAGTACAGAACACCAATATGCATTAAATTTCATATCCATATTGTTTTGCTGAATCTTACTGTGAAAAATACAACAAAATTCAAGTTAGAAAGTTTTTGTCGGTTTTTGCACGAGTATATTCCCCGTGAGAAAATCTTTAAGCATTCAAACTATGATTTTAAACTGGATGTAAGGGAACATTTTAGAGTGCTTCGAGAGCCTCAGAGCTCTAGTTGAAAAGCCCAATAAAAGCCATTTTTCATGAATTTGTTCCAAAAAACTACAAAACATTTTTGGTTGTTGAAAATTACATGCATTGTTGTAAGTGACATGCTCTGGATCCAAACATGAATTGCATCTTTTGGGGTCCAGGCTCATATAAAATTCATCGACGAAGATGCTAAAATGATAACATGCCAGATCACTTGCACCCATAATTGAATAGCATCTTTGTCATTGAACATTTTGCTGGGTATGTTTGGATCTGAAGCATGGGTATTTGCGAAAGCAAATGAGGCAGAACTTGGTGTGTTTGAGAAAATTTGTATTTCGAAAGATACCGACGTCGTATGCACCACGAGGTATAGCTCGACCGACCGACATCATTATAGTAAAAGGTACCGAACTACAACGATTGCGTTGGCTGGGCCATGTCAGCATGATGGATCCCCCCGCAAGAAAGGTATTTGAATACAATTCACTCGACGGTATACGTCCCAAGGAAGTTAATTAATAACTGTTTTATAAACGACTAAAATTTGAGATTACAAAACTTCGCGAGTATATTTCCAACGAACGTCACTTTGGCCCGCTATTATTATATTCATTTATAAAATTTAGCTTATATTAAAATAAAATAAATTGGAAGAATAGCATTGGCAAATTAGGCCATAAGATAATATATTTTTATGGGATTAAGCCTGAAAAACAAAATATTTTTTTTTCATAAATAAACGCAGCTGACTCCTTTGAACAACATTATTGAATTAATCGAGCTAACATGACCTAATGAGTTTTGTATTGAAAAAGACTCCTTAAGTCTTATTTAGTTACATACAAAATGTATAATAAAGTAATATTTTCTTCTTAACATTTTTCATCATTATTAAACAAAGGATTTCAATTTGTCACAATTACAAAATGATGAAATTTGCAGGTTTGATTAATTGATGATGCTGATAATGCGTGGCATGCAGTTCAGACGCATCAGCACATTCCCAGTCCTCCAATCTTACCCGTGCCTATTACTCACATCTACGGGAATCTAATCTTTCACGCTTTGACATAACTCCCACTAATATATTATTATTATTTTATTTTAATTTTTGTTTTCTTAATTTTCTTCACATTTTTGCACTATTGCATTATTATTTCTGGAAATGTTTTATCTGCATGTTTACCTTTTATAATTCAATATAAATATACATGAATAATGAGTGGAAGAAAATGAAAAAAAAAATTAATGAAACATTTTAAATGTAGATACCCAGCAAATTATATCATTGCTACTGTAGTCATACAAGTGTCTCTTTCCTCTTCAATTTTAGCACGTATATATGCAACTATAGTTGTATACTAAATTTAGGTCAAAGGAAATGCCTACCTCCTTTTTTATTTCTATAATTATTGGAGTTTAACTTTTTTTAAAATATAAAAAAAAAACACACAAAAACACTGATATTTTGATGAAAAATAGTAAAAAGCCCAAAGGGTTTTTGATGAAAAATGTGTTTTTTATATCTTCCTATCTATTAAAAAGGAAATAAATGCACCATGTAGTTTAACACAAAAAAATTCAAGAAAATCGAAAAGTACAATCATTAATAAAAATTGATTTTATATATTAAATCGCGAAAATTGCATCCAAGCTAATTGTGCAATTTTTTAATTATATTGCTGATAAAACAACAAAAACTACAAATTTAGACCAATATTAAATAAGTTATGAGTATTTCTTTGCATATACATAGTTTTTACAGAATTCGGCTTTTTCAAGGCGCGATATCTCTGGAACCTTGAAAATATACAGAAATGTTTTGCTGATGAGCAGCATCAACAGTGAAAAAAATGAAGAAAATCCAAAATTACTAAGAAATCACTCAGAAATCCCCGTATGTATTTCGAGGATTTTTGCCAAATTACACTATGCAACACTGAAAATGCAAACAACTTCTAGTATGGATTTTTTGAAAGTACATATTTAGACTACAAAAACCCTAGTAGGGTTTTGTCCTGTCAGATCCAGTTCGGATTTTATGGTCTCATCTAAACCGGGCTAAATCTACACTTTTTTGCATTTATCGGGCCTTTATCTCAGAAACGAATAGAAATTTGGTCTTGCTGTCTTTAGCAATATTGTAGCCCTAAATTGTAGAACTTATCTTTTTAAAAAACCACATAAGAAAAACTCCATCTAGGGCATCAAAATTTATAAAATATAGAAAATTTTAGATAATTGCTGAAATTCTGGTCAGTATCGGCTAAACTATTGGGAGTTGAACCAAGTAACATTTTGCAAAAATCTTCCAAATAAAGTTCTCAACAATTCTTTAGAACATTCTGAAACTCTAAAATGCTTACTTCATGTTGTTTCAGTGGTATTTTGCATCATATCTTTTACAACAGGTATTTCAAACACAGTTCACACCAACAGTTTATTCTCGCATTTCGGATTTCACTACATTTACATTTTACAATAATGACATGTTCTG
The DNA here is from genome assembly GCF_047663935.1 of Musca autumnalis. NCBI lineage: Eukaryota > Metazoa > Arthropoda > Insecta > Diptera > Muscidae > Musca > Musca autumnalis. The sequence continues at coordinate 135,742,529 of NW_027412088.1, read as the reverse complement.
AAGAATTGTGTATTACATTCCAGGGAATATTTTTCCAAAAGAAAATATTCAGAAAAAATTAACGGTTTTGGAGATACGGTGCGAAATGTATAAAAATTGTGGCATTTTTGCATATATTTCGAAATTTGAGGCAATAAATGAAGTTTTTTGAGTTCATTATTTCTCAAAATATTTTATTCTTGTCCTTATCTACAAATTTGCTTCAGAGGTCAGAAGAAGATTCGCATTGGTTTCAGAGATATAGCCCCGAATTTCATTAAAAACTCAATATTTAACCATGTTTAGATGGGGCCATAAAATCCGAGCTGGATCTGACACAGCAAAACCCAACTAGGATTTCTGGTCGTTTGGGTCTGTACTTTCAAAAAATCCTCAGTTCGAATTGTTTGCACAAGATCACCTTAAAAATGTTGCACAGTGTTATCGAACCGAGATTGCAGTAATTTAATATTGTGTGTTGTAAGAGGATACAAAATATCAATTCCGAAAATTGTAAATGTTGATCCATGTTTTGGAAAGAACAACGATGACGCCACATGTGGGCTCTATTAAAGGGGATAATAATTATAATTGTTCCACAAACATCCCAGAAGGGACAATGAGATTTTTCTCATATTGATGAGTGCATTCCCATTCCCATTGGTTCAATGATATGAGGCTTACTGTTTATCGCCGAGCCCTAACCACGTGTCTTAATACACCAGTTATAGAAAAGTTTTACATGAATGAAATACTCAGGAAATGTCGCCTACATTACACAAATGGTAAGTTTTCTACCGTTGAAAATTTGATGTTGCCTGGTCTGAACATGAATTCCGTGGAATTCTATGGTCATTGTTTATGGCATTTGGATGTTAAAAATGTCTCCTGACAACATACATGTGAGCGCAATGCATGTATGTATGTATACACTATCATAAGTCTACACCTTTTTCAGATGTAATTCGAAACATTTTAGTTGTAATTCGTAACATTTTATTTGTAATTCGAGAATTATATTTGTAATTCGTAACATTTCATTTGTAATACGAATTATTCCATTTGTAATTCGAATTATTCCATTTGTAATTCGAATTATTCTATTTGTAATTCGAATTATTCCATTTGTAATTCGAATTATTCCATTTGAAATTCGAATTATTCCATTTGTAATTCTAATAATTCCATTTGTAATTCGAATTATTTTATTTGAAATTACACATGAAATCATTCGAATTACAAATAGAATAATTCGAATTACAAATGGAATAATTCGAATATCAAATGGAATAATTCGAATTACAAATGGAATAATTCGAATTACAAATGGAATAATACAAATATCAAATGGAATAATTCGAATTACAAATGGAATATTTCGAATTACAAATGGAATAATTCGAATTACAAATGGAATTCTCGAATTACAAATGAAATGTTACGACTTACAAATAGAATTCTCGAATTACAATTAAAATAATTCGAATTACATCTGAAATAATCATCAATAATCACATCATCCACAAACGAATTGTGTTGACAATTAAATACTCATGTTACGTACGTGTTACGTGTTACGTGACGTAAACCAAAAAAAAAAAAAAAAAACATTTTTTGAAGGCGAATTGTGGTGAATTTTTTAAACAAAACTTGTAACAAATTGTTAACGTTTTTTAACAAAATGTTCTAACAGCGTGTTTTCGTAAAAATGCTTGCCTGTCATACGAACCGTTCGTACTAAAACGTATACGTTCAAAATTTGGTTCTTGTAAAATTTTACGAACCATTCGTTTATATCTAAAAGCTTTCGTCTATTTCATAAAAGCTTTTATATTTCAGGGTTTCCAAGATACTTATTTTGTGAATTTTGCATAGGCATCTGCACGTACAATGTGTTACTTGATGGCAACCCCGATAAACAGATGACAAACAAAAAATAAGAAAAAAATGTAAACAAATTTTCCAAAAATAATTGTGGTAATATGAATAAACGGATGTACATATACGCGTGTGCTTCTATGAAAAAAAAATTGCATTCCCTTCCAGTTTTCATGTGTTTTGTGTCATTTATTACTCAAATAATTCAGTTTTCATTCATAACGATGGGTCTTTTCCATTCGTTTATTTCTGACGTAATTCGATCGTCTGATTTTGTTAGGAAAACCAAAAAAATTACGAAAATGAAAAGCTTTCATTTGTTTGTCACACGAATACAAACGCCAATCGCTATGAAAACCAAATTGTGTCTTCGTTCATGAAATCGACGAACGAATGGGCAAAAACTTTTTACAAAAACACGCTGTAAAGTTGTACTTATTGCCTTTTTAAATTAATTGGGTGCCACTCTAATGCAATGGTCTGCACAACGGCCTTGCACCATGTAGGTCGTGGGTTAGATTCTCCGGCCAGTCAACATCAATTGCGGCAAACTACTCCTCAGTAATGTTGGCGACATTTCCTGAGTATTTGCGCCATGTAAAGCTTTTCTACAAATGGTGTCTTAAGACACGCCTTTCGAACTCGGTGATATCACCCATATCATTGAACCAAAATGAATCATTGATATGTGAGAGAAATCTTCCTTGTCCAGTATGGGACGTTTGTGGAACAATTATTATCCAACCGCAATTGCTGACATTTGGTTTCAATATAATTTATCGTGTAGGCTATAAAAGCATCGGCCGGACGAGCTTAAGGCCGTTTTACTTGTTTTTGCGTAAGACACGTTATACAATAGATACCACCGACGCACAGTGTTGCCGCGTGGACAAAAATCAAAAACTGCGATGTTAACTTTTACATATGTTTATAATTTTTTCTTACAGTAAACACATCCCATACAACGAATCTGAAATAAATATGAAAAATATTTCCCAGGTAATCTAAAGCATTTTCTGAAAAGTTTTTTGATAATATTAAAAGTTTTGGATGGGGATTTGATGGGTGGGCTATAAATATAAAATTTTAGTACAATAAGTTGACATCAACTGCACATGGGCAAAGTACCGTTACCAAGAATTAAAAATTTAAATTTGATAAAAAATATATAAATTCTTAATATTTTGTAGAGTATATCTTTTGATTGCCACCTATTGCCACCTTGGCTCTTGATTTCCGTTAATTGGACATCTCTTCCCTGCAACCTTCTGAGATTTATCGGTTCAGATTTTATATAGCCCCCATATATATCTTTCCCCGATTTTGCTACAGCTTGTTCAATTTTGATCGAATAACCTTCAAATTTAATATGTGTTATTTTCTTACGCCCCTGAATAGCTACACCGATTTTCACAAAAATCGGTTCAGATTTGGATATAGCCCCCATATATATCTTTCCCCGATTTTGCTATAACTCTGACAATTTTAGTCGAAAAGCCTTCAAATTTTATATGTGATATTTTATTAGGCCCATGATTAGATTCACCGATTTTCGTAAAAATAGGTTCAGATTTGGATATAGCCCCCAAATATATCTTCCCCCGATTTTGTTAAATTTCCCTCAATTTTTGATGAATAGCCTTCAAATTTAACATGGGAGGTTCCTCAGGCCCCTGTTTTACCGTTGACCTAGGTTGATGAATGTTTGCACAAGTACTTATATCAAATTTGGTCCATATAGGTTCAGGTTTGAATATGGTTTCCATATATAATTTAGCCCGATGTCACTCAATTACGGATAATTACGTCATATTTTCCTAATTTAATCAATATCTCACATACATTGCGTGTTTAGTGCATGGAATACGGCCGAAAATATATATGAGAGCTTTATCCAAATCTTAACCGATTTTTCGGTTAATCGGTGAAACTGAAAAAGGGCTTAAGAAAACATCCCATGTTAAATTTGAAGGATATTTTCCAAAAATTGACCGATTTATAGCAAAATCGGTGAAAGATATATGGAGCCTATATCCAAATCTGTACCGGTTTTTCCGAAATCAAATCAAAATCGGTAAAACTGAACAGTGGTCTGAGGAAACATCCCAGTTAAATTTGAAGGCTATTCATCAAAAATTGAGCGATTTACAGCAAAATCAGGGGAAACATATATGGTAACATGGGGCGGCTTCGCCACTGGGGCGCCTTCGCCAGCACCGATTTTCTTGATAATTATAACTGCTACAGAAATGCCGTTAAAGGGAAAATTGTGAGTTTAACGAAGATCTTTCATCTCCCAAAAATTGGCATTTCTATCAGATATATGATTGCTGATGCACGCGTTTTCATGTCTTTGGGGTATTGAGAAAAATATTCATGGTGGGTATATTTTGTGATATCTTGTATACCTTTTGTGATATCAAAATTATATTTTATACCATTAATAGACAACTACTGAAGAATATAAATCCAAATAATTTGCATGATAAAAGTAATTATAAATGTCAATATATTCATATTATGAACTATGTAGGGGGTGGGGCGGCTACGCCATGATAGGGGTGTTGTTGGTTAATGTGAGAAATATGTCAGGTTTAACTTAAATTGTTTATGCTATTGATATACCACGCTATAATGTGAAGTTGAAATCAAATATTGTGCTAAACCTATCTAGTTTGGCAAAAATTTCATTTTTATGCCTAAATTCAAGGCACCTACTTCAATTAACGGCTAGAATATGTTTCTTTTTGTAAATTTTAGAATAATTTTTGATTATTAAATAGAAAACATGTTCTTTTTATGCATAATGTTGATATTTGGGGAGGAAGTATGGTAAATGCCAGTTTTAGAGTCCGTTGATATATGTCCTATGTCGATGGCGAAGCTACCCCATGGGTGGGGAGGCTTCGCCACTTTTTAGACATTTTGTAAATGCTCAAAAATAATATTTTAAAAACAAAATTATTATCATTTATTTGTCAAAACTTACAGTCAAGATATGCTAAAATTCTTACCAAAAATAATATTTGGAAAAACTTTAATGATGTCGATATGAGAACATTTTGAAAAAAACGTGGCGAAGGCGCCCCATGTTACCATATATGGGAGTTATATCCAAAACTGAACTGATTTTTATGAAAATCTGTGAAACTACTCAGAGGCCTAAGAAAATATTACATACTAAATTTGAAGGCTATTCGATCAAAATTGACCGAGTTATAGCAAAAGCGGGGAAAGATATATATGGGGGCTATATCCAAATCTGAACCGATTTTTGTAAAAATTGGTAGAGCTACTTAGAGGCATAGGAAAATATTACATACTATATTTGAAGGCTATTCGATCAAAACTGACTGAGTTATAGCAAAATCGGGGAAAGATATATATGGGGGCTATATCCAAATCTGAAACAATATGGACCAAAGTTGAAATTTTTCATTCATATGCCTTTATAAGTACTTGTGCAAAAATTCATCAACCTAGGTCAACTCCTTCTATTTTTGTCCACTTTTGTATGGAAGCGGCAACACTGTGCGACGTAGCCAGGGGAGGGCCCGTAAACCGGTTTTGCATATAACTGTTGGTAAAGTTTCATGTTTAAATCGACTAGATCGACGACGCTGTGCATATTTTTGTTTAACCAATATGCAGTTTATTTGGTTTCATTGAATCTTCTCACTCGCAGCTCTGGAATATCTGACAACGTATCATAACCACATAAAAGGCACTTTGTCGTTGCATACGGTTAAAAAGTATGACATTTACATTGAAATGTATGTACTTAGTTTCCCAAATAATCCTCCAAAAATTATATCACACGACACCGGTAATAACTAACACTGTGCTACACAAAAAATGCAGGGGTTATCATATACCAATTCGGTTTTGTTGGAGTCCATGGAAGGCGAATATACCTACGATTTTTTTCGGATCACTACGATTTTCTATTATATTTTCGTTCTTTGAAAAGGTCGAATTTAACTTTCAAAGAAGCCATATATTACAGTGGTTGAAGTGTGAACAACTAAAAAAGTATCAGTCGACTTTGCCGACAGAGAAATACCCTCAGCCTGTTTGGATTGAAATACTTTTTTCCCAAAAAAAGCGTATATATTTTGGGGGGTTTTTAAAATTGTTGGCGTATGAACCGACAAAAATATGGATTGGATTAAAGCTCAAAAATTTGCGGCGGATATGGATAGATAGAGCTTTTGTACCATACTAGCCTACGAAAAACATAATATCGCTGTAAACAGGGTCACTAGGAAACCCCCGATAAAAATATTCAAAGGATTCTCGAACGGACCCTTACCAAACAAATATGTTAAACATTTCTGTGGTTAATACCCCAAGGAAGGAGTTTGGACAAAATATTTCGATATCCAAAGTGTGGACCAAATCGGTTGCTCCGTTTGTGAGATATTGCGAATATTTTCGAACTTTTGTGGGGAGGTACCGGAAGGAGTGAATCTATAAGCACCACCTTCGAATTTCATCTAGTATTTGAAGAATGATTACCATATCCAAAATGTGCACGAACGCAGTATTCGGTTCAAGCCACTACATATGGTGCCATAGGGGGTTTTTACAACTTTCGGACTGTTTTCTCAAGAAGTATAAACTTTCCCAGGAAAAAATTTACTATCGTAATTGAGGCAGTGAATGCAAGTTGCTTCAACAAAAATCAAAGCGATTCAAGAGCAGGTCTTAAAGAAAATTTATCCAAAATTTTGTGTGTCAGGTACCCGAAGGAGTGAACAAATATAGTCCATATTCTAACCTGATCTAGGATGTGTAAAGCATGGACCAAATCGGCCACTCCCACTTTCCGAACAATTTCGAACTTTTGTGGGGGAGGTACCGGAAAGAGTGGACCAATATAACCCATCTTCGAACTTAAACTAAGTTTGGACAAAATATTACGAAAGCCAAATTTTGGACCGAATCGGTTGATCCGTTCGATCCGTTACCGTGCGCTCCAGCTGGCCACCCAGACAGACAAACAAACGGATGGACATGGGTAAATCAACTCCAAATTGCCTGAAACACATTTCGTCCAAACATACTAATTCGGTCTGAAATTGTACCTAAAAACGGCTAAATGTTTGAAACATATGGGCTATACTAAAACGTGGACCGCTATAACCCATCTTCGAACTTGGCCTGTCTGCAAACAAAAGACGAATCAAATAGAAGGTCATCCAATAAGACAAGCTGATACCTCCATTTCCTCTCAAAATATATTGTCGTAGTTTGAAATTGAACAAAAAAACATAGTTACCCAAAGCAAAATTATCAAAACAAATTTTGGTTATTTCACCTAAATGTTAAAAAATGTTTAAATTCTTTTGAAATATCGCGAAAAAAAACATTCGTCTACAATTTTTTTGTTCAGAAAACTATGTTTTGTTTTTATGTATGTATATTCGTTATTGGTCTATGGTGCTTCTGAAATACTTACCATAAATAGCTCTTGTAATAACGAACACGTTAATAACAAATTTTATTTGAGGATAGATCCAGTTATCTAAATTTTTGAACCGGATATTCTGATATTAAAACCGATTTTGGAACCGGTTTTAACTAACCGATTAACCGTATATGTATATCATTAGAACGGTCAATCAAATGACAGAAAGTTGCTTATTACAACTTTGTTGGTTACGTAGCTAAAAAAAAAACAGCTTTCTTAAATCGATTTTGCTGTAAAAAATCACTGGGTTGAAAAATTCTTTGTGGCGATGAAAGTGCATGATAAAAAAAGTTATGTTGTTTTCATCTCGCCATAATTCAGAAGTTTGACCTATCTGACCTATATTTTACATCAAAATCGGTTTAAGAATGCTGTTTTTTTGTTCTAGCTTCGGAACCAATCGGTTAATCAGTTACTTAAAACCGGTTCCAAAATCGGTTTTAATATCAGAATATCCGGTTCAAAAATTTAGATAACTGGATCTATCCTCAAATAAAATTTGTTATTAACGTGTTCGTTATTACAAGAGCTATTTATGGTAAGTATTTCAGAAGCACCACAGACCAATAACGAATATACATAAAAACAAAACATAGTTTTCTGAACAAAAACCGGGTAAATGTCAAAAAGGACTATGGAAACGGGGAAATATCGATTGGTCATCAATGAGAACCGTACCTAAAATCTTCTGAACAACATTTTTGTAGAATAGTTGGATGCTGTAAAATCTCTTCTTGTGGTACTTTTACTACGGTTCAAAAAATAAAGGACAAAAAGGACATGAAAGGAATTGAGTTAGAGGGATGAAATATTCTACAAAAAGATTCACCATTCGATTTGACCGAAGACATGTAAGGTCAAAATGAAGCTACAATAACGCTTTAGAGAGATATGAAGCTATTTTCTCACAAATTAAGGGGCCAAAATTAAACCATTAATCACGCGATATCTCGGAAACTTGACCTATGGTGAACATTTCCTTTTGGGTTCTTAGTACACTCACCAAGGGCTTTCATCTCCAAAAGGAATTTTCCAACCACTGACTTTGAGTCCCATTTTGTAGCACAGTGTCATTTATCGATATTTTCCGAAAAATGTGCACCTTCTCGAGGCCATAACTACCTGAAGGAGCGTTCCAATGCTTTTGCGATGTACTAGAGAGTTCTTTGTTATTGTCTTGGCTACAATTGTTGTCTTTGTGTTGGACCGAAAATCTCAGTGGTTTGGTTCTTATATGCCAAAATATCCAAAAATCCTTGAAAAATAACTTCAAGCCAAAATCCGGGGGCTCGATTTTCACCGTAGACATATGGTCTAGTTGACTTTTTTGCTCAGTACAATCCCAAGAATCAGAAACTCCAGGCGCCCGTGATGGTGTTCAAATCGCCCCACTCTAGTCTACAATTATCTTTGTGTTTTGTGGCGTTTAATTTTGTGTGATATATAAGAAACCAAAAATAAATAAACATTTTTAATAATAACAAAATCAAAACCAAAAAATTTTTATTCGCAGCAACAACAATTTTGACAACAAATGAAGGTGCAGAGTTGTATTATTTGGTGAATTTGCCGATTGGATGACCTTCTTTATTGGGCCATGATCTTATCCTCATTTTTAACCGATTTTTAAGATACATATGTATGTACATATATGGATTGCTTGACTTTTGTATCACAGTGTAATCGTTTAAAATTTGGATTTTCCGTTATTGTTTTCAAACTTTGTGTCATTTCTTTCCAAAAAAAAAGATATCACCAATATTTTTGAAAATTTAACATAGCTGAAGCCTAGGTTTACCCTTTTAGAAAACTGGACTTGTGATTGTATATTATACAAATTAACTATTTTTGGATAAAATAAAATGTTTTTGCACATGGCATGTTTTTGGATAATTTGCGTGGAAGCTATGGCTATATATATATATATATAATATAATTGTTCCACAAACATCCCAGATGGGACAAGGGAGACTTCTCTCATATCAATGAGTGCACGCCGATTCATGTTGGCTCAATGATATGGGACCTACTTTTTATTGCCGAGTCCGAACGGCGTGTCTTATGACACCACTTGTAGAGAAGTTTTTCATGGCTTAAATATTCAGGAAATGTCGCCAGCATTACTGAGGGGGAATTTTGCCACCGTTGAAAATTTGATGTTGCTTGGCCTGGGATTCGAACCGCAGACCTTCTGAGTGCAAGGCGGACGTGCTAACCATTGCACCACGGTGGCCCCCACCGTATATTTATATATTTATGTTAAAATGTGGGAAAAATGGGTTGAAGCCAACTTGTTTTTTTTTTGTTTTCTCTCGATTTTTGCATAAACCACACTTCTCACGATTTTCGTGTGAAAGTAAAAGTAGAAGCAATATAAATAAGGTTAATCTCACTATTGTATTAATTTCATCTGTTTCTTCCATTAAATAATGCTGACTTTTTGAAGATTTACAACAGTGTGTTTTGAAAGTTTCTTCTAAATTCATTCCGCAAAAAGGTTTTTCAAAAAATTATATATTTAAAAAAATCATATTTTTCTGACCAAATTTTATAATTGTCATTCGATTTTCTCGTACTTGGTTGCACATTTTAGTTTTTTACGTTCCGGAACCAATAAATCATTCCCGTGAAAATCCATCTACTAAAACGCGACTTACGAGAAATTCTAAAGTGGAAAAATCACCTAAAATTGTTTTTGAAAATATCTCGTATTTTAACTCGTTCTATGCACTTTGCGCAAACTAGCAATATTTTATAAGTTGTTCAATACTAAGATGTAGCCAATGCTACATCTTAGCCTCCAAATTAAATTTCGAAAAATATATACAACTTAACCCTTCGTTGGACACCTATATTGTTTGTCATATTCGTAACACATGAGTCTGGCCAGACCCATATAATTATTTATATTTTTTTAGTAAACTTAATTAACATTTTCATATAAAAAGTTGTAGAATATGTTTAAAGGACCCTAATCTTTAATAAATAATCCTTATTTTTCAAAAAACATGCCGAAAAACTATACATTTAAATGATATTATCAAGTTAGTAAAACAGGACATATGCCTACGAAGTAAAAAATTCGTAGTTTTCTTGTCTCTATGCTCGAAAATCCTATTTATATTTCATTTTTAAGCACTTTATTTTATTTTTGGCCTATTATTCAGAATGAAGAGTGTCTATTTTATAACTTTACAGCTTATTGCAGTGCAATAACAATGATTTCAAGAGGTAAATAAAGGCATATATCCTAAGGATTTTCTTATAATTCATGTGGAGGATCCATTATTTGGACCAATCCACCCCACAAAAAGAGCAGAAAAGCTAAGTAATGGGTTTTATTAGTCCTGTTATGTGTATAATTGTCTAGAATACAAGTGTAACCCTATTTGCAAGGAATTTTTTAGGTTGTGGTACATTCAGTGATTTCAAACCCATATCCTGCTTTTGCGACCTTTTTATGTGCAATTTTGAAGACATGGTAGGGTGAAATGTGATAAGTTTCATAAAAGGATATTCATTTTGTCAAATAATGTAGGAAAAATCAAATTTTAAGAAAAATTTCGGAAATTTTTCAATAAAAAATGGGTGGGGTCTGGCCAGACTCATGTGTTACGAATGTGATATGTATGTCAAAAAATCCTTGTAGCTCCTTCTCTGGTGATCCTTTTGACTTCTTGTTTCCTTCATTTGAAGGGTAAGAAAATTTCATGAAGCTACCTGGAATCTCAAGTTCATAGCTTTATCGTAACCCAGTTTAAAATGCAAACTAAAATGAAAAAGGCCTGGCCGGACTCTGGTGTCCAACCGAGGGTTAAAAGATATGGCCTTGCTGTTCATGTACAGCGGACAAAATGATTTTGATAATTACGCGATTTACACGTATTTAAAATGCATATAAATTAAAATGGGTTATTTTACCTCTATTTCCATTTCCGAAGCCTTGAGATATATCCTCAGCAGTCCAATTATGTTCCTCAATGGGAAAGCTTTAATATGAATAGACATTCATATTAAAGCTTTCCCATTGAGGAAGATAATTGGATTGCTGAGGATATATCTCAAGGCTTCGGAAATGGAAAACAAAATCCGTCTATTTTATTGGGAGATTTAAGCAAAATGAAAGAAGTATTCCTATAAATTTTTCCAATATTTTGCAACATAATGCATGTGAAAAAATATATTTTCAAACAAAAAATGATTGTTTTGACCAAAATATGTGTTTATTTTGTCTATAACATCGAAACTATAATACCAATCTTTATGATTTTAGTCTCATTTGATTCACCGTGAAGGTTTGATCCACAGCAAAATTTTATGTAATTTAATGACCGGTAAATGTATCATAATTTTGAACAAGTGAGCCAAGGCTATAGTCGGGTCGGGGCCGACTATGTAATACCCTACACCACTACCCCCGTTCATAAGCTTTTGACTAATAAAATTCAAAATATTAAAATTGGGATAGCTTAACGCCTTTGCTCTGAATGTCTTCATTAACACAGGTCAATTTTTTTGAAACGCATTTAAGTGCATCGACGGTACAACCCAAATAAAAAATGGAAAAGTGGGATGTATGCCAACCATCAATAGGCTTCCTTCTCTGTTAGACCGCCATCAACCCCCAAAATTTCGTGAGGATCCTATCAAAATTTCGTAGTGTGATTGCACAAAAATGGAAAAAGGGATGCATTACCGACTATTGCGATATCTCTGTTGTTTGACCACCTTTGACAACCTACTTCACATCGTTGTAAAGGTGATATTTTCTACTTTCCTTGCCAGGTTTTGCTTTCGATATACCTCCTACAGAAGGGAGATATTAACTTTGAAATAAAACGTTGGTCTTTTTTCCAAGTATTTTTTTTCACATTCCGACCCCTGAATAATATCCGCCCATTATCAAAAATCAAAGGGTTTTTTCCTCTGTGGGACCCCCAATAACACCCAAAATTTCGTGACGATCCAATTAAAATTGCGACCTGTAGCGTGATTTCCAAAAAAGTGGAAAAATGGATGTATTACCGACTATTGCGATATCTCCGTTATTTGGATACCTACGCCAACCTGCTTTACATCATTGTAATGATGGGATTTTTTACTTTTATTGTCAGACTTTGCTTTTGGAAGGTCCCGAACCAAAGCTGTGATATTCGTCATTATTATTAAAATCGTGAAAAGTTGTGTTCTATTAGCGGCTATTGCGATATCTTCGTTGTTTGACCACCTACGACAACCTACGACAACCTACGTTGCAAAGGTGATAGTTTCTACTTTCATTAGCAGGTTTTGCTTTTGATATACCCCTTTTAGAAGCGAAGATATTCGCTTTGAAATAAAACGTTGACTTTTTCTCCAAATAAGTTTTTTCCCATTCCGACCCCTGAATATTATCCGACCATAACCAAAATCAATAGGCTTCTTCCCCTCCGGGACCCCCATCAACATCCAAAATTTCGTGACGATCCGATCAAAATTGCGACCTGTAGCGTGATTACAAAAAAAAAAAAAATGAAAAAATGGGATGTATTGCCGACTATTGTGATATCTCCAACTACGCCAACCTACTTTGCATCACTGTAAAGATGGGAGTTTCTACTTTCATAGTCGGACTTTGTTTTTGGAAGATCCCCAACCGAAGCTGTGATATTCGTCATTATTATTAAAATCGCAAAAATAAAAAGTTGGGTTCTATTAGCGGCTATTGCGATATATTCGTAGTTTGATCATCTACGAGAACCTACTTTACATCATTAGAAAGGCGATATTTTCTACTTTCATGGCCAGGTTCTGCTTTTGGTATACCCCGTATAGAAGCTGAGGTATTCGCTTAGGAAAAACCTTTGTCTTTTTCTCCAAATAAGTTTTTTGCCCATTACCACCCCTAAATATTATCCGACCATCACCAAAGTCAATAGGCTTCTTCATCTGTGTGACCCCCATTAACCCTCAAAATTTCGTGACGATCCGATCAAAATTGCGACCTGTAGCGTGATTTCCAAAAAAGTGGAAAAATGGGATGTATTACCGACTATTGCGAAATCTCCGTTATTTGGTCACCTACGCCGACCTAGTTTACATCGTTGTAAAGATGGGATCTTCTACTTTCATAGCCAGGCTTTGCTTTTGGAAAGTCCCCAACCAAAGCTGTGATAATTGTCATTATAATTAAAATCGCAAAAATGAAAAGTTGGGTTTTATTTGCGACTATTGTGATATCTTCGTTGTTTGGTCACCTACGAGAACCTACTTTACATCATTAGAAAGGTGATATTTTCTACTTTTATTGTCAGGTTTTGCTTTTGGTATACCCCGTATAGAAGCTGAGATATTCGCTTTGGAAAAAACGTTGTCTTTTTATCCACATAAGTTTTTTGCCCATTCCGACCCCTAAATATTGTCCGACCATCACCAAAATCAATAGGCTTCTTCCCCACCGAGACTCCCATCAACATCCAAAATTTCGTGACGATCCGATCAAAATTGCGACCTGTAGCGTGATTACAAGGTTTAGATGGACAGACGGACAGACGGACAGACGGACAGACGGACGGACGGACGGACAGACGGACGGACGGACGGACTGACGGACGGACGGACGGACGGACTGACGGACGGACGGACGGACGGGCTGACGGACGGACACACATAGCCAGATCGACTCAGCTCGTCGAGACATTCATTTTGGTATATATAAGTATGGGTCTACGACCATTATTTCGATGCGTTACAAACTTTTTGGCCAAAACCAACTTATAATACCCTCCCCACATAGTGGTGTAGGGTATAAAAAAGTTGACTTATATTCAATAATTTATAAATTTTTTGTACATTCCGCAATTTACTCGCTGAAATCACTTCGAGAAAACGTTCTAGTAACAATTGTGCTCGTTAAAATAATTAGCGTTTTTTATAATATTTTCTTTCTTAAAAGCTGAAATAAAACCGCCATAACTTTTGTTCGCAAAAGATTCGTACTGGGGAATTTTTTCTTAACCTATATACCAAAAATCGTTAATGTAGCGCGAAAAAATATATTTTTTTTTTTTTTTTGAAATGGAATATGAAATAGTTGACAATATTTGTGATATGTGTATAAAATATAACATATAGAATATAAAATATGAAATAGAAAATATAAAATATGTATATGTTCCACTAAAAATTAAAAAAAGCCAAGATAAATTTGAGTTTCTTCGAAATATTTTCTACAAAATTGTATGTTTTTAGGTTTTATCCTTTTCTGCATGAATTGTCAAAATCAGTCCAGCCGTCCTCGATTTATCGTTATAACTAACATCACTTTATTTTATATTTATAGATTTTTTGACCCAAAAACATACAAAACAAAGCTAAAAGACTTGGTAGACTGCTTATTTTATATCGAATTGGTTGTTGGGTATATCAATACCCATTGAAATGAAACAATTTTATACTTAATGTTATTATAAAATATGCAAAACATAATTGATTTTAGAAAATCATATTAAGGATGAAGAGAATGGAGAATTGTGAGGCATGTTTTAGACAGTGTGCGCCTTTCACTTGAAATGAGCTGAGCTACATAAATACTACTACGTACAATTTTAAATAATAAATGGGAGTCGCTGTAAAAGAACCTGCAATTTCTATTTTTTAAATTTTTCATAAATTTATAAAGGAAAAATGCCAACATTAAAAAAATAGTAAAATCTTGCAGGTTCTTGAACATGTCAGAAAGAATGAAACTAATCATTTATGATTAATAATAAATTTTTATAAATCGAAAACAACGGGTTCAGATCCCATATGTGTATGTATATGTATATGTCCTCAAGGAATTAAAATATCGACCAAAAATAATTTTTTTATATTTTTCATACAAAAGTAATGGTCCATTTCACCCGCTAAAGAATATCAGATCATCATTCAAAATTGTAGGCATCTTTTTCGACCTATACTCTTACCCGGTGAAAAATTTCGTGACTATTGATGTATAATTGCGACCTCTAGCTTGTTTATTATTACACTACAAACAAATAACGGAATATATTAGGCTGTAACTCTGTTATCTGATCATGCACACCAACGTAATTGGCATCAATTGAAAGGTCAAGCGTTCCACTTTCAAGTATATCTCACTTGTCCGGAATGTCACTTCCAGGAATTAAGATATAAGCTGTATATTAAAAATTTTCACAATTTTCACACAAAAGTTTTGGTCTATTTAACCCTCTAAATATTATCCGATCGCCATCTCAAATTGCAAGCTTCTCCTTTGTGACATACTCTTACCTTATTTAAAATTACGCGTTGATCGGACTATTATTGAGACCTACAGAGCCGCTAGAAAATTGGATAAATATTATGGTCCATTTCACCCGCTAAATATTTCGCGATCATCACCAATAAGAATAGGGATCTATTCTGATCTGAACCCGATCTCCATACAAAATTTAGTGACGATCGGTCCATAATTGCGGCCTGGAGCGTGTTTACAATTTATAATGGACAGACGGACGGACACACATCTCAAAATCGCTTTATCTCGTCGAGATATGAAGATTGGAATACCACATTGGGGGTCTCCGACGAATATTTCGCGGTGTTACATGCATTTTTACCAAAACAAACTTATAATCCTTTTCCACATTGGGGTATAAATATCAGAACAAGTTGTACACAGAAGTTATAATTTCTAAAATGATAAGCTCAGTGGAACTTTTTTTTTTTTGATGATAGTGAAGAAAATGTAGTTAAAGTAGCATCTATCAGACGACACTCAAGAGATAAATCGAATCCTTAAGAATTGCCATCAGTATTGTATGTTGGGTTTCCAAGATTCATCAAAATAATTCTTAATTTTTTATGTTTAAAGCCTTCCGAAAGACGCTGTTATTTATATAGTAGAGGCATTAATAAATTACTTAAAAAAACCCACAGATCAACAGCAATACAGCCACTCCTTAAAGTGGGTTCTGCTTTAAGATTTTTTGCAGAAGGAAGCTTTCAAAAATCCCATGGCAATGACTTTAACCTCGGGATAGCTCAATCCACATTGTCAAAGGTATTAAGCGAAATTCTGGAGTTAATAGAGGAAAAACTGTGTAAAACTTGAATTGTTTCCAAATTAACAGAAGAGGAAAAGCGTCAAAATAAAAACTATTTTTATTCAAAAAGAAATTTCCCGGGCGTTGTCGGATGCATTGACGGAAGACACGTACATATAATGGGATCAAAGGTAGATGTTCGCCATTTATATCTGAATAGAAAAGGACATTTTAGTTTAAACGTTTTGTTGGCAAGTAGGTTGTAAATTTCTACTTCATTTTGAGGTCTTTCATTTTCTACTCCAGCAGATTGTCCAATTTCACATGTCTCTTCAATTCCGTAGATCGCACCATATTAATTTGCACTAAGTCTGCTACCGCTTGCTCCATCGACGACAAAAATATTTCTTGTGATGGTCCACCTCCTGTAGCTGTAATATTCTTCTTCATTTGAGACATTCTTTTCTTAAGTTTGGATTTCAAATTAAAAATAAATTTTTCGTTTTTATTCATTTTTAAAAATGCACGGCGACAGCTAATTAGTTGAACGTTACGGCGACAAAATTTTACGGCGTCGGGCGAATATTGCCATACGTAATGTAAAAATTACATCTGGCAACGCGACACGACTCGCGTCGCAATACGGAATCGACCCATAAGTTCGAAGTTTATTTCTCAAATTTATGACTTTTACTATTGCCTACAATTTCGGGTACCTTTACATGCGAAGTTTTCACTTCCCGTTACAAAGAAGACCCCAATGAGTACATGCGACAAAGTGCATTATTTGTTCCAAATAGTCTAAGAAAAGAACGAACAGCGTCCATGCGAAAAGCTTCCAAATTACATCTATAAACTTGAAAATACTTGGACTATATCACAATGTGGGCATATGTCCACAACTTTTGATGGAGAAGTTTTTAACACCTACAAAATACGTCAAATCGGGAGGTACCTTCATATGGGGGCTATTCCAAAACTTGGACCTATGTTCCCAATTTTTGGTGGATACTTTTTTGACCCCCAGGAACCTTAAATCCAAAAGATCGCTAATTCGGTCTAAAAATGTACCGAAAATGTCAGAAAAAAAACTGAAGTCGGATGGTACCGTTATATGTAGTCTATACCACATCGTGAAACTAAGTCCACAAGTTTTAATGGAGAAATTTGTTGATAAAAGGGCACCTTAAGGGTAAGGTCCTCTAGATCAAACTCTAATGAATCGATTGTCATACATTTTTGTGGGCTTATTTAGAACATTAAGATCCACTTCTTCATTCATTTACAAATATTAGTTGTTACGGACATGGTGGGCAGAATAAGTAAAAAATTTAAATTTTACGCTTAAAAAACTGACGATTTTTGGTCATAAACAAGCCCAAAAGCGTTAAGTTAAGCTCCACAATGAAATACATAGTAGGTAACCCAAATGCATATACGTATACAGTTAGAAAATTAAAAAAAAAACTTTAATCGGGCGCCACTTTTATATAGGGGCTATATCAAAGTGTGGACCTATGTAGTTCGTTCCAGGTTCCAGGTAGTTCGTTTAAAAATTAGTTAAAATTCTCAAAACACCTGAAATTGGAAGTTACCATTATATGGGGGCTATACCAAAAAAATTTACCTGTTTTGACAAATTTCAGTGGAGAGGTGTTGTGACCGATAGGAAACTCAAATGGCAAGTTTGGTTAATAATTGTAGCTGAAATCCCCAAAATAACACAAATCGGGAGGTGCCGTTATACCAAAACATGGAATTATGCTAACAATTTTTGGTGGATACGTTTTGTGACCACTGAGATCGTCAAATAGCAAATTACAGCTAGTTCGGGTACACAATTTAGCTAAAATGCCTCTCTAACGTATGTCCCAACGGGTGCCACCGTGGTGCAATGGTATGCACACCCGCCTTGCACACATAAGGTCGTGGGTTCGATTCCCCGGCCAGGCAACATCAAAACACTTTTCAACGGTGGCAAAATACCCCTCGACATTTCCTGAGTATTTCAGCCATGTAAAACTTCTCTACAAAAGTGGTGTCTTAGACACGCCGTTCGGATTCGGTGATAAACTGTAGGTCCCTTATCATTGAGTTAATATGAATCGGGGTGAACTCATTGATATGAGAGAAGTCTCCCTTGTCCCTTATGGGATGTTTGTGGAACAATTATTATTATTATAACGTATGTCCCAAACATATTTTGCAGCAAACATATATTTGTTCGCAATCAGTCACAAACATAACATATGTTTGGGTCCTGCAAACAAATGTATGTTTTGGGTGCAAGAAAATACACTCCACGTCAGTAGAATAGAACACTCAAAGTTTTTTAATGTTAGCCTATTTATCCCGGAGCGAATTAATCTACGTTTTTAATCTTGTAGGGATTTAAAGTCGATAATGTTTCATATCAAACACAGAAAAAATTATGTTTCTAGCTCTTCGCGAAATGATTTTCTGATCTATTTCCGATAGTACTATGAAAAATAGACATTTATTTTTTGTCATCAGGATAGAACAGTCATTTCATTTTCGCAAATTTTTGAGATATTAACGCCGAATTTCCTTTCAGTCGATAAAGCAGGGCTTTCTTATCATTTTTCACCAAGGAAAACTTATAAATAATTCCGCGGACGCCGAAATAACAGCGTAAGGGTTCAAAATTGACAGATAATTGAAATTTCTCGGAATATCAATAGGAGTCGCGCAGCTATGTCATATTTCTTCACAATAAGATAGAATACGTCACATACAACCTCGACGGATACAATCGAGTGCTTCGGATGCTGATAAGATGGAATATTTTCAAAATAATTATGAAGAACGTCAAGATTTCTTTTTTCCGCGAACAAGTCTGCAGTTTAAAAGTGTGGAAATATGATCCATATTTAGAGGAAGGTAGTCTGATATGAAAAGAACCGCTATTTTAATACACTGAGGGAAATTTTAGCACATTTTTCAAATTGAACACACCCTTTGTAGTTTGAATTTTATATGTGTTCTTATTTCGGTGTCCGCGACCGTTCTCAACAGTGTTTTGTTCTAATATAAATGGAACGGGTTATGCTCTCCATATCGGAATATACGAATATAGTAGTTTTTTTCCTGGACACACATGTGTAAGCCCCGTTTTCGCGGGAAAACACAGTCATGGAAATTGAGGTTTTAGGTTTTGTATTTTGCTTATAAAAAGTACTAAAATTTCCCTCAGTGTATTTAAATAGCGGATGTTTTCATATCAGATTACCTTTCTCTAAATGTGGAGCATATGCCCAAACTTTTAAACTGCAGACTTGTTCGCGGAAAAATCATTTTATTGAACAAGGTTTTTATAAGAAATTTTGACGTTTTTCATAATTATTTTGAAAATATTCCATCTTATCAGCATCCGAAGCACTCGATTGTATCCGTCGAGGTTGTCTGTGTCATATTCTATCCTATTGTGAAGAAATATGAAGTAGCTGCGCGACTCCTATTGATTATTCCGAGACATTTCAATTATCTGTAAATTTAAATCCTCTGTCGCTGTTATATTTTCGAAAGCTCTGCTTTATCGACTGAAAGAAAATTCGGCGTAAATATCTCAAAAATTCACGAAAATAAAATGAGTGTTCTATCCTGATGACCAAAAATAAATTCCTATTTTTCATAGTAATATTAGAAAAATGATCAGGATATCATTTCGCGAAGAGCTAGAAACATAATTTTTCTGTGTTTGATATGGAACACTATCGACTTTAATCCGTACATGATTAAAAACGTAGATTTATTCGCTTCGGGATAAATAAGCTAACATTAACAAAAATTTAGGTGTTCTATTCTATTGACGTGGAGTGTATTTGTCTATATATACCCAGTTGTTCAATAAATAGCAATTGTCTACTTTGGCATAGTTATGTAACTAGTTACCCATTGATCCTAGTTACTTTACACCCAAAAATGGCACAAAAAATAACCTATAGCCTGTTTTTGCCACTGGAAATGGGCTTTCCTGCCAATTCACTAGTTACAGGTAATGCGGCGTGTAATATATTGACTATTTTATAGACTACCGATGGATAGTGAATTCGACAATGTTTCTCTCTTTTCGACATTATTTCTTTTTTTAAACAAAATATAAACAAATGTTCTGTCAAATTGTTTATTCATAATTAAAAAACGCATTTCGATGCGTTTGTTGTGCAAAAATTTAAGATGCCGAAAAGAACGTGTTACGTGCTAAATCATAGAAAGGTTGAAGAATTTAAGAAGAATATTTATAATATACATATCTGCGGTAAGTATTGATATCTATCTTGACGGAATACATTATCGCGTCATTTCATTGAACTTGTATACATTTTATTTCAGGAACTTTTGAATCTGAAGGGCAACCGAGAAAAACATTCCAAGGACCAAATAAACGTAAGTCGCTGTATCAAGTAGTAACGCTCTAGTTCCAGTATCAAGGATGAAGATGGACCTGTCATATCCATAAGTATACCAGATTATATTGTCATTTGTAAAATTTGTGCACACCATGTAATAAAATAAAGTGTGGCTGATGCATACATACATATATGCATTTACCCATTTATCTGGTTGAACTTGAATTTTGACTATCATTTCTGACTATCGAATTGACTGGTTCCTGGTAATGCAATGAAGAGACATTGGGTGGGTACTGGTATTGCAGTGAGGAGACAATAGACCCCTTCCTATGACATCCCCATGTTAAATTCACCAGTCTATAACATTGCGAGTATATTGTGTGGTAACTAGGGGCGTTTACCAGTACACAGCAAAATTGCTAGTTATTCCCTAGTTACCCGAACAACTGGGTAATATAAATACAAAAAACAAACACATGCACCAGTAGGCGCTTACTGAGAGCAAGGGATCGTAAATTTCAATGTAAAGTACATTGAAATGTATGCTCACTTGCTCTCAGTAAGCGCTCACTGGCAATCTCTAACATATACCAACATTTATAAATGGTTGTGGTTTATTGAAAGCCATAGAAATACCAAACACAAAAGCAACAGCAGACACACAGGTAAATAAAAATTCCAAAAAATACACAACAGTCTTTAATAAAACAAAAACGGAGTGAAATTATTTATAAAAAGTCACACTTTTAAAAAGAAAAAAAAAAAATATATATATACATATGTATAGAACCATCGTTGAACGCTTCTCCTTAGTTGTGAAATAAAACACATTTTCCTCAAAGTTGAAATCATCAGCGGGAAATCAACATCTTGAATCAAATGATTATATAACGTACTATATAGGTACATCCATATTTCAAAGTTATAAAATAGAAAATACATTGGTACCCAAACAAATAAAATTGAGATATCGCTCATTTATTCAAAGAGTGGCATAACTCAAAAAATACGTTTTCTGAGTTAGCAATTTCTATTTTTGTCTACGATTTCTACTTTATCTTGTGTCAAATTTTCATACTGATATCTGTAAAACTCGTCGAGTTACAACTCATTTACTACAAAAGTTTTTTGAGTTTGTGAAGCACAAAAACACTTCAAATCATGCTTGATCTTGCGTAGAAATTAAGCACTGATTTTCGTTTCGCATTTATTTTCGTTTTTGTGGAACAATATCTTTAAGGGTGGGAGCCAAATTTCATTCGTCAAATTAAAACGCGTTTTTCTCCAAAGTGGATTTTTTGAAATGTGTCTCTCTTTGAGTAAATGATCGATATGTTACAAAATGTTGCAAACATATATTTGTTTGGACACAGACAAATTATGTTTGGATCAAAACATATATTTGAAAATTTTTGCCTTTTTAGGCGAAGATCATTTTTTAAAATTAATTTTTTAATTTTTTTTAATCAAGCTTTATGATCTATTATGCAAGTGAAAAAGGAAAGCCGACGATTCGAACCCACACACCCACCACTATGTGACATGCATGTTTCGTCTTCGGTAAAGACTCTTCAGACATATCGGATGTGGAGCGGCTTCGATGTCCTCGAACTTTTCTTCTTTCAAATGCATTTTTGTTTTGTATTTTATATATTTTAGCGTTCAGAGCCAAACTCATAACTTTGAAAGGCAGCGCTAAGCGTTTGTCATGAAAGCACAACTAAATGGGAAAATCCTCATTGTTGTTGTAAAATACAAAACAAAAATGCATTTGAAAGAAGAAAAGTTCGAGGACATCGAAGCCGCTCCACATCCGATATGTCTGAAGAGTTTTTACCGAAGACGAAACATGCATGTCACATAGTGGTGGGTGTGTGGGTTCGAATCGTCGGCTTTCCTTTTTCACTTGCATAATAGATCATAAAGCTCGATTAAAAAAAATTAAAAAATTAATCTTAAAAAATGATCTTCGCCTAAAAAGCAAAAATTTTCAAATAAATAAAATCAGCTGAGCCAGGCTGGGGTTTGAACCCACGTCCTTGAAAAACACAGGAAAAAAGTGTTTTCACGGCGTGTTAGCGTTCAGAGCCAAACTCATAACTTTCAAAGGCAGCGCTAAGCGTTTGTCATGAAAGCACAACTAAATGGGAAAATCCTCATTGTTGTTGTAAAATACAAAACAAAAATGCATTTGAAAGAAGAAAAGTTCGAGGACATCGAAGCCGCTCCACATCCGATATGTCTGAAGAGTCTTTACCGAAGACGAAACATGCATGTCACATAGTGGTGGGTGTGTGGGTTCGAATCCTCGGCTTTCCTTTTTCACTTGCATAATAGATCATAAAGCTCGATTAAAAAAAATAAAAAAAAAATTAAAAAACATATATTTGTTTGCAATCAGTCCCAAACATATATTTTTTTTATCCAAACACATTTCTAACATATATTTTTTCTGCGTGTACGTTGGTTAACAACAACAATGCACCAAACACACGTGTTTGGCCGCATACACACCACGATTTATTATAAAACAGCTTTCCGCAGCCACGAGAACCCTGCTGTTACTCTCTTTGATAAAAATCCTCTCTCCACCCATAAAAAATATGTTCTAACATAAAAATATGTTGGTACCAAAACAAATAAAATTGAGACATGTTACAAAATGTTGCAGACATATATTTGTTTGGACACAGACAAATTATGTTTGGATCCAAACATACATTTGTTTGCAACCAGTCCCAACCAACTATTTGTTTATATCCAAACATATTTCTAACATATATTTTTCTGCGTGTAGACTATGTTGACAATTTTTGGTGGAGATGTTTTATGAGCTCTGGGAAACATGTTAAATTACAGGTAGTTCGGTGAAAAATCGGGAGATGTTTTGTGAACTGTGGGAACCTTAACGGGAGGCCTCAAACGTCAAACTGTAGGTACTTATGTCTAATAGTAGCTAAAATCCTAAAAATACAGAAAATTGGGAGGTACTGTTATATATACGACAAGCAATAAAACAGTAAGGAAAGGATCAATGTCAGGCGGGACCGATTTTATATGGGAGCTATATCCAAATGTAGACCGATTTCAAAATTTTTTTTGGTAATTTTTTTTAGACCACATACCGTCACACATTCCAAATTACATTGAAATCGGACATACAATATCGAATGTTTGGGACATCAAATAAATGAAATCGGACGAAAATATATATGGGATCTATATCCAAATCTGAACTGATTCTCACCAAAAGCAATAGCTTTCTTCCTATGGCTAAAAATCTTTCCCGATTGTTAGCCAAATTGGACAATAAATGGACATGCATAAATCGACTCAAAAAGTGATTCTCTATGTATCCATAAAAACAATTATAGGTCTATCTCGTTTTCTTATTCATGTTACATACGACAGTGTGGTTTAATTTTCGATTTAATTAAAATAAACAGTTGTAGAAACAATACAGTTATTGTCGTACACTTTTTCTTCAATAAAAGTTAATGTGCAATTTGTAATCGTCTTTTCACCATTGAAAGGCTAAGCTAACATATGGATGGATAAGTTACATACACCTATTAAAACAATTAATTGAAATTAATTGTCATCCGACTGAGTATATTCTGTACAAACAAAGGGAATGCGTAGATAACGATTTCACTTAATGTTTTCTCTCAATATTATGGATACCATGTTTGCATGGTGCCACCGTGGTGCAATGGTAAGCATACCCAACTTGAACATTTCGATTACCAGGCCAGATTTCTTCAGCATCAGAAAATTTTACAACTGAATATTGTACAAAGCCCAGCTTTGTTCCTCATCATCGGTACTGTCAAAATCACTCTGCATGATGTACTAAACGTAATGTTGGATATTCAACATTTAAATATTCTATACTTGAAAATATCGCAGCCAGAAGCGCTTTTAGGGTCAGGAAGATATAAATGTGGGGCGAATGGTTGTTTGGACACGCTACTGACTGACCGCTCTGGAGATCAGTGTTTATCTCTTACTAATAAACAACTAAGAGTCAGGCGATCATATAACATCAATTAGAACTGTACCAACTTCCAAGTGGAAATACTAACTATTTTAAAAGCCCTGACTACGAGGACACTGTGACATTGGCGGGAACGAAACTGGCAATGAACTAGAACGAACGGGATCACAGTCTTTCACTACTACAACTAAGAAATGTACGTTATAGCGACCCAAAAAAAAACAATTTTTTATTGGATTTCCTACCCATTGGACCCAAAAATTGTGCACGGTGGAAGGTGCTTACACCTGGGAAGTTTTTGTGGATTCTGAAACTACAATGTGCATAGATGAGAAAAATCAAAAAAATCCCCGGAGCGCTTTTTAAATAAATCGCGATTCAAGTTGACATTTTTAGGGGTTTTTTAAGTTTTCATAATTTTGCTTGGAAACCGCAAGTCTTAACGAAATGAGATAAGAGAAAATGTTGAAAATTGTCTACAAGATTGACTTTGATGATACTGTCATAGGTTTTACCATTTTTGAGATATAGAAGTTCAAATTGGGACAATGCACTTATCGTACTGTATCGCCTCCTTATAAAAGAATGTCACGTACGGTTCTCCTTAACTAACTTTAAATGAAAAACGCTTACTCCTGGAAATTTTTTGCGGATTCTAAAACACAAATGCGGTGATCGGTTAACGATATGACTTGCGGTTTCCAAGCAAAATCGTGAAAACCTAAAAAAATCCTAAAAATGCCAACTTCAATCGCAATTTATTTAGAAAGCGCTCCGGCGATTGTTTTGTTTTTTGATTTTTTCATCTATAAACATTGTAGTTTCAGAATCCGCAAAAACTTGCCAGGTGTAAGCACCTTCCATTTAAAGTTGTTTCAAGAGCACAGTGTTTGTAACCCGTGCCAACTTAGCGATCTTTTTTTCCCTAGTAATTTGTATGTGGCCAAAGATGCATTTTCACGAAAATTATCTAAACGCAACAATTATGAAGAAACAAAAAACGAAATTCGAATCAAACAAATTACCACATTTTTGGTTGCATTAGATTTATATTTGGTTATTATTTTTTGTATTTATTTTATACCTGATTTTTTCCAATTACAAATAAAATGTTACGAATTACAAATGAAATAATTCGAAATAAAAATGGAACAATTACAAATGGAATAGATCGAATTACAAATCGAATACAAACAGAATTCTCGAATTATAAATTAAATGTTACGAATTGCAATGAAAATAATTGGAATTACATCTGAAAAAGGTGTATTTATAATTCGAAACATTTTATTTGTAATACGAAAAAACCAAATATAAAACCAATGCAACCAAAAATGTGGTAATTTGTTTGATTCGAATTTCGTTTTTTGTTTCTTCATAATTGCTGCGTTTAGATAATTTTCGTGAAAATGCACCTTTGACCCTATACAAACTACTAGGGAAACAAATATCGCTAAGTTAGAATAATTCTAATTACAAATAGAATAATTCAAATTACTAATGGAATAGTTCGAATTAGAAATGGAATAATTCAAATTACAAATGGAATAATTCGAATTACAAGTGGGGTTCTCGAATTACAAATGAAATGTTACAAACTACAACTGAAATGATACAAATTGCATCTGAAAAAGCTGTGGATACTAGAGTTGTACAATCTAGTTCATTTGAAAGAGCTAGTTCAATAGTTCAGCTCTTATAACTGAACTAGTTCAGTAACCTAGTTCATAGTTCACTATTCAGTTCAGTCATTCGGATCAGAATCGTTAACGGGCTCTTATGCCCTAAACACATCCTACGTTTAAGTAGTGTTTTGTATCATTTCTGGTAGATGAATAAAAGACAAAGTGCTGCCAAGTTTCAATTTGTCTTTATTCTTCTACCAGGAATGACACAAATCTTTACTCAAACGTTGGATGTGTTTAGGGCTTTAATCGTTCGCTTGATGAATACACAAACATTAGAATAGTATAACACTGTGTGGCACGAAAATTAGTAACCATATTCTGGCACCGCAGCGGGATAGAAGATCAATAATAAGAAGACACGTGTCCTGGCATTTTTCCCTATCACTTCAACTTTCGCGGTTATGGACCCTCAACGATCTGAGGCCTTGATGCCAAAAGGAATCATTTTGTTAGGCACATATCTTCTAAACCGCTAATACCTTGGGTTTACTCGTAGAAGAAAAGTTGTAGCTCTCGTCTTAAAGAATAATAATTGTGAACACATAAAATCCAACCAACCTCACCTTCAAGGTCAAAATCGTCAAGGTCAAATTTCCCTTTTAATTTTTTCTCGGATTTTAGTCTACAGATATCAAACCGATCAAAGTTGAAGCAAACAACCAACTAGAAAAATGTACCTTAGATCTTAATAAACAACTTTCTAGAACATACGAACTCCGTAGAAACGGCTCTTAATGGTCAAAATAGCAAATCAAATACAATTTGTATCCTCTATTCTTGGTTCCTGCTCCATAGATACTAAACCGTTCAAAATTCAAGTAAACAATGGACCACAATAATGTAGCAAAGATATCAGTTAACAACTTTCTGGAACCTACGAAATGTCTATGACCGGTTCTTAAATGTGAAAATCGCCAAAAACTTTTGAAAATATTCGATTTTTATACTTTCAAGGTTAAAATCGTCAAGGTCAAATTTCCCTTTTAATTTTTTCTCAGATTTTAGTCTACAGATATCAAACCGATCAAAGTTGAAGCAAACAACCAACTAGAAAAATTTACCTTAGATCTTAGTAAACAACTTTCTAGAACATACGAACTCCGTAGAAACGCCTCTTAATGGTCAAAATAGCAAATCAAATACAAATTTTATCCTCATTTCTTGGTTCCTGCTCCATAGATACTAAACCGTTCAAAATTCAAGAAAACAATGGACCACAGTAATGTAGCAAAGATATCAGTTAACAACTTCCTGGAACATACGAAATGTCTATGACCGGTTCTTAAATGTGAAAATAGCCAAAAACTTTTGAAAATATTCGATTTTTATACTTTTTTCTCCGATTCCGGTCAACAGATACCGATCCGCCCAAAAATTAAGGATACAACAACCACAAAAATGTACCTAAGATTTCTGTTATTTGGTTGTTTGCTTGAATTTTGATCGGTTCGATATCTGTAGACTAAAATCCGAAAAAAAATTAAAAGGGAAATTTTACCTTGACGATTTTGACCTTGAAGGTGAGGTTGGATGGATTTTATGTGTTCACAATTATTATTCTTTAAGACGAGAGCTACAACTTTTCTTCTACGAGTAAACTCAAATTCTTAGCGGTTTAGAAGATATGTGCCTGACAAAATGATCCCCATTGACATCAAGGCCTCAGGTCTTTGGGGGCACATAACTGCGAAAGTTGAAGTGATAGGGAAAAACGCCGAGACCCGTGTGATCTTATTTTTGGTCTTCTATCCCGCTGCGGTGTCAAACATATTACATTTAGATACACTCCACGTCAGTAGAATAGAACACCTAAATTTTTGTTAATGTTAGCTTATTTATCCCAAAACGAATGAATCTACGTTTCTAGCTCTTCGCGAAATGATTTTCTGACCAATTTTCCGATAGTACTATGAAAGATCGACATTTATTTTGGTCATCAGGATAGAACAGTCATTTTATTTTCGCGAATTTTTGAGATATTAACGCCGAATTTTCTTTCAGTCGATAAAGCAAAGAATTCTAATAATTTTCACTAAAGAAAACCTATAAATAATTCCGCGAACACCGAAATAACAGCGTAAAAGGGTTTAAAAGGACTGATAATTGAAACATCTCGGAATATCAATAGGAGTCGCGCAGTAATGTCAGACTTCTTCACAATAAGATAGAATATGACACAGACATCCTCGACGGATACAATCGAGTGCTTCGGATGCTGATAACATGGAATATTTTCAAAATAATTATGAAAAAGTCAACATTTCTTATAAAAACCTAGATCTTTTGTTCAATAAAATGATTTTTCCGCGAACAATCTGATATGAAAACAACCGCTATTTTCATACACTGAAGGTAATTTTAGTACTTTTTAAAAGCAACATACAAAACCTAAAAACTCAATTCCCATGACTGTGTTTACATATGTGAGTTCAGTTAAAAAACTATTAAATCGTAATATCCGGAATGGAGAGCATAACCTGGTCCATTTATATTGGAACATAACACTGTTGAGAACAGTCGCGGACACCGAAATAAGAACACTTATAAAATTCAAAGTCCAACGGGTGTGTTCAATTTGAAAAATGTGCTAAAATTTCCCTCAGTGTATTAAAATACCGGATGCTTTGATATCAGATTATCTTCCTCTAAATGTGGAGCATATTTTCAAACCTTTACACGACAGATTTGTTCGCGGAAGAATCATTTTATTGAACAAAACATCAAGGTTTTTATAAGAAATGTTGACGTTTTTCATAATTATTTTGAAAATGTTCCATGTTATCAGCATCCGAAACACTCGATTGTGTCCGTCGATGTTGTCTGTGTCATATTCTATCTTATTGTAAAGAAATATGACATTACTGCCTGACTCCTATTGATATTCCGAGATGTTTCAATTATCTGTCATTTTAAACCCTTTTAGGCTGTTATTTCGGTGTTCGCGGAATTATTTATAGGTTTTCTTTGGTGAAAAATGATTAGAAAGCTTTGCTTTATCGACTGAACGAAAATTCGGCGTAAATATCTCAAAAATTCGTGAAAATAAAATAAAAATAAAATAAAATTTCGCGAAGATCTAGAAACATAATTTTTCTGTGTTTGATACGGAACATCATGGACTTTAAATCCCTAAAAGATTAAAAACGTAGATTCATTCGTTTTGGGATAAATAATTGAGCTGGCAAAAAATCGATGGCACTATCGATAAAATCGATTATTTTTTAAAAATTGAATATCGATAGATAGCTTTGCCTATCGATACTATCGGAACAAAAATCCGCAACCAAAAATTCATTGAAATAAATAGAAATTTCGCTGCTTTTCGATTTTTTGTGTGTGTGAGAAGTAAGTCCGTAGTTGCACGTACACATTTTTCGAAAAAGTAAAATTCATTTTTTTAATATTTTTATAATTTAAACGCAATTGTTTATTCTTCTTTACATTTCTCTGAACTACTTGTGCAAAATGTCAAGCATTGACATTTCCGCCATTTTCATCACCAAATTAATGATGTTGACAACTTAACGATAATATCGATAGCAATCGATATTTTAAAATATTATATCGAAAATATCTAATGTTGGGAATATCGATGGTTTGCCAGCTCTACTAATTAAGCTAACATTAACAAAAATGTAGGTGATCTATTCTACTGACGTGGAGTGTATTTTTATTCCATTCATAAAGAAAGATTAACCCCCAGTTTTTGTAACAAATTTTATTGTTCTCACACGAATTGTCAAATTTTGTAGATCGATTTACACGCCTTAGCGCAAATGTGAAACGCTGATTTTTGAATGAGGAATTCTTAACTTTGTATTGAACGTGTCTACGAAGAATTAGGTCTGTATGTCATCTAGGGGCTGAGCTACGGATGCCAAAATTATTACGAATATAGACGAACGAACCAAAAATAGTTACAAAAACAGGGGGTAAGTTTGCATTAAGTGTAGAAAAAACGTCCTTCGGAAAAGATTTTAATTAGAATTTCATTTAAGTGGCTGGCAAAAAAATCTTATGTAGTGTGTGTAGAAATTATCCCCTTTTTTCTATCCAAAACCAGGCACATTGAATAGGTAATGGATTCAATATATTGGGATATGTTATGTCAAAATTGTTCTTTATGTAGAAATTAATTTTATTACAATGGGGATTGACACTTCATATTGATACAAAACATAAACAAAACTCATTACATTACGAAGGCATCACTTAGCACAGAAGACCGAGTCACTTTATTCATATGAGAATAACATGCTGAACTAGGTTGTGAATTGTTCGATGATCGTTACTCGTGGATATTTCGGTCGGCGCTCAGTGAGCTATTGAACTATAATGAACTATATCGACTGATCTAGTTCATACGCTCTTTTCAATGAATCGTTCAATTGAACTAGTTCGTTCATGAACTATACAACACTAGTGGATACACACCATTCGGTAACTATGAGTTCTTGAATCACTATTCATTGTCCTTTTATCAAGAGGGGTTAGATGGCTATGGCGAAAGTACTCTCAGCGCCTTCAGGCTTTAAACTAATTGCAATCAACTGACGACTTCCTTTCCTATCGATCGGCTTTGACTTTGTCCATACTGGTTTGTAAATGACCATTATTCTCGCTTATAGGTAGTTTACGCTATCTATCAATGTCATATGACACGAAATAAAAACATTCCATATCTACCCACACAGGCAATGTGGAGGCGTAATTTTATTACATTTTTGCTGGTGTGGACGCACAGAGTAAATGGCGTAAGGAAAATCCCCAATATTGCACATATTAGCGACTATATTATGATGGAAAATTGCATGTCATATGACATTTACATATAGTGTAAACTACCCCTTACTTACAAATTTCATGTCATATGACATTTACATATAGTGTAAACTACACCTTACTTACAAATATTTATTTTTAATTGGTATTACTTTTAAATTTTTATGTTTTGAATTGTCAACAACTTTACTTTAATACAAATTGGTTTTTGCTAGATAAAAGAATTTATCTTCCAGAACATTTCAAGAAAAATATTTTGAAGAATATTGGAACTCTTAACTGTAGTCAAATCCAATTTCCGTCTGACAAAAGAAGAAAAAGGAAAAAAACGGAAACACAAAAAAGTCAAAAGCTTTAAACGAAATGACCCAGACAAAAATAATTACCGTCGTCCAGATACGTGTGTGTGTTTCTGTGTGTGTTGAGGATACAAAAATGCCTCAATGTTAACTCCCCGAACACTACAATTGGCCACACTTATCCATTTTGAATGAATTCCTATCGCCTTAAGATAACAATTCGAAATAATCTACTCTTAAAGTGTTTGTTAGTCTATTGTACCGTTACAAATCAGAATTTAATTAGTTCTGAGTACTTTGCCATTTTGTGCGTTCTCCGTGAGAAAGGGTAGACAAGTTGCGATAAAATTTTTTCTGTTCCACATTTTTTATGTGTGCGTAACTTCTTTATTTTCTTTATTGTAAAATATGCAACAGAACACGACCATCATTGTTTGTATTCAATTTCCATTTAGTATTTATTTAAACAATTTTATAGTATTGACTTTTGCAAGGACGTGCTTAACGGCATTACCATGGTATATGTAATAAGGTTAAACAGTTTCATTTAACAACGTCGAGAATAAGTATTGTGTACTTGTTATTATATTAAGCATTTAATGACATGACAAGAAAGTCATTACAAAAATGCCGAGAAGTTTACAAAAATATAGCATATGCTGCCACGATTATGAAAAGGCATACAACGCAGAGCAATATGATAACATGGATGAAATATATATTTATATCCATCGAAATGGATGACAGTGATAGAGATGGTATTTACTGGGCATTTGTATGGGTATTTACTATATTGGGTGACATAGGGGGTGAAAGAAACCATGGAACGATACTGACCGGCTTTAACATGGCAAAGCCCAGGATTTATCTTGGTCCCTCTTTCATTTCAAGTGGACACTGACCTCCCCGTGGTGTCATCTGGGGTAGCTGCCCTTAACAGCCGTTAAAGGTAGTTAGCTAAAATGTACCGCGCGTTCATCCATAAGATCGTTAAAAGCTTGGGTTTGGGCGCAGGGTTAGTAACCCTCCCCTAAAAAAAGCAGCCTACTATGAAAAAACAAACGAAAAGAAAAACAAATTCCTCAAAAGTTGACACCCCCGCAAGCGTTTTAAGGACCATGATCTGCGAATCTGCACCTGGAATGTTCGCAATCTTTATAGAGAAGGTGCAGTTTACGCATTGGCCGATGTACTTGTAAAGTACAAGGCCGACATTACTGCCATACAGGAAATACGTTGGAATGGGAAAGGCGGCACAACAACACCTAAAGGTGACGCACTGTATTATAGCTCCCATAACAAAAAGCATGAGTTTGGTTGCTGATTTGTAGTTGGTCGGAGATTAAAACACCTGGTCTCCAGCTTCACACCAGTGAATGAAAGACTTGCTATAATTCGAATAAAAGCAAAATTCTTCAACATCAGCTTTATTTGCGCTCATGCTCCCACTGAAGACAGTGACGAACTGACCAAAGATATATTTTATGAGCGCTTAGAAGAAACATATGACCGTTGTACTTGTCAAAAAAAAAAAAAAAAAAATAACGCTCTACAAAACACTGATACTACCCGTGCTGATGTATGGCTCCGAAGCCTGGGTATTTGCGCAAGCAGACATGGCAGTGCTTGGTGTGTTTGAGAGAAAAATTCTTCGAAAGATCTACGGACCAATCTGCGTTGACGGTGAATATCGACGTCGCATGAACCACGAGCTGTATCTGCTATACAACGACATCAATATAGTTAAACGTATCGAGATGCAGCGATTGCGTTGGCTAGGCCATATCATAAGAATGGGCGAAGATGAACCCACTAAAAAGGCGTATATATACGAACCGCTTGGCGGTGCACGCAGAATTGGCAGACCAAGGAATAGATGGCGAAAACAAGTGGATGAAGAGATGAAAAGGCGCGGTATTCCAGAGTGCGAAGCAACAAATAGAGAGAATTGGAGATCTTTTCTTGGTTCTTTCTTAGATCTTAGTAAATACCCAAGTATTTACCCAAATGTTGGGTAAAAACTCTTTAACTGTCGAATCACTTGACGTAGGCTGACAAAATTTGGCTCAAATCTTACTTATATCAACAGATCATCTGGTATTGAAAATGGGGTCTTTGGGTCCATGTTTTGATATAGCCCCCATATCCCCCGAGATATCCACGCTTCGACGCTAAAGTTTAAACTTTTTTCAGTTATGAAATTTATATTTTAAAAACTTACAAGTTTAAAAACATAATATATTATTTCAAAAATCAGAACTTTAATTTTCAATTTAGAAGTTTTTAATTTACTGAGGCAAAGATGGAAAAAATGTTTGTCACTTTGTTCCATATGGTGTACAATATTTCGCATTTGTGTCATAAGTATGGATATGGGACAAATTGTCAAACATTCTATTTTTTAAAAATTCTGTATAACTTTTATATTCCAATGCCTATTCCTCTATATTTCTGCATATATATTCTATATTCTATTATAAATAATTAAAGTCAAAAATATAAATATTTTCTTTAGCAGTTGTGACGCAAAACATTAAAATTCGATTATCTCAAAACGAGCAAATGGCGTATGGACCACTGAATGAACCTACGATAGGTCCACGTTTTGTTGTAGTCCCCATATAAGGGTACCCCGATTTCGAGTATTTATTTGAAGTTGTTGTAAATTACATATTTAAAGCATCATCATTCATCATTAAGGAAACAAATGGACTTTCCCCTTCAAGCTAACGGCGGTTGGTTGTTTTTTTAGCTTGTTACCCTCCTCGTTTACAAAATGATCGTAAAAATTAGTTTAACTAAAATTCAAATAAAAAAACTTAACGTCTATCCGCTGTACAACTACCCCGTTTGCCGGCATATAAATGTTTGGGCATTTTTGGTACCAATAAAACGATCAGCTTCACCCTTGAGACCGAGGCGTGTAACCTTCTTGGCAATGTCTTTCTTGGCCTTCATGGCTACATTCTTTATGCGCATGGTATCACGTGCTGGTTTACGTTTCAATGGCTGGCCGGTCTTCTTAAGAATGGCTGAAGATTCTTTATCCAGCAAGGGCTTTTTCAATTCCTTCTTTGAGCCCACGGTAAATTGGCCACGTTTTAAATCCACAATTGATTTCGACACCCAAATTTTCCATAGTCTCCACCAGTTTGCCAACAGAACGATCACGCACCTTGGATTGTTTGTGACGTGGAATAAAAGGTTTGTTTTTGCGTGGCTGTAGACGTTTTTCGTCGCGCAACATGAAACGCTTGAGGCGGATCTTCTTGGCCATTTCGCTAATTTCTTTTAATGTTTCGTCCACAGGCATATCTGGAATATCGTAGATACCACCTTCCTCGCGTATACTTTCGGCACGTTCCAATTCGTCCAATTTCTCGAAAATATCTGGATCGATATAATCGGCAATATTGCGTCCCTCCCAGAATTCGGGCAATTTCGGTGTAATTCTTTTCCAAATCCAGTGTATAATCATCACCGATCTCTTCTTCGATGTCCTTCTCCAATTTATGTTTACGTTCAGCCTTGGCGGCATTCTTTTCAAAACGGGCCAAAGCCTGTTCGGGTATGCATGGAGAACGTACCTTATCGTCACGAGGTGCAGCCATTGCAACATGCAAAGCTTCAAGCTTCACTCTTCAGCTCCATAACATCAGTTTCACTGACAGTGTACAAGAAGAGCACGTGAACATTATTATCTTCTTGTAGTTTTTCGATAACTTGACATTTTTCTTCTGGCAAATCTTCAAGTCCAAGAATGTCGATTTTATTAATAGCCAAAATCAAAGGCTTGTTGGCGAACAAAGGCTTTATGCTTTAGAAGAGTTTAATTTGTTCTGCCAATGAGTGACCACATTGTTCGGAAATATCCATAAAGTAGAGGACACATGAACGTAAATGAGCCAGTGCGGTAATGGCCTGCATTTCAATGACATTACGTTCTCCCAATGGATGATCCAAAATACCGGGTGTATCAATAACTTACCATCTCAAGTATTTGTAATCGGTGTGACCAACATAAAAGGATTTGGTGGTGAAAGCATAAGGCTGGACCTCAACATCAGCACGAGTAATATTATTGATGAACGATGATTTGCCAACATTGGGGAAACCACAAATAATAATGGTACGCGAATAGGGATCAATGGTGGGCAAACGTGATAAATGCTCATGAACTTGTTCCAAATATGTTAAATTGGAAGCTTGACATTTCATAATGGTGGCCATACGACCCAAAGCTGCTTTTTTCAATTGTTTACAGCGATACAGGGAAACACTATATTTCAATAAACGGACATAATCCTTGCCAACATTGTCAATTAAATGGCGTGCTGTATGCAATTGACCCTAAGCCAATTTGTAATGGTCCTTGTCGTATAGAACATTCATTAAATCAGCATAGAATGGATGTACATCATCCAGCTTGGGGAAATCCTGGATAATTTGTGACAGACGATCGTGGAAATTCAGTTGAGAGAGTTTCACTTAACGCGTATAGAAGGCACGAATACGTGATATCTTATAGCCTTTGTGCACAACAGTGGGAGTCTTACGTTGTGTTTTCTACAACATAATGTCGATAAAGTCGTTTGCTGGCCTTTACCCAAATGTTGGGTAAAAACTCTTTAACTGCCGAACCACTTGACGTAGGCTGACAAAATTGGCTCAAACTATTTACCCAACATTTGGGTAAATACTCGGAATCGGGGTACCCTTATATGGGGGCTTGCAAAGATATTTTCTACACATTGAGAACACACTGTGCCAAATTACAGCCAATATAATTGTAAAATGCTAATAGGTAAAAAATACCTTAAATAGGGAGGTACCGTTACATGGGGGCTATATTAAAACATGGACCCAAAGACCCCATTGGGTATTCACCCACTGTCCACCTCTAGACAGTGAAATCAGATGCATCCAGCTGCACAGAATTGTGTCAATGAAATCTGAACTGGTGAAATATCAATAAAAATCATGTTTTGAAATATTCGCGAAACTAAAAAAATCAATTTCAATTTCTTGTGAATCACATATCGTTTATATTTTCCTCATTTCAGCTGTGATTTGGTTATGATGTACTCATGATTTGTAATATTTGATTTGTCCATGGTAAATTTTTTTTATGAAATAACCCAGCTTCATTTCAAGCAATATATTGCATCGAATGCACTTTAGTTAGATGTAATTCACCAAATTTGTTAAAATGCATAATATTATTTCCAGAATTTTAATTGCCTTTACACATATTTTCCCAATTTACATGCCATTTAATGCAACCTTCAAACCAAAATACAAACATTTTAAAATAAACAAATGTCTTTTATATTATTGCATTTCAACGCACAACAAATCACCATTAGGATTAACTGTGTCGATATCAGACTCCATAACTTAAATTGTCAAACAAAATATCTGAATAGTAAATGTACAAATAATGGGCGAACCATTAGAATGAAATTTAAAAAGCAAAAAACCGATTCCACAATTCTATCTTTTGGCCATTTTCTTCATGGGTCATGTTAAAACAATTTATATAATGTCCTGTCAATCTACTTAAGGACCAATGTGAATTTCAAATTACATGGCAGAAAACATTTATAAGGCCATAGACAAATGTCCGTTCATTTCAAGGCCGCTTAAATGTCTGTTCTCTAAACTTTAAATGTTAAGATTTGGGTACGAAGGACAAGAAAAACATTAATAAGTAGTTATCGTTATCATATGTTTCAATTTATTTTGGTAGGATTATTCGATTTTTTTTTTTTTGTTGTAGAAAGAAGGACAATAGTCTGCGGAGCAAATGACCTTTTTATTATGAACTGTTTTTTAAGGTAAGTTGAAAAATATATATTGAATCACTAATCATATTGAAATGAAAAGCAGTTAGACTTGGATTATGCCATTTAATGACAAAGGGGATGGAAGATACGAAGTAACAGTCCTGACATTACTATTATTATACCCTCAGCATTTATGAAGAAATTTCACGACGTGCAAAGTATGAAAGTGTATATACCCTGGTTATATACACTTTCATACTTTGCACGTCGTGAAATTTCTTCCAGACTTAGATGACGTTCAAATATGGACTCATTCGGTCCACTTCTTACGGCACCTCCAACACAAAATTTTGGATAAGTTCAGATTAGGACCTGCTCTCGAATCGCTTTGATTTTTGTTGCGACAACTTGTATTCACTGTCCCCCATACGATGGTACACGTTTTATCAGGGGCAAGTCCATACCTCCTGAGAAAATAGCCTGAAAGGTGCAAAAAAAAACTATATGATACAATGTGTTGTGGTTGCAGCGCAAGATAAATCTCGAACGGATCTGTCGGTTCGGTCCAAAATTTGGCCTTCGTAATATTTTGTCCAAACAGAGTTAAAGTTTGAAGATAAGGCATATCGGAATACTCCTTCAGGTACCTTCCCCACAAAAGTTAAAAAGTGTTCGGAAAAATTGTGCGCATAATAACTTTTGAAGCAAGTGACGGATTTGGTCCATACTTTACACATCCAAATATATCTACCAGATATAGTTCAAGTTCGAATTTGGACTTTATTTGTCCACTCCTTCGCGCGCGCGATTTTTTATAAAATATACCGTTTTCGACTTTTGCTCGATCGTTTTCGTAAGTTGTTAAGTTAAATGTTAATATGTATTTAAAATTGTTTCCTTATTGAAAATAAAATTGAGTCATAGAGCAAACCTGAATATGCGGAAGCGATGGATATACGGTATATTTTATAAAAAATCTCACGCTCTATGACTCAATGTTTTATTTATGGCGTTGTAGAAGTATCGCAAGCACACAAGAAACCACAATAACTTTTAAATAAACAAGTAACATCCAAAATGTTTCTACAAATGAGAACCAATAAGATCAACAATCAATCTATCTCCAATGGTTTTAGACGAAACATATGCAGATGATAGGGATGCAAGCCAATCTACTCGTCAGAAAAATCTTTTATACGAAATTTGTTTTAAAAATAAAGTTGCAGGTTTACAAAATTGTGCATGCTTGTAAACCTTGTTTCGAAGAAACACAAGAAAAACATAATGATCACAGTACTGTAATGTTGTGTCCATTTTGTCCACAAATTGTTTGAATACCCGTATACATTTAAATATGATTTCAGTAAGCTTATTTTTTATTTATTATATACATACATATATAATTCAAATTTATTTCTAAATCAATCTGAATTTTACTTATGAAGTGGGAAAATCATTAATTTAGGAAAACGGACATAACGCCCAATGAGCCTTATGTTCGCTATAAAGACGAACTTCGTCTCTCGGGCGGGTATTGAAATTGATTATTTGAGTTCCAAAATTCATTCTGATACCAATCTCACTATCACGTTGCAGAGATCAAATGCATATTGCTGTTAATTCTTTGATATGATGTTAATGCAGTAATTTGTAAATTTTGCATTATGAATTCAATCTAATATTTAGTCTGTTCCAGAACTGCAAGAATCTACTAATTTTTACTATATGTTCCGATAACATAAAGGAAAAAATGTTATCGTAGTAAAAAATAGCAGCTTCTTGCAGGTTCTGGATCAGAGCATTTGTCTCGTCCTCATATTGATCAATTTGCTACGAGATTTTTAGTAAACCCTTCTTAATTTTTAAATTCGTCCCAATGATGTTTTCTCCTTGTTAGATATACATATGTATGCTCTGTTCCAGAACGTGCAAGAATCTACAACTTTTTACTACGATAACATTTTTTTCCTTTATGTTATCGAAAAAATAGTAAAAATTAGTAGATTCTTGCAGTTCTGGAACAGACTATATGTCTACTACCTTAAAATACGACAATGTAATTCGTACATAAAATCAAAAGTAATGACATATTCTAATGAGTGACGTTTTCTATAAATTGCCATTTTTACCATCACAACAAAGGTATGTATACATTTCATTACTTGAAAAAGTGACATACGAAAATTTGCAAGTTTTGTGCATAATTAAAAGTAAAAAAGCAAGAACGGCTTGAATTTCGGCCGGGCCGAACTTGTTATACCCTCCACCACGAGTGGTATTTTGCTCCGTTCCAGAACCTGCCAGAAGCTACTATTTTTTACAACGATAGCATTTTCCCTTTATGTTATCGGAAAACATAGTACAAATTAGTAGATTCTTGCAGTTCTGGAACAGACCATTTATGTAAAATGGGACAATTAGTTTCCTTTCGTTTATGAAGAAGACTTAATACCAAATTTCAGCAATTTCGGTAAAACAATGTCGCTAACCTTCAAAATACCGAAATTCGGGAGTTCTATGGGAGCTATATCAAATCGTCGATCTATACCGACAAATTTCTGGCTACAGTTTCTAGGCTCAAAGAAGACAAAACACCAAATTTCCAATATTTCTGTAAGATATTGTGGTTAAAACCTAAAAAATACTGTAAATCAAGAGGTACGCTTCTTTGGGGAATATAGAAATACGTGAACCTTTACTGATTATTCTTTTCTGGAACATTTTATAACCCCATGAAAGACTAAATAACAAATTTCAGTCATGTCGGGAGGTACCGTTATATCGGGGCTATAAGAAGGTGTGGACCTGTACGGACAAATTTCTGGGGGAAAGTTTTGTACCCCCAACGAAGACTAAATATCAAATTTCAGCCATATCGAAGGAATATTGAGGCCACAACCTTCAAAATACCGAAAATCGGGAGGTACCGTTCTATGGGGGCTATATGAAGGCGTGGACCCATACCGACAAAATTCTGGGGGAAAGTTTCATACCCCAAACGAAGACCAAATTTCAGCCATTTCGGTGCGATAATGAAGCTAAAACCTTAAAAATACGGAAAATCGGTGGTAACGTTCTATGGGGGCTATATCAGAACGTGGACCGATATAGCCCATTTGCAATACCAAACATCCTAGGGGTAATATAAACTTCTATACCAAATTACAAAGCTCTGTCTTAAAAATTGCGAGCTGTATCTTGATTTTAACAGACGGACGGACAG
Source organism: Musca autumnalis (assembly GCF_047663935.1). Lineage (NCBI taxonomy): Eukaryota > Metazoa > Arthropoda > Insecta > Diptera > Muscidae > Musca > Musca autumnalis. Next base: position 135,702,022 of record NW_027412088.1, on the reverse strand, counting down.
ACGGACGTGGTTATATCGACTTAGAATTTTACCCTGATCAAGAATATATATAGGGTCTCCGATGAATATTTCGAAGTGTTACAAACGGAATGACAAATTAATTTATACCCTTCGTATGATGGTGGAGGGTATAAAAACAAAACCGTTTGTCGTTTTACAAGAAACATTAAATGTCCGTCCGTCTTCTACGAGATTGCCGTCCGTATTCCAACAATTTAATACAAGTGTCGAATTATATTTTTTCTGTGTTTGTTTACGACAAATCACACTCCTAACCACTGTCACAGATATTTTCTATTTTCTTTTGCTTATTTACACTATACAACACTGAAAATGCAAACAACTTCTGGTATGCATTTTTTGAAAGTACATATTGAAACTACAAGTAGTAGGGGTTTGTCCTGTCAGAGACAGTTCGGATTTTATGGCCTGATCTAAACAGGGCTAAAACTACAGTATTTTGCATTTATCGGGCCTTTATCTCAGAAACGAACAGGAATTTGGTCTTGCTGTCTTTGGCAGTTTTGTAGCCCTAACTAGTAGAACTTATCTTTTGAACAGCCACACATAAGAAAGACTCCATCATGGACATCAAAATCGATAAAATATAGAAAATTTTACATAATTTCTGAAATTCTGGTCAGTATCAGCTAAACTATTGGGGGGTTAAACCAAGTAACCCCAGGCAAAACTCTTCCAAATAAAGTTCTCAGCAATTCTTCAGAACATTCTGAAACTCTAAAATGCTTACTTCATGGTGTTTCAGCGGTATTTTGCATCATATATTTTACAAGACGTATTTCAAACACAGTTCCCACCAACAGTTTATTTTCGCAATTCGAATTTCACCACATTATTGACATATTTATTAAATCGTCGTTGAAAAATATACTGAAAACAACGTGATAGACATTACAGCGAATATTTTTCCAAAAGGAAATAATTAGAAAAAATTAACGGTTTTGGAGATATGGTGCGAAATGTATACAAATTATGGAAATTTTCGAAATTTTACAAAATTGGAGGCAATAAATGTAGTTTTTCGAGTTCATTACTTGTACAAATATTTTATTCTGGCCCTTATCTACAAATTTGTTTCAGAGGTGAGATGAAGATTCACAAGGGTTTCAGAGATATAGCCCAATTTCTTTTTAAACGTCAATATTTAACCATGTTTAGATGGGGCCATAAAATCCAAGCTGGATCTGACACAACAAAACCCAACTAGGGTTTTGTCGTTTGGGTCTGTACTTTCAAAAAATCCTCAGCTCAAATTGTTTGCACAAGATTACTTTAAAAATGTTGCACAGTGCTATCACAGTTTCTGCATATTTTGTTACGTTTACAGCACTATTCCTTTTAAAATATTATTTTTGTTGTACTTTTGCAGTTTTTCTTTTTCGTTTGTTGAATAAACATCACCACAACAATAACAAAATAAGTCATCTCTGCTGACAGCTGGTTTTCCCTCATTCTCCTATACAGGTGATCTGACACATTTGACACGTGAAAATAACTGACAACTGCTGGCATATAAATATTATGTGTGTTCACTGCAATTTTTTTAATAAAAAATTATTAAAATGTTTAAGTGCCGTTTTCGGGTAATTTTTGTTGAATCCAAAGGATATGACAAAAAAAATAAATAAAGTTTGTGTCCCCGACATAATACACCCTACTTTCGGTATAAATAAATATAAATATTTACAATATTATTAAATTATTATATTATTAAATTTCATTTAATAATTGATTTGAAATCAACTCTTTTCAACGAAAATTTTTCGATTTATCGGCGAGTTATTTTCAAATCTGGTCACAGTTTTTCTCCATCAGCTCTTGTTCTTGAGATATAGCTCAAAATCGGTTTTTACGAGTTTTACCCAGAATTTCGTTATTTTCGGATACAAACAAATATTTTTTTGCGGGTGTTTCGACACTAATATATTAAGAAGATGTTATACGCTCAATACAAAATGTTTTTTGAAAAAAATATGGCGAATATATATCAAAAAATATAGAAAACATACGATGAATCTTGTAAAAATTGCATATTTTGGGTACTTTAAGCGTCATCGGGAGAAGTCATAGGAGCTTCATATGGCATTCCGGATATGCTCAGGGTGTCTACTATATAGTCCTGTATTCAAATATTTAATATAAAGTTCATAGCGCCCACTATTCGCCCATAACCTAAAAATCGTCATTTGCATCATCTTAGGGTTTGTCAAAAATTCCTTAGGCTTTCAGTTCCTGAAAGGCTAAGTACAGTTAAGAAACATTACAGTTGTCTTAATTGTTTGTCACACGGACATAGAGCTTCTCAATGTAATAGTGCACAGGGAGGTTTCCCCATTGCATACGTCTCCGACGTCATATATTTCTAGAAGTTTAGTTGCTTCAAATTCCCATCCTACCTCTACAGGTCTCCCATCTGGGTCTAATTCTAGACAGGTATTTCATACCAGCCAGAATAAGGAAGTATTGTTAGGCACGGCTATGGTCCATATTGTGCACCAAGGTACTACGTACCCAGCCAGAGCTTTTATTGATTCTGCTACAGGGTACCCCTACCTAACTGTTAGGTTCGCTGATAGCGCAGAATGTAGACTTCGTCTGGATCCTTACAGGTCCAATGCCATCCACTCATACTGGGCCTTCTATTTAGGGATCCTCCTTAAAAGTGTTAGGATATAAGACTGAGACATTAAGTCTTTAGGCTCTAATTATCCATACGGACGATATTGACCTTCGGCGCTGTATGTTGACAGGTTAGAAAGTTATGCTAGGTAAGTTTTCCTACAGAAAACAGAGATTACGTCGCCTACATTTTCCCATCACTTGTTACGCATACATTGGTTCTGCGACCATCTATGTTAACTCAGCATACCTACAACACATGCCACTGTCGATGACCAGCCGTCATTTGACACCACACAGGTATTGCAGTTAATTCACCATTCCCACGATTCAGGCTCTGTCGTTGACCAACGGTCATCCGACACCATTTAACGAAATAAAATAACAAAATAACAAAATATGCCAAGCAGGCAAAATAGAATAAGAAAATAAGAAACTTTTTGAAAATAAAAATTTCAGTTGTTAATCAAACTCAAACAAGATCGGTTTATTTATTTAAATACGGTTAACTGGCGCCCAACAAAAAAGGAGCCCAAAGGCTCCGAAAAATGTCAAAAAGGACCCCATAGGCTCCACAGACATCTAAGGACCCCTTACGCCCATCGATAAATAAGAACCCCACAGGCTTCATTAAGGACCTCGTTAGCTCCGAATATCTTTGGCAAGGACCTCATACGCCCATCGATAAATAAGAACCCCACAGGCTTCATCAAGGACCTCATAAGCTCCGAAAATCTTTGGCAAGAACCCCATACGCCTATCGATAAATAAGAACCCCACAGGCTTCAAGGACCTCATAAGCTCCGAAAATCTTTGGCAAGAACCAGCATACGCCCATCGGCAATTAAGGACCCCATAGGATCCACTTCAAACAACCAGCAGACCAAGTCGAGGACAGGCTGCCGTGCCGTGTCCACTCCAAAGTACAGAGGGAAATGGAAAAAATGTGGACCTCCACATTGGTTGTGGTGTGAGTATTAAGTGTTAAGGAATTAAAAAAAATTGAAATTGTTCAAGTGAATTATTTACATACGAAAAATTAAAGAAATAATGAGTTAATTAACTACAGAAAGATAAAAGAATTTTTAAAACGTATAAATTAAATGAGAAAAATTTAATTAATTTACTAAGAGATATTTAACTCTTGAAAATTTTCAAGTGAAGAAAGTTTAAAGAAATAATGAAATAATTAACTATAAAAAGAAAAAATAAATTTGAAAACGAATTTATTTAAGTGGGAACAATTTAATTCATTTTACTATTGACATTTTTCAAGTGAATTATTTGAATAAGAAATAAGACAGACACGGACCATTATAACAAAATCTCTAATCAAAATCATATTTCACAAGTGAACTCTATGACTTCCACACAACATAGTGACGAAAGCTCTTCTCACAACTCCATTCAATTTACTGACGTGCCAATAAATGCCTTCAAAAATCAGATTATTTTGTCATCTGAAGGAGAAAGTCCTTCCTACAATTTTGAAATTGTTTTCCCAACAATCCATCGACATATAATAAATGAACCAAATATTACAACGGACAATCTCACTGAACTTTTAAAGAAGTATTTGAATCCATCGGTTACGAATTGTATTAAAACTACAGATAATATATTTGGACAACTACAGGAAATATTTCGCGATAACATTTCGCAATATAAACTAAAATATTCTAGGACGATAGTAATTGACCTCAAGACAATAGACGAACAAGAAGAAGTAATTATAAATGAACATAACAGAGCACACAGAAATAGCGTCGAAAACAGGACTCAATTTTTGACAAAATACTACTTTCAGGAAATGCACTCAAAAATCAAAAAAATGTCAAGACCTGCAAAATATGTAACGAGCATAAATATGATAGACACCCGAATAAAATTGAATTTGGAGAAATATTTAACGGAAAAGAAACCAATACTTTCCGCCATCGATAAATTTTCCAAATACGCCCAAGTAAAGGTACTTAACTCCAGAGCAGCGGTTGACGTTAAAGAACCACTCAGAGAAATTCTTTTGTCTTTCGGTATGCCAAAGATAATAGTAATTGATAACGAGAAATCGTTCAATTCAAATGCGATAATTTTCATTCTTGAAAATCAATATAATGTCAAGGTACTTAAATTCCACCCTATAATAGTAGTGTAAACGGACAGATTGAAAGATTTCACTCAACCTTGTCAGAAATAATGCATTGTTTTAAAACTGAAAACACTCATAACACATTCTCAGAGCTATTGCATAGATCAGATTATGAGTATAATAATTCAATCCATTCCACTATAAATAGGAAACCGGTTGAAGCTTTGTTTGGTAGGAGAATTAACACTGACCCTAAGGACATTCAGAAAGAACGACTGGAAATTTTACAGAAACTTACATACGAACCAGGACAGAAAATTGTTGTAAAGGAAAATAATAGGCTTGGGACTAAACTGAGCAAAACTTATAGGGAAGAGACAATAAAGGAAAACAAAACTTCTACTGTCCTGACAGAATCTGGGAAAATTGTTCACAAAAATAACATTAGTAACTGACAATATTTTTTAATTTTTTTGAATTCATGACATTTTTTAATTTGACAATGGGAGACGTACGGATATTCGATTACACTAATGCACAAATTGTGACACTGGACGCTAGAATGACTAAATTACAAACTGGAACCTTTAAATTGAATCACATCATCGATATCGACAAATATCAGTCATTAATTGATAGTACGAAAATGACGGTAGATAGGAATGTTAGTAGCAGCCATCACCTTCGACCTTTCATTATTTACGAATTGACTGAATTACAGGCCTACTTGGACAGACTAAAACCTTGGACCAAAAGATCCCTGAATTTCATAGGAACGGCATGGACATGGATCGCGAGAAACCCCGATCATGACGACTTTGAGATACTTAAGAAAAAATCTGACGAAATATTGGCCAATAACGATAGACAGATCGCTGTTAATAAGCTATCTTTGGAAAAAAATGAATGAATTAGTTGCAACTACTAAAAATATTTTGAAAGTGGAAAACTTCAATGAAACGCACAAAAATCAAACGATTGAAACATTTAAAATGAGAATTGACCTCTTAAAAACCGAAATTGTAAATGTTCAATACGCCAAACACTGGGCAAAAGTCGGAGTGGTAAACTCATTTATTCTGTCTTCAGATGAAGTGAATATTGTAAAAGACATAATAAATGATGAACTAATACCGTTCGTGAATGTAGAGCAAGTTTTCGAATTTGCAGAGATAAAGATTGCTTCAAATAAAAATTCAATTGTTTACATTATTAGTATTCCCACTACAGAAACTACTCCATGTAATAAACTATTAATAAAACCAGTCAAATTTGGCAAACTAGTTGATAGAATAGATTTCGAATATGTAATAATTTGTAATAAAATAATTTTTGGTATCAGAAAAAATTGTAAAACCTATAACGATATTACCATTTGTAAAAGAAAAGAATTAGAACGAATCTATGATAATACCTGCTTGGCAAATTTAATAAATAGCAAACAATCCAACTGCAGTGTCGTTGATAATAGGAATATCCCTACAATAGAAGAATTAACACCGGGAGTAATTCTTTTAAATCAATTCAATGGCACAGTTATCATTAATCAAGAACCTAGAAACCTTTCTGGCACCTATGTTTTAAAAATTCACAACTCAACCATCAAAATATTGGATAAAACATATAATTTCTTAGAAACAACGCACCTACAACCCTTACCCGCCATTCTACAACCAAAATTATCTGAACCTAAAATCGAAGAAACCGTATCTTTAGAAGCGGTAAAGGAACTCCAAGTAATTAATACAAAATCCATAGAACAATTAACCTCAAACCATAAATGGGGCTTTTCAATAAACATTGGTTTATCTTCAATAGCCCTTGTGATTGCAGCTTTTATAATTCTACATAAAATCTTAAGTTCCCACAAAGAGAAAATAGTTATTTCAGCACCCATAATAAAAACAAATGCCGCGACGCACGCGTCTCTGCCAGAACTATCTGAAATCAGATCATCTGGGATAAATAGAATTTCTCATATCCCATATTTTTAACCGAACGAGGACGCTCGGTATTTAGGGGAGGAGGTGTTAACTCAGCATACCTACAACACATGCCACTGTCGCTGACCAGCCGTCATTTGACACCACACAGGTATTGCAGTTAATTCACCATTCCCACGATTCAGGCTCTGTCGTTGACCAACGGTCATCCGACACCATTTAACAAAATAAAATAACAAAATAACAAAATATGCCAAGCAGGCAAAATAGAATAAGAAAATGTAATTCTAAGCAAAACGAATATTTGTCAAAACTTTTTGAAAATAAAAATTTCAGTTGTGAATCAAACTCAAACAAGATCGGTTTATTTATTTAAATACGGTTAACTTCTACTTAATTGAGACACAAAGTTTACTACGTAAGCTTTGGCTCTATGGCCGCCTTTCATATTTGGTTTAAGGGGCATATTCCAAAATGTTCATCTGACTTTTGTTTAAAATTCCAAGATAAAATAAAATCGGTCACTGGATCTTCGATCCGAGCTCCTCCGGAGCTAAAGCACATATATATGTATATGTCCGAATGAGGTCAAAATATTCATACTGAAAACGGCATTTAATCCCGACGGCACTCCAACCTCAATATTCCCACTCCCACGGAGTTAATCAATAATAGATCATATTTCGTTCTTTGTTTCATTTTCGCATCCTCTCCATTTTTCTAATGACTTGGAAAATTTTGAATGATGGTTGCGACGATGGTGTGAAAATGACATCCCATGTACGAGAATGAACAACAAGCCAATTGCAAAGCCACCAACCAATGAAACCTACGGAAAAAATGGTAGCCGATGCGGTCCTTCTTCGGGTACCCATATGTAACGAACTTTTATAAATATCTAACATTTAATTGCAACATAGCTGGATGTTGCAAGGCCGGCGGAATGATCAATTAGCTACGAGATTTTTAGTAAACCCTTCTTATTTTTTAAATTCGTCCCAAGGATGTTTTCACCTTGTTAGATTCTGTCTACCACCTTAAAATACGACTATGTACTTCGTACATAAAATCAAAGGTAATGACATATTCTAATGAGTGGCGTTTTCTATAAAGCCCGCCGTAAAGCATCTACGCTAGAGTTATTAAACTAACACCTTGGCCTCCGGCAACGATAGGATCACATCCTACACGTCAAAGGTAATACCGTTCCACGAATGTTAAATCAATAAAAATACTTTCACAATTGTGTTTTATTTTTCTCTAATTTGCTTTACATATTGCTACGCAAACTCATATATTTAAAAATTGTCATCTTTTACTACATTTAATAGTAGCTATTGTAAGTAACTATTATGTTCAGATCCACGATGATTTAATGCCGTTATTAAATACCGAATACTATTATTTAATACCGAATATTCAATTTTTAATATCGAATGATTCGGCAATATTTAAGAAATACAGTCGCTATTCCAGTTGTGGCAACTGGAACAATAATTTTTGATGTTATACAAATGTTACGCTAAATGATAAAGCTCACAACATTTAATATAGAGCTTTCAAGTGACTTTTCGTATCGAAGTTGGATTATATCGGTCCATGTTTTGAAATAACCTAGAAAGACACGGTAATATTTTCGTATTTTGGTGCTAGTTGTTGTTTTGGGGAGGCACAAACCTTTCTTGCATTAATTTTTTCGGTAAAGCTCCACGTTTCGATAAATAAATTGACATTGCCCTATATTCTGTATTTGTATGGTTAAAGCCGCCAAAAATTTTGGGTTTGATCTTCGCAAACCTTTTTCTCACTAAGTTGTTGGTCCAGTTTTTCCACAAACTCTTGCAAATCTTGGTCATCTATATAGAGTTGATAGATGTAATTTCGAATTTTCTCACTCGCGGGACTGAAATATGTGAATACATATCACAACAACATTAAATATATTTTTGTCATTACTAACGCTTAAAACATATGAAATTAACACCAAAATGATTTTAGTTTTCCAATAAACCACCAATAATTCCAATAAACGATTAATAAACGACCACTAATATTTTCTCGCAATTTGTATGTAAATATGTACATATATTTTTAATTTCTTTTAAATTATTTCAAAGCAAATTAATGGTCTGTTCCAGAACCTGCAAGAAGCTACTATTTTTTACTACGATAATATTTTTTCCTTTATGTTATCGGAAAAAATAGTAAAAATTAGTAGATTCCAGCAGTTCTGGAACAGACCATAAATTGATTGTTGTAAATAAAATATTTTTTAAATTTCAAATATTGTCAAAACTGAAGTACAAAATATTTGTGTGCATATATGCACATTTTTGGCTAAAAAATTAAATGAAAGAAATGCTTAAACACAAATCAACAATAAAATATCCAAAGAAATGTGTGGAGACAATTAATTTTCATCAAAAGTTATTTTGCAAATTTTCGCGGATTTTTCGCGATTTTTTAGGTTTCATCCTTTTCTGCCATGAGACCATTCCGAATTGGTGCAAATTATTAAAATCAGTTCAGCCGTTCTTGTGTTATAAGCGTAGTAACTAACACCATTTGCTTTTATATATAGATTTGGAATATCCACTTTTCAATCTCGTTTTCCACTTGTTCACTCCATAAAGCCTTGGCTTTCCACTTCTGCGTTTACCGCCATGCGGCCCGTATTTATACGCCTTTTTTGGTGTTTCTATGGCGTTGCCGAGGTAGACAAAGTATATAACTAATTTAGCAGATTCTCCTTCTATCATCCTAAAGGTATCAGTTACTTCCTTTACTGATCGACCCATGATGTCAATATCGTAAGCGTAAGCATGTAACATGTGGCTGTTGGTATAAATTGTGTCATTCTTTTTAACATTTGCATCTTGTATAACGTTTTTCAGCAGAATGTTGAATAGGTCACTGAAATCTCTTTTGATATTAAATTATCGGAGAGGTACTTTCCTATTTTAACTGATGACCTAGTATCAGTTAATGCCATCTTACGAAGCCGAATGGGCTTTGCTGGGATGCCAAATTCAGACATTGCTTGGAACACCTTTGAACGTATAGGGCTGCTTTATAATCGACAAAAAGTTGAAAGGTGTCGATCTGCAATTCTTGGGCCTTTTCCATGATTTGTCTCAAGGTAAATATCTGGTCAATGGTGGATTTGCCCGGTCTAAAGCCGCACTGACAGGGTCCAATTATTTTATTGACCATAGACAATATTTACAATTTAGCCGTATTAAGCTAAATGAAAAGAAAAAGTGTGGTCCCTCAAAACACAATATAGTTTTCGTTTATATTCGAAAAATAAAATCTTAGCTGGGATATCGAAGGTATGGTTATCTGCCACCTTTCCGAACTTCCTCTTTCCCAACGACTAACGAATGCATTTAACGAAACCACCGACAACCGATACAGTGGGTTAGAGGAAATCCCAAATCCCAGTTAGGAAGCTTTTGGAGAGTTCGGATAAACGAGGTTCATAGGTATTAGTGAGAATTTCAAAAGATTTTTGTGGCTTCCCAGCAAACCAAAATCGGAAGACACATCCGAGTTCGATGCGAATTCTGATGAATTATCGTAAGAATTTTTGATTTATTAACCGACGTTCGGACAGATATCGGTCCGAATTCGGAAGTAAAATCTTATGAAATTCAGAAGTTTTGGACGACTTAGAATGAATTAATGATTTATGTACACAGTTAAATCATGAAAAATTAAAATCCTTGCATTTAAATGTTTGTTCATCTAATATAAACTTATTAAAGGTTTTAATATCATATTAAGCTTTTAAAAGTTCGTTCGCCACTTCGTAGAAAAAACCAACAGTGGAGAACAACAAATTCATCAACAGGATCTGAGAAATATGTAAAACAATTCTTATTAATATTAAGAAACTTAACTTTGGCAATATATATAAAACCTATGACTTTCCACGGAAGTGTTGAAGTGTGACGAGGAAAATCTTTACTTTCATTAACTTCATAAAAATAAACAAATATTTTGTTAAAGTTAAAAAAAACACAATTACACACAGAACGCTCAGTAGCCCAGAAGGCAAGCGGGTGCTGCAGTCATCGCCCAGTTTAGGGCTCGTGGGTTTGAATCGCAGTCCAGCCGAGTTTATTTGTAGTATCTAAATTTTGTGATAAGTATTACTTTTGTTATATGTTATTAATATGAAGTTTCATATGCACATATGCAAACATTTTAAGAATTTAACCTGCTTCAATTATTACAGCCAATAATCCGAATCTCTACGTAAATATAACCAACACATATAAAGCCATATACACAACATACCACCAATTCCATTATTCGTCGAGGCCTCGAAGGTTCATCGTTAATGTGTGACATTAAATGAAAGGATACAAAAACATCAGTAAGTTAAAACGAAAACATCGAAAATTAAAATAGTTGCATATGCAGGAGGAATTCTAAATTTTTGTTTTTTTTTTAATTCCCAAAAAAGGATATTTCCAAAATTGAAAGTTCCCAAACCTCTATCTATCCGCGCAAAATTTATTTAAGGCCTTTCTTAAAAATCCCTTGTTAAATTTCTAAACCTTTCACTATAGCGAAACAAACAACTTATCACAACAATTGTAGTTTGTGTTATTTAAATCCCAATGAAATGTTAACCAGAATTAAAAAGTATCAAGGATAACATCAAATAATGTTTTAAATTATTTCGAATGAATTAAACTTTTCCACTTAATCAATTTATAATCACATACTCAATGAAATCATTGAAATATAAACTTACTGTCAATAATATGAAAGCCTAAATTCTTCATAATTGTTCTTACTTGGTGAGGTGAACTAAGGAGAGGGTAAAAGGTTTGCATTTGGCATTTCAATCATGTGAGAGCCTTTTAAACTACGGTAGGGATGGGAAATGAGGCTCCGACTTCAGCATTGATAGCATTGCTCTGTAAGATTGACTTTCTTTGATCATCTTTTATATTGATTCTGGACCAATAAGGGTACAGTGTTGGCCAGATAACTAGTCTACCCCCCATTTTTTTGTAATTTTGCGGGAGTCTATAAAATTTATTCTTGTTTATGTTCAGGATGATATATAGTTGAGATCAAGACGGACACGAACCCCCCTTCCCGACTGATTGCAAGGATAATCAATGAATCCCCTAGTCTGGCTTATCTCGAACAACTTTTTTCAATTTACTATCGATATATCTTCCATGTTCAAATGATAAAACATAGCATGATGCTCGAAGTGTAAAATTCTGTGGCTTTTGACATGATATCTAGAAAACTGTTGATCTTCAAACTTAACAGCATGGGTGAGTCAACAAAAGTTGTAAAATTGGTTGAAAATATTTATAAAAACACAAAGTAGTAGGGATTGGAAAGGAAGTTTCAAAGGACACGGTGCTCTTAAATGAAAGGAGCTTATAACTGGCAAGTTTTTGCGTATTCCAACTTCAATGTTCATAGATGAGAAAAATCAAAAAAAAATCACCGTAGCGCTTTTTTAATAAATCGCGGTCAAAGTTTACATTTATGGTTTTTTAGGTTTTTACGATTTTGCTGGGAAGCCGCAACCCTTTTAAAATGGAAAAAAAATTAAATGAAAATGTTGTAGCAGTAAAAATTCTATACAAGATTGGCCTTTATGATATTTTCGTAGGTTTTACCATTTATGACATATAGAAGTTCAAATTGGGACAATGCACTGACTGTATCGCCTCCTTAAAAAACAATGTCATGTACGGTGCGCCTTAACTAACTTTAAATGAAAACCTGTGAAGTTTTTTGCAGATTCTGATTAGGTTTATTTTAGATTTTTCGATTTTGCTTGGAAACCGCAAGTCTTATCGAAATGGGGCTAAAGAAATATTCTAATTAGTACAAATTATCGAGTACACGTGCAGGTATAAGTTAACTAATTGTGTATACAAAAGGGTTATGACTTTTCGACTGTGTTATCAAACTTGTTTTCCTGTAGCAGGAATGGATGAACTATATTTTTTTAGCATTCCAAATGATTTTCTAGCAGAAATATGTGAGTGGTTTTGCCATGTTAAAGATAATTCCAAGGTTTTGACTTATTTTACCACTATCACGCTATTGTGTGGTTTTTCTGAATGATGTCATTTTGTACTAACAGTTGGGTGTTCTTCATTTTGCTTATTATTCATCGTGGATGGGTATAACAATAATGCATTACTTTTTGCCGAGAAGTGAACAATTCTGCATTAAGCGGTTGTATGCGTACAATATAGATATTATAAAATTATGTATTTTTAGTGCATTAAACTAAAACCGTGTCATCAATATTAAAGCGGCAGTTAGAGCATTTTTCCAAAGAAACTTTTTGACCAGAAAGAACAAAAATTGCCAATTTATGTCTGTATATACTGAATAAAGGACTAAACACTATAAAATATATTCAAATCTAATACGTGGATATTCAAGGCGTATACTTCTAATTATAGTTATATTCCAGAACCTGGAATCGTAAATGCTACTCTAGTACTTTTTACCATTTTGTGCTAAAAAACGAACCCTTTTTCTAAACAAAAATTGCGATGACTAACAACTCTAGCTCCTTTGTTTTACTGCTAGACAATTTTGGCCGAGTAGAAACTATCACCATATTTGGACACGTTGATTTTGACTCTTCTGATTGAGTTTTTGAAAAATGTCCATTACCTATATTTGTATAGGAAGCGAGTTATGTTGTAATAGGAATACTGGATTATTTGACATTTTCTCACCTTGTGAAAACTGATTTAAGTCTTATTAGTCCAGATTTATTGCTGCGGTGGAATATCTGGAGAGTCCCAATAACATAATAATCTGCAAAAAACTATGTTAAATGGCAAAAAAATTAATTTAGAACGCTTTTTTGATGATTTTCCAAATTTAATTGACGATTTTCGTCAAAAAAACACTTGCATATTTTGCATATTTTTTGCATATGTTTTTGCATGTTTTTGTTATGACCCCAAATATCGAAAAATTGACCCTCAAAACGCCTAGATCCAAAATTTGATAAGATAAGGAATAATCGGATAAGAAATAAAAAACATGCTAAAATCCGATGTCTAGTAATAATGCATGGCTCACCAACCACTACAAAAGCAACCGAGGCTTTCCCCTGCTAGCATTTGGAAGTGAGTTACTCACTCTATCTACAAAAAGCAATCGCAATCGACTCCTATTTTCTGTAAAAGAACGGCACTTCAGCATTTTACAAAAACAATTTCATTGCAGTGCAGTTTGATCGTTTTGAATGCGATTATTGATTGTTTACACAAACATACCTTACGGTGTACGACCATCGCGTGTGCAGACACTTTCTATCGCCTATGCAGACACTACTAAGTGTTTACATTCATTTATGAAGTGTGCAAACTTGAATTAATATAAGTCATTAGTCTACCCGATGCTTATATGACACGGTACACTGGTCCCAACCTGCGACAAAAATCTCAAATCTCTGTGACAATTCAGCAAATTGTCTCTAAACATATCATATTTTAATATTCCAGCACTGTTTTTGTAATTTATAACGGTATTTAACAAATCAAAACAGAAGAAGTTGACATTTACGTATGATCTCTTGAAAACTTTAAAAACATCAGTAAGGTTGTGACTTCTTACAAGGCAAGTAATTCAAAATTGAAAGGGTAAAATTGTTTTTTTTTCGAAATGGAAGTTATAGTACAAGGTTTTCTTATTATTTTACATAAAAATTTGTACACATTATTCACATAAAATGTGCTGGAAATCAAATTTTTTATAACACTTTTTTGTGGACTTTTTTCCAAGTCCTAAAAATTGAAGTTGAGTTTTACTAACTTCGCCATCCTTCGCCAATCTCCAAATTTTTTAAAGAATGTTCGAAATAGTGTCAAGTTTACAAAAAATTTGGTTCCAGCTGCATATATTTGCATTTCCGTGTGTGACATTAAAAATAATAACGATGCCTTTGGTCGTTTCGGTGAATATGCCGTATTACTGTATTCGCAGTTTCTTATTTATTTTGTGTTTTAATTGTTTGTTTTTTTTTTTCTTTAAAGATTTAGACATTTTTGTTTTGGAATCTACTTATGAGTGTATTTTTTTACATTTGTATATTTATACCCTACACCACAATGTGGAAAGGGTATTATAAGTTTGTTTTGGTAAAAATTCATGTAATACCGCGAAATATTCGTCGGAGACCCCCAATGTGGTATACCAATCTTCATATCTCGGCGAGATAAAGCGATTTTGAGATGTGTGTCCGTCCGTCCGTCCGTGTGTCCGTCTGTCCATTATAAATTGTAATCAAACTCCAGGCCGCAATTACGGACCGATCATCACGAAATTTGGTATGGAGGTCGGTTTCACATCAGAATAGATCGCTATTTTAATTGGTGATGATCGTGAAATATTTAGCGGGTGAAATGGACCAAAAACATAATTTTTATCCGAATTTGTAGATGCTCTGTAGGTCGCAATAATAGTCAGATCGCCTCGAAATTTTAAGTAAGGTAAGATTATATGACGAAGAAGTAGCATGCAATTGGAGACGATCAGATAATATTAAGAGGGTTAAATGGACCAAAACTTTTGTGTGAAATTTGTGAAAAATGTTAGTATACAGCTTAAATCTTTATTCTTGGAAGAGACATTCCGGGCAAATAAGCTATACTTGGAAGAGGAACGCTTGACCTTTCTATTGATGTCATTTGTGTTGGTGTACATGATAAGATAACAGAGTTACAGCCTAATATACCCTGTTATTTGTTTTTAGTGCAATGATAAACTCAGTAGAGGTCGCAATTATAGCCCAATAATCACGAAATTTTGCACGAGGTTGGGAGTTAGGTAGAGGAAGATGCCTATAATTTTGGATGATGATCTTATATTATTTAGCGGGTGAAATGGACCATTACTTTTGTATGAAAAATACAAAAAAAATATTTTTGGTCTATATTTTATTTCCTGGAGGGCATATACCGGCAAAGTATACTACATATGAAAATAGAACTACTGATCTTCCCCCTGATGAAAATTGCAATAAAGCGAAACAATTATTTTGTTAGAAATGTTGATATGTGGAAAGCTAATTCCCAAGGGTAAAGGTGTAGGGTATTGCATGGTCGGCCCCGTCCGACTATAGCCTTGGCTTACTTGTTTTTATATCTGCATGATGCTACATATAATATGAAAAATAAGTAAAAATGTAAAGTTCGGTCGCACCGAACTTTATTGTATCCCCTACCATGAAATATTCTGAATTTAAATGGAATATTTTCTTTTCTTTCCTGTCCATACAAGTCGGAGACGTTTTTTAACCACTAAGAACTCCAAATAGCAAATTACAACCAATTCGAACCGAAAATGTAGATAAAAACCTGAAAATAACTGAAATAGCGAGGTACCGTAATATGAGGGCTATACCGAAAGCTTGACCTACGACCACAATTTTTTGCGCAGAAGGTTTTTGATCATTGAGAACTCCAAATGGCAAATTGCAACCAATTCGGGCCGAAAATTTTGATAAATCTTCAAAATACCTGAAATCGGGAGGTATCGTAATATGAGAGCTATACCGAAAGCTGGACCTAAGACCACAATTTTTGGCGCAGAAAGTTTTTGACCATTGGGAACCCCAAATACCAAAGTACAGCCAATTAGGGCCGAAAATGTTGATAAAAGCTTCAAAATACCTAAAATCGGGTCGTACCGCTACGTGGGGGCAATAGGAAAAACTGGACCCATATTGATGATTTTTTTTCGCAAAAGTATTTTTTACTTATTTTAAGCATATACTGAAAAAATCAGATTGATCCGACGATTATAAATATTTTTGTCGCACCTTCCCATACAAATGGGACCACTGTGCACGGTGGTGCAGTGGTATACATGTTCGCTTTGTACTCTTAATGTCCCGGGTCTGATTCCCAAGTCAGGCCAGGCCAGACAACGTAACATTTTTAAAATGACATAATTAAAATAGGCGACAATTTCAATGAAGAAAAGTTCTTTAAAAACTTACATATATGTACGTTGGAAAAATAATTATAATAATAAATACAAATTAAAAGAATAATAGGAAAGAAAAATAAAAAGGCGGCGCGGCGCGGTGAGCCTTCATCGATAAGAATGCGAGCTTGCGAACGAGTGCGATTGGAAATGCTTAGAGGATCCATCACTCTCTCGATAAACATCCCTCCAAATATTTGGAAGTTAAATACATATATCTTCTCTCAGCAAATGCGTCCCCTAAAAGTGTCTGAAAAAAGTGTAAAAAGCGACTGTTGTCATTTTACAAAAACAATTTCATTGAACCATGCTCATTATCTCATTCTATCTAATTTTAAACCTTGTGTAGAATCAGTTGCGTACCTTACTTTAGATGAAAAAAAACGATTGTTTACATTTATTTATTTTGCACAACATTGAACATATAAAGGCCATTAGTCTATCTCAGTATTATATGAGGCGGTGGTGCAATGTATAGCATCCTCGGCTGGCATTCTGCATACCCGGGTTCTAATCACGGCCCAGGCGATTTTGAAAGTGGTAAAATTAATGTTGACGACAATTCAGCTAAGTATGTAAAGTAGTAATAAAATATAAGGAAAAAAGTATAAATATAAAAAATTACAATTATAATAACAATAAAAAATAAATAAAATTTATTTTTATCGACAATGCCAGTTTCATCGCTTTTAAAACTCCCATTTGGCCCCAGTTAGGGCCGCAAAAGTGGGACAGTTTCTTTAGTCATTTTCATCTTTTCGGATAAAAATGCGACTGTCGCAGCAGGCACCTCCATCGTCAAGCTGGCGATAAAAAATGTTTGCAGGGATTGTGCGCGTTAATTCATTGCTAAAACATAGAATATGATCGGTGGCGAGAGTAACGTTGAAACTCACTACAATTGGGATTGTGTGTATTCACACAGCAAAGTCACAGTGCGGTCGTGGTGACGAGCCATGTAATGTAATCAAAGCAAAGACAAGACAATTTTCATTGGGTCATGACCCATGACCAAGTAAACCAATTATCACTGTCTATCGAATGTTCAATAAAGCCAGTCAAGGAGCATTACAGGCTACTTATTTCACAGAATTGAAATTAATATTATTAGATATGCGACAAATATGTATGTAACATACATATATGCATCTTTTGCAGATAAAGAAATATAGAGAATCAAATCTATAAACGTGGTATATCTGAAGAGCAATCCTTTTACTATTTAAGACATCGACAATAAGCGAGTATTTTAATTAGGCCTTCAATCTTGTGGTTAAGAGGATTTATACAAGTTGATACAATCAAAGATTGGAATAAAACAAACAAAACACCACCACCAATATCAATACCTGCCGGAGACGTATTGTATGGTAGCTGTACCATGAGACCAAACGTGAAATTCAATGCGCTGGATGAAATACTGGCGACAATTCGGTTTAAAGCTATATTCCTCAAGTAATGATATTTTTACGATCCCCTTGAGAAAACATATCTTCGTTGATCTAACTAACTGTCGTTAAATTCAGCCTCCATAGCGAAACAGCCGATAACGCAGTGAGGCTAAAAGTTTTTACGGCAGCAAAGTGCATGGTAGTTATTACCATATCAAAGAAGCTAGACACTGGCAAACACACAAGAAGATTATCCGTGCGACTTTTAAAATTATTCTGGAACCTTTTTTTGTCAGTTGTCATTTTCCACCGAATTGAACAGTTTGTCGAGAGAATAACTGCATGAAACTAACAAAAAGTAGGTATAAATTTATTTACAAATATTATTTAAATAATTACATCTAAAACAATTTCACTATTAAGTTGTTCAGTTCAAAATCACTACTCACATACAAGCACAATTATTATACATTTAACAATTGTAATGAACTTTGAAAGCACTAATATTAAAAAAGTAAGAGTATTGAAACGAAAAAATTTGATGAACGTATACCACAAAACGAGTAAGTTAATTTACTATTATTTTTACATTATAACATTTCACTACACAGATGTGTGAAGATTATACAATTTATACTACACACATCATTATATAATTTTTTTACAGTATACAATTTTACTGCACACTTCTATAAACTTTTTTCTGGCATTTAGCTTTTAAATTGCTGTACAGAATGTGGAGCGTATTAGTAACTACATGTAACTGGAAAAAACAGCATACGGCCCATGGTCTATTCTTATATTGTAAATTGTGCATTGCACATTGGGCCCAATGACAGGTTTTTGAGGCAAAAAGTCACTGGAAGCAGCTAGAGCTACCAAATTTCGTTCCAATGTTTTTAATGGGCATAAAAGTACTTCTGCAAAATTTGGTAAGAATCGGTTCAGATATAGATATAGTTTTCATGTATATGTTTCATCCGATTTAATCCGATTTTATATTTAAGCCCCACAAAGGTCACAATTTGCATCCGATCGCCTTAAAATTTGATATGGTAAATCCTATTCAGGTTAGAATCAGGTCCTGAAAATTTGGCTCTGATCGGTTCAGATATATATCTACATATATATAGAAACCTTTTCAGGTATACAATGATGTTCGAAATATAAATCTTCTGAAATGGCTGGACCGAATTTGATAAAATTTTGTTTGTAGATTCATAAGGTCTGAGAATAGATCGTAAGGTACTTTTTATACCGAAAAATGGAGGGGGTGGGGGACCTCCCCCACAACAAGTTTTAGCCAAACGCGAAATCTCAGAGATTATTAGACGCATTGGTATACAAAACAATAGTAATTGTGACCTCTATCATTAATTTATGTTTTGGAAGTAGAAAACCGCGATCGCGTCCGTTATTTGAAAACTTTATAATTACAGGTTAAGATCTTGAAATTTAGTAGGTGTTTGTAGTACCAGTTATTAAATTTAAAGATCTAGAATATTGAAGATTTCAATGCTTGGTGTAACTCGGATAAGATTACTATAAAATTTGGCGACTTGTGTCATATTGAGCATCGTCCAGTCCCAACCCAATCTAATAAATTAAAATATCCACATTTTTAAGTGTCACGCTATCTGTAAGTAATTTTCTATAAGTATTCGGATCCATACGGACATGAAATTTTTTTACACATATAGTACTCACTATTACCTTCTATCAGATATATATAGTTTCGACAATACGTCGCAATACCGCGAGTTTTATTCCAAAAACTATTTAAACTACAATACGAACTACACAAAAAATACACCACAAGTCTACTTCAAATATTCCTTACCAAATCTAACTTCTTTTATTTCTTAATCAGAATATTAATTTATATACCTTTACACGTTTTATCCATTAAAAAAACTGTTTATTAAATCAGCGGTTTTTAATTGCAGAGCGAAACAAATTTGTTCTTCGTTGGATAAATTTTTATAAAATTTTACAAAGTAACATGCAATATCTTTGACAGCTCGGTATGTGACCACGAAGCGTTGCCAGGTTGAAATGATTTTGTTTCTAAGTGGCTCAAAGTGTTAAGAATCTAATCCCGTTACTAATTTATACAAATATATGACTTCAAAACTAGACTTTTTGCCTCAGAAACCTGCCATTGGGCCCAATGTGCATTGTTTCAACATTGAACCGCAAATAATTATTTGGATATTCTGCTTGGAATGTTGGAATAACGATGTTTGTTGTAAAGACTCAAAACGACAAAAACTAGAGGAACTGCATTAAAAAAATGTTTACGAAACCAAGGATAGGGCTATCGCCATATAACAGAGATATAAACAATTATTAGTAGAGTTTGCCCACAGGGATATACTACCCTCATACCGCGTGAATAATCATTAAAAATTCAAAGTATCAACAAATGCATGCATGTTAAAAAATAAAAAATTTCTTACTCTTATCAGGAGTGAAAACTTTACTATGTCCGATAATTATACCCTACACCACTATGTGGGGAGGGTATTATAAGTTGGTTTTGGCCAAAAAGTTTGTAACGCATATACAATCACGCTACAGGTCGCAATTTTGATCGGATCGTCATGAAATTTTGGATGTTGATGGGGGTCCCGGAGGGGAAGAAGCCTATTGATTTTGGTGATGGTCGGATAATATTTAGGGGTCGGAATGGGCAAAAAACTTATGTGGATAAAAAGACAACGTTTTTTCCAAAGCGAATATCTCAGGGTATATCTCGGGGTATACCAAAAACAAAACCTGACAATAAAAGTAGAAAATATCGCCTTTCTAATGATGTAAAGTAGGTTCTCGTAGGTGATCAAACAACGAAGATATCACAAAAGTCGCAAATAAAACCCAAATTCTCATTTTTGCAAATTTAATTATAATGACGAATATCACAGCTTTGGTTGGGAACTTTCCAAAAGCAAAGCCTGGCTGTGAAAGTAGAAGATCCCATCTTTACAGAAATGCAAAGTAGGTTGGCGTAGGTGGCCACACAACGGAGATATCACAATAGTCGGCAATACATCCCATTTTTTCATTTTTTTTTTTTTTTTGTAATCACGCTACAGGTCGCAATTTTAATCGGATCGTCACGAAATTTTGAGGGCTAATTGGGATCCTACAGAGAAAGAAGCCTATTGATTTTGATGATGGTCGGATAATATTCAGAGGTGGGAACGGGCAAAAAACTTATTTGGAGAAAAAGTCAACGTTTTTTTAAAGCGAATATCTCTGCTTCTAAAAGGGGTATATCAAAAGCTGATGAAAGTAGAAAATATCACCTTTGCAACGATGTTACGTAGGTTGTCGTAGGTGGTCAAACAACGAAGATATCGCAAAAGCCGCTAATAGAACACATCTTTTCATTTTTGCGATTTTAAAAATAATGACGAATATCACAGCTTTGGTTCCGGACCTTGCAAAAGCAAAATCTGACAATGAAAGTAAAAAATCCCATCATTACAATGATGTAAAGCAGGTTGGTGTAGGTATCCAAATAACGGAGATATCGCAATAGTCGGTAATACATCCCATTTTTCCACTTTTTTGGAAATCACGCTACAGGTCGCAATTTTAATTGGATCGTCACAAAATTTTGGGTGTTATTGGGGGTACCACAGAGAAAAAAAACCTTTTGATTTTTGATAATGGTCGGATATTATTCAGGGGTTGGAATGTGACAAAAAAAATATTTGGAAAAAACCTGGCAAGGAAAGTAGAAAATATCACCTTTACAACGATGTGAATTAGGTTGTCACTTTTCCATTTTTTATTTGGGTTGTACTGTCGATACACTTAAATGCGTTTCAAAAAAATTGACCTGTGTTAATGAAGACATTCAGAGCAAAGGCGCTAAGCTATCCCAATTTTAATATTTTGAATTTTATTAGTCAAAAGCTTATGAACAGGGGTAGTGGTGTAGGGTATCACATAGTCGGCCCCGACCCGACTGTAGCCTTGGCTCATTTGTTTTTAGATAATTATGTTCATCTTCATTTGTTATCCCATGAAACTTTGGAAAGGTCTAATATTTTCTGGAAACACTTGGAACCATCCGTAAGTCGAACAGAAAACCATGAATAAGGGAAGAAACCAGGAATCTCACAAAAAAGGAACGAACAAAAAGCGAACGAGGACAGTTCACAAAAACCTCAATATAACATGATCGCTAAACCTGTCAAGCGATCGGCAAGGAAAGAAAATTTGGCAAAAGAAGCGGAAAATTGAGGAACTGGCGCATTATCGACTATTGTGGTATCTCTCTTGGTTGACCACCTTCGCCAACCTACTTTACACCAATGCACGATGGGGCCAATGGCAGGTTTTTGAGGCAAAAATAAATTTTTTCAAGTCTGTGATTGAAATCAAATAATAACGGAATTATATTCTTAGCACTTTCGACCTCCAAAACCAAAAAAATACAATCTGGCAACGGCCCCCGGCGACATGCCTAGCTGCCAAAGATGTCATAATTCTCATTACGTTTATTTCTGACATTCAGTCGTAATTAAACAATTTAAGTATTTTGGCGCCAAAACCTAATCTGTTGATATTATATACTTTTTAAAAATGCAAAATACGGGTAATAGTATGTAAATTAAGATTATTATTAAAAATGTAAATGTAATATTAGATGTGGTCAATAATTTGTTGTGTTGTTTTTGATGTAGTCTGTGGTATCGTCCATGTGTTCTTTGGAGTAGAACTTTCGGTATCGGGGTGTATTCTCGTAAAAATATGAATCTGGTGAAAGGTGACAATGCCGGCTAACAGATTTTGAAAAGAAATTTTGCGTATACTTGCGAATAAAAAAAAATTACCAATTTCCATATTTCGTAAAACATAAAAATTTGGATATTTTTAATTTTTGGTTGGAAAATCAGCGGAAACCTAAACACGTTATAGACTGGATTTCTGCGAAATTTAATCGAGGTGTCAAAGACAACTTCGTGGCGGGAGTTAAAAAATAAGTTTATAACATTTGTGCACGCCTTAACCAAAAATGGATAAAAAATTGGAGGTCAAAAAATCGTGTATTACAATCTGAAAGCTTATAGTTAGCTAGTGACACAGTATTTACGCTAGAACAAGGTAATGATACAAAGAAAAGAGGGCGCCCTAATGTGAATTATAGTGAAGGAAGAAAACTTGCTTCGGAAGTCTCCTATGAACATGGCAACAATACCAGGCTCTTGATTCATGCCGCCTCTGTTTTGGCCAATTTGTCAAAAGAAGAATATACAAACTATGTTCTCAAAGAAGTTCGGTATCGACCGACTAAAATGAGAAAACAACTTCTACAGAGAAAATTTATGAACGAATGTCTCAATAATGTTTTCTAGATTCCGTCAGACACTTTAAATTCCATCACAATTGGACATATATAGCGTGATTGCTGCACGAAATACCTAAAATCGGGTGAAAATACACTCCGGTTCATCTGAATAGAACCAACCAATATTTGTCTACAAATACCGTTATATCAGACGAATGGAAAGGAATTGTAAATTATAATTTTGTGGACATGTAGAGTATATAGTAGCCGATATTTTCAATACCTAACATGTTTCACATATGCGTCATAACGGTACTTTTTACTCGCTTTATTAAAAAATGTCAAAATATTAGCATGTTTTAATGGTTCACCAGGATAGAACCACCCTAAGAATTTACACAAATCCTTTGTTAGATGTGGTAAACTTTAACAAAAAACTATTTATAATTATAAATAAATGCCGTGAGTGTTAATTGCTATCAAATATTGTGCAAAAATTTGCATTAGGGTCTTAAAATTTGATGAAAATCGATGCTTAGAGCTCCAAAAAATATTTTTATGAAGAAATCGGTAGAAACAATTTATAAAGACAAAATTTTATACTGAATTACGTTCAAAATTTTCTATACTACAATCAAAATACAAAAAAGTCACATTTGATAGGTTTATGAGTCCGAAACAGAGGAAATATGGTAAAGATAACACTGGTCAACAGGACTTTTGTTTCAACCGAAGTTGCAGTTGTTTCTAGATGAAATCGGCGAGTTATTTTCAAATCCGGTCCCGGGTTTTCTCCATCAGCTCTTGTTTTTGAGATATAGCTCAAAATCGGTTTTTACGAGTTTAACCCAGACTTTCGTTATTTTCGGATACAAACAAATATTTTTTGTGGGGTTTTCGACATTAATATATTAAGTAGATGTTGTACGCTCGATACAAATCGTTTTTGAAATAGTTATGGTGAGTATATATCAAAAAAATATAGAAAATATACGACGGACCTTGTAAAAATTGCATATTTTGAGTACCTTAAGCTGTAATTACGTCATCGGGGGAAGTCATAGGATCTTCTTATGGTACTCCGGATATGCTTAGGGTGTCTACTATATAATCCAGAATTCAAATGTATAATATAAAGTTCATAGCCCCCATGATTCGGCCATAACCTAAAAATCGCCATGAAGACTCCTAAAGGGAAATAATTTACCAGTGATATCATTACCACATAAGCCATTTACTTTTCAATGGCAGTCTTCATGGCGATTTTTAGGTTATGGCCGAATCATGGGCGCTATGAACTTTATATTATATATTTGAATACTGGACTATATAGTAGACACCCTAAGCATATCCGCATTGCCATATGAAGATCCTATGACTTCCTCCGATGACGTAATTACAGCTTGAAGTACTCAAAATAATTTTTACAAGGTCTGTCGTATATTTTCTATATTTTTTTGATATATACTTACCATAACTATTTCAAAAATGATTTGTATCGAGCGTACAACATCTCCTTAATATATTAACGTCGAAAACCGACAAAAAATATTTGTTTGTATCCGAAAATAACGAAAGTATGGGTTAAACTCGTAAAAACCGATTTTGAGCTATATCTCAAAAACAAGAGCTGATGGAGAAAAACAGGGACCGGATATGAAAATAACTCGCCGATTTCATCTAGAAACAACTGCAACTTCGTCTGAAACATTCAACTTTTTCAATTTTGTTGAGCAGTGTAATTCAAAATTATATCTTTCCAATCCAAAATTTGATATTTTATCTCAGGAAAGTGAATGCAAATCGATGGGTTCCACCCAGTTTCGTTGGCTGTGGACATCTACAGGTCCAAAAAATAAAGAAAATTCCACCGCTAAACGCTTCATGTCAATATCAGGGGCTTTGATTTAGAAGATATCGCATGACATGGAAAGCACAGAAACAAAGGCGATCTTTTTTGTGTAATAACGGATCAGAAATATTTTTTCGGTACTTATACTATGAGCAAAAGATGTGCGAACATCATAACCATCAAAATAAAACCCTTTCCTTTCGAAAAAATTAACATCTGCCTTCCCCTATCGCTAAGCTGTTTCTTCACATCAAATGTCTTAGAACCTTTTGGAATTACAAGGACTTGATGGTGACATGAAGCGTTCGGCGGAGGAATTTTCTTTATTTTTTGGACCTGTAGATGTCCACAGCCGACGAAACTGGGTGCAACCCATCGATTTGCATTCACTTTCCTGAGATAAAATATCAATTTTTGGATTGGAAACGTAGAATTTTGAATTATCTGTTTCGGACTCATAAACCCAAATGTGACTTTTTTGTAGTTTTATTGTAGTATAGAAAATTTTTAACATAATTCAGTATAAAATTTTGTCTTTATAAATTGTTTCTACCGATTTCTTCATAAAAATATTTTTTGGAGCTCTATGCATCGATTTTCATCAAATTTCAAGACCCTAATGCAAATTTTTGCACAATATTTGATAGCAATTAACACTCACGGCATTTACTTATAATTATAAATAGTTTTTTGTTAAAGTTGACCACATCTAACAAAGGATTTGTGTAAATTCTTAGGGTGGTTCTATCCTGGTGAACCATTAAAACATGCTAATATTTTGACATTTTTTAATAAAGCGAGTAAAAAGTACCGTTATGACGCATATGTGAAACATGTTAGGTATTGAAAATATCGGCTACTATATACTCTACATGCTCACAAAATTATAATTTACAATTCCTCTCCTTTCGCCAGATATAACGGTATTTGTAGACAAATATTGGCTGGTTCTATTCAGATGAACCGGAGTGTATGTATGGGAGCTATACCCAAATCTGAACCGATTTCGATATAATTTGGCATACTTTTTTCTAGACCTAATTCCGTCACACATTTTAAATTTCATCGAAATTGGACAGAATGTGCGTGTTTGTTGCACCAAATACCTCAAATCGGGCGAAAATATATATGGGAGCTATATCCAAATCTGAACCGATTTCAATATAATTTGGCAAACATATTTCTAGACCGAATCCTGGTACACGTTCTAAATTTCATCGAAATTGGACAGAAATTGCGTGTTTGTTGCACCAAATACTTCAAATCGGGCGAAAATATATATGGGAGCTATATCCAAATCTGAACGATTTCAAAATAAATTGGCAAACTTATTTCCAGTCCGAATTCTGCCACATATTCCAAATATAATCATAATTGGACAGAATTTTCGTGTTTGGTCCATCAATTACTAGAAATCGGGCGAACATATGTATATATGAGAGCTATATCTATATATGAACCGATATCAACCAAATTTGGCAGATTAGTTTCTAGGCCGATTATAAACATCTGCACGAAATTTTGAAGGTCTAGCTTGCCCCTGTGATTTTTGCCTCAAAAACCTGTCATCGGCCCCATCGTGCAATGTAAAGGTAATATTTTCTTCTTCCATTGACAGGATTTGCCGTTGGAATACCCCTACTAGAAGCCGATATATTCACAAAGAATACAACTTTGAATTTGTCTCTACATGAGTTTTTCCGCATTCCGAACCCTAAATATTATCCTCTTATCACCAAAATCAATTTTGGAATACTCCTACCAGAAGCGGATATATTCGCATAAGAAAAACACGTTGACTTTTCTCCACATAAGGTTTTTGCTTATTCCGACTCCTGAATTTTATCCGACCATCACCAAACTTAATAGGTTTCTTCCTCTGTGGGACCTGTATCAACTCCCAAGAAATTATTGACGATTCGATCAAAATTGCGAGCTGTACCGTGATTACACAAAAATCGGAAAATGGGATGCATTACCGACTATTGCGAAGTCTCTGTGGTTTGACCACCTACGACAACCTACTTTACATCCTTGTAAAGGTGATATTTTCTACTGTCATCGCCAGGTTTTACTTTTGATATACATCTTAAAGAAACAGAGATATTGGCTTTGAAATAAAACGTTGACCTTTTCTCCAAATAAGTTTTCGGCCATTCCGACCCCTGAATATTATCCGACCACCATCAAAAGCAATAGGACTCTTCCTCTGTGGGACCCCCATTAACCCCCACATAGTGGTGTAGGGTATAATAAAGCAGCCGGAGAGTATAACATACGAACATCATCAACTTTTACACTTCAAAAATTTGGAGGGAGGAACTCGTGGACGCAGCGTTGACTAAAGGAATAATTATATAAAATTCCTAAAAAAGACTACCTTCGTACTTGCGAAAACTGGAGAGAAATCACACTGCTAAGCAGCGTATTTAAAGGACTAGCAACAGTAATCATGGCGAGAAGAGCTAACATCGACGACAAACATAGAGATGAAAAGGCTGGCTTTCTACCACATCGCAGCTACGTAGACCACTCAAACACGTTGAGAATAATTATCGAACAGCCGGTGGAATGGCGGACCCTGTTATGAGTGCTCTTTGTCGACATTATAAAGGCCTTCGACACAACTAAAAGAGCAGCAATATGGAGATCGCTAGAAAAACGGAGTATACCGAACTAATTAATCGCTATAATAAAGGCTACACCAATGCCGACATGAAAGTACTGCGTAATGGGACACTAAGTACACCATTCAAAATAAACGTTGGTGTACATCAATACTGCCCATTATCACCACTGCTGTCTGCAAAAGTGTTAGATGATATAATATTAAAGGTGTGCCGCAAGAAGCGACGTATAACATGGGAACTGAATAGGCAGCTCGAGGACCTAGCATATGCAGATGACATCTGTCTTCTGTCACACAAGCCCTGTGACATGCAGGACAAAACAAATGATCTAATGCGGCTTGCAAGAGAAGTTGGACTAGAGATCAACAACCTAAATGACGACGCGATTCAAATCGACAATCAACAAATTCTCTACGTTGAAGCACTCTGCTATTTAGGAAGCATTGTGACCATAGCTGTGTATTGAAGAAGATGTCTCAAACAGACTTAATAAGGTAACAAGCGCATTTGGACGGTTAAGAAAAACATGGAAAAAGACACAAAGCTAATTACACAGAAACGACTAAAATAACGTTTTTTATTCATTTAAATATTTTCAAATTTAATGCAACGTATGAATTCTGAGAGGCATTAAATATATCATTAATTTAAATAATCAAAAACAAAACACACTAAAATTACACTGTGAACCGAAATTTTGGGGGGGGGGGTGGAAAATTCCTTTTTTGGGAGTGAAAGCCCTTGATGAGTATATACAGAACCCCAAAGCGCAGATCCGCCGTGAGTCGAACTTTTGAGTTATGGCGTGATGAGTTTTTCAGTGGTGACCCTATTAGCCAATAGAAATTAGCGTTATATCGTTGTTCGCTGTTTTTTGGCTTATTTTTGATATAACATGTATTCAGTTAAATATAATCTCTTTCTTCCATGTCATTTTCGTCCTTTATTTCAAACTTTTAAAATACCGAAAATTGGGAGGGATCTTTCTATGGGGGCTATGTAAAAACGTGGAACAATAACGGAAAATTTCAGGTAGAAAGTTTTATATCACAAACGGACTATTATATATCATCAGTTTCGATGGGGGGTATTGATGACACAGCCTTCAAAATACCGAAAATCGGGAAGTACGCTTCTATGGGGGTTATTTGAAGAAAAGGGCTTATACTGATAATTCTGTTCTGCAATACTCTATATACTCATGGCAGTTTTAATACTAAATTTCAGTCATATCGAGGTATTTTGAGGCCACAACTTTCAAAATACATTTAATCGGGAATGTTTCATAACCCTACCAAATGTCAGTCATTTCGAAGGGATATTGAGCAGCAACCTTCAAAACACCGAAAATCGGGAGGTACCGTTCTATGGGGGCTGTATGAAGACATGGACCTATACCGAACAATTTCAGGTGGTTGCAGCCATTTCAGTGTTATAATGAGGCGAAAACCTTCAATATACCGAAAATTCGGATATACCGTTCTATGGGGGGTACATCAAAACGTGGACGTACTAACAAATTTCTGCGGGAAATTTTTGTTGCCCAGAAAAAGACTAAATACCAAATTTCAGCCACTTCTTTGGAATAATGAGGCTAAAACTTTCAAAATACCGAAAATCGGGCGTTATATGGGGGCTATACCAAAACGTGGACCTATATAAACAAACTTTGGTAGAAATATTTTTTAGCCTCTGGAGACACAAAATACCAAATTATATCCAATTCGGTTGTAAATTGGGACAAATATTTTAAAAATTCCTTAAAACGACGATGCGTCACGCGTCACTTTGTATGGGGGCTATACGAAAACGTGGACCTACATAGCCCGCTTTCAATACCAAAAGATAGATTCTACCAAAATTTCATCCACCTACCTCAATCCGTTCGGACGCTAGAGTGATTTCCACAGACGGACGGACATGGTTATATCGATACAGAATTGCACTCTGATCAAGAATATATCGTTTGTGGGACCTACAATGATTATTTCGAGTAGTTACAAACTGAATGACAAACTTAATATACCACCCATCTTATGGTGGAGGGCATAAAAATCAAATGTCGTTCGATGGTAATGACATCAGTTGAGAACGGCTGGACTGATTTGGATAATTATTTTTGTGAAATGTCCGCCATAACCCGACTTAGGTTCTTATGCAAAGAAAAATTCAGGGAATGTACAGGGATGGCTTCCAGTTAAAACGGGCTACAAATTTTGTTGAATTTCGGAG
Source organism: Musca autumnalis (assembly GCF_047663935.1). Lineage (NCBI taxonomy): Eukaryota > Metazoa > Arthropoda > Insecta > Diptera > Muscidae > Musca > Musca autumnalis. Next base: position 135,671,941 of record NW_027412088.1, on the reverse strand, counting down.
GGCGCAAGGTACTTCCCCTATACCCTATTTTTTAAAGAATGCTATATTTACAATAATTACGAATGTATCGGTTTGGAAATTAATTTGTGAGACAATTGTGGTTGTGTCACAGACCTTACCACTCCCACCTTTTAAAATATGTTACATCTACAAAACTACAGAAACGATTTTCCTGAAATTTTCAGGAAATGTACAGGGATGACCCCGGATGCATATTTTCTCGAATTTCGCAGGGGGCGGGGTACTTACTTTCCTATGCTATATTTAAAAAACGCCATATCTTGAAGAATAAAAAGGATAAATAACTTAGGTATTTATGGAAAGAAAATTTTACCACACCCACTTTTTTAAATTTTCAATTTAATTTTTTTCTGCAAAAACCGATGTCCATCAAATTTCCAGCAAAAGCTCAACGTTTCCACTTACAAAATGGACAATGTCGGCCCATTCCTTCAGGTACCTCCTCCGCAACACTTTTGAGCATTATCCATATTTTTCCGGCAAGTTCACATCGAAAAATGGCCACAATATTCTAAATACATACATTTTTTGGAAAATGATTTTGGTTGTGTAGCCGGTATTCGATCTGCCCATATACTAAAGTTTCGATTTACACAGACTGAAGGTATATCTCTGACATCACAGCCTACAGATAATTTTTTACTTATTGAGATTTTGAGGAACAAAAATCGGTTTTCCAGGACTTTTTTAATTTAGTTTTCGCAATACTCTTTTACTGAAGAAGGAGAATGGAAATTTCTAGAACTATCATCTATTGGACGTACTTGTTTGTTTTATAGTGCCTTATTTTACCCAGTCGTTTTAAATCGTCCCTTCTGCTTTTGTTCACAGAATAATACGCAGAAAAATCCCTTTTTTCTAAAAGACATTTTAGCAAAGATTGTTCAAAATATGGCTATATCTCGGAAACTTGTTCGAAGTAAAGCAAAGTTATAGCCAAAGACCGGTTGAAAACAATCTTAACGGACAACCCTGCGGTGAAACAGAATTCATTTGATAAAAAACGGTTCATAAAGTTTTTTTGCAAAATTTAACCGCAATAAGGAATTTGTAATTTTTTTCTAATAGTTTATTCTTTCAGACTTTTTTTATTGAATAGGATTCATACATTGCTATAATATTCAAAATAGCTCATTAATAAACGTAGTAGAGAAAATATGCAAATATTTAAAAAGAGTAAACAATGATTTTATCTTCAGAAATGTTGCAAATTTGTTGAATTGCTCTTATCAAAAATGTAAAAAAATCGCAAGAACTGTCTTTCTAGATATTTTTCTTCATCTCTTATAGCTCTTCTGGACAATCATCATTCCTGGCATTATTTTTTAACTTTAAACTGACTGCAACGGTACTAATCTCATTCTGAGTATTAGATATTAAAGTAAAAAAATAATATTTAAAATATTTCAGTTTCTGTGCTTGAAAAATTCATTTTTAATAATACTCAAATATGCTCTAATTTACATCCTCAAACATGGCCACAAGGATATTTTGTTACGATTTAATTAAGCTTCCAGCACTCATCGACCAGCGCAACAGAACCACAACTACATTTTTGTTGTTTTTCCTTTACGGTATGTTATTTCATTTTCATTTTTTGTGGGGATTCGCTGGAAACACAACTTTGCATAAATTGGTCAACTTCTGATATTTTATGCCGTTTTGCCAGTTCTCACTTGTATGCGTATGTAGGTAAGTATAAATGTGTTGGGGAAAATATACAATGGACAAAGTCATTAATCTTTGCAGCAGTGATGTTTTACAAAATTAAAAAATAATTAATTTTTAAGCGAATATTATCATATATCATATCAAGCTGGAGGCCGGCCAGTAAAAGGTGGCAAACAATTTAAAACAACAATAAAGAAAATACAATGGTAATTGATACTTTTTGCTAAAAAAAATTTTCATACAATTTAATTTTCCAACACCTTTTAATTTCCGCTGGACAACAAAAGGATATTATACCTTAGAGGTAAATGTCCTAATGGATAAAAATGTTGAGGGATTAAAAGCGGTTAACATTTGAGGTCTAGATAAAAGTAAATCGGCTGAAATATAACACAATGCAACACTGAAAATGCAAACAAGTTCTGGTATTCCTTTTTTTTTAAAGTACAAATTGAGACTACAAAAAACCTAGTAGGGTTTTGTCCTGTCAGATCCAGTTCAGATCTTATGGCCTCATCTAAACTGGCCTAAAATTACAGTTTTTTGCATTTATCGAGCCTTTATCTCGGAAACGAATGGGAATAGGGCCTTGCTGTCTTTGGCAATATTGTAGTCATAAACTAGTAGAACTTATCTTTTGGACAGACCACATGAGAAATACTCCACCTAGGGCATCAAAATCGATAAAATATAGAAGATTTTACATAATTGCTCAAATTCTGGTCAGTACCAGCTAAACTGTTGGGAGTTGAACCAAGTAACGCTTTGAAAAATCTTCCAAATAAAGTTCTCAGCAATTCTTCACAACATTCTGAAACTCTAAAATGCTTACTTCATGTTGTTTCAGCGGTATTTTGCATCATATCTTTATTTCAGACATAGTTCACACCAACAGTTTATTCTCGCATTTCGGATTTCACCACATTATTGATATATTTATTAAATCGTCGTTTAAAAATATACTGAGAACAACGTGATAGAGACAACAATGGTATATTCTGAAGAGTTGTGTATTACATTCCAGCGAATATTTTTCCAAAAGAAAGCATTAAGAAAAAACTAAAGATTTTGGAGACATGGTGCGAAATGTATACAAATTATGGAAATTTTCGATATTTTATAAAATTTGAAGAAATAAATGTAGTTTTTTGTGTTCATTATTTCTACAAATATTTTATTCTTGCCCTTATCTACAAATTTGCTTCAGAGGTCAGATGAAGATTCACATAGGTTTCAGAGATGTAGCCCAGAATTTCTTTAAAAAGTCTATATTTAACAACACAATATAACCCAACAAGTAGAGCTGGGCAATCTCGTTCAATTGAAGGATCCGGATCACTATCTCGTTCAATGGACATCGGTAATTTCTTTGACAAAACTGCGTATACTTAATTTCACACGTTGGTTTTTATGATGTTACTCATTTGTCTTTGAACGAGGACAGTGATCCGGATCGTTCAATTGAACGAGATTGCCCAACTCTACCAACGAGGGTTTTTGTCGTTTAAGTCTGTATTCTCAAAAAATGCTCACCTCAAATTGTTTGCACAAGATTACCTTTAAAATGTTGCACAGTGTAATAGGGTACTCCTGAAATGTGAACACATAAGCCAATAATTTTAAACGTCAATGTTCTTATCGTTTGTCTTTTCCAGGATTTGTCGCAATGTGAATGTGTTCCTTCACTCAGTATCCGGCATACCCGATTTAAATGCGATAAGGGGGGAACTTATGACTCTGGAATTTGAGCATACATCCGTATTCCTTGTTTGTTGACGTTGCACAATACCAAGCTCAATACCAAGCGTTTCGTATGTGTTCCTACTGTCAGATACTAACTAACTAGCTGATGTGTATCCCTTATGCACCTATGTGTATGTATACTATAATAATAGTCCAGTCAAAATAGACATTGGAATAGCAAAATTCCAACAAACCTAAATTTTGGTGGAGAGCCCGGGTTTGCCATTAGATGCAATGTCCTAAAAATCCCCATCAATACCATTTTTTCCACAAATGATGGGGATTCGGGGTCAAAATGTAGAGTTTTTTTGGTTTTCGGATTTTTTCTTGAAAATGGTGGGTCTAATCAGAAAGTAACTAGAGCAAATATTGTAGACAGAGCAATTCTCCACAAGTTTGGCCTTTATAATTTTTGTTCCTAGAAGGAACCATTCTTGATATATAGCGGTTCTAAAAGCACATCATTTATATGCACTTATAAGAGAAATAGGCACATATTCAGGTGAAACAACTAAAATCACCGGGAAACCGGGTCTGTCCCCCAAAAATATATGTATCCTTAGAGAGCAAAATTGTACCTATCTTTTAAAAATCCAACAAAATCGGAGTGTGTTTAGTAGAGTTATTCCATGTTAGAGTCATTTTATGCAAAAATATCCCATTTAAAACATGATGTTCTTACGCGGCTTACTTCTTCACATGTGTAATTTGACACTTATGTCACGATATCTCAAGAATGGTGACTCCTATTGAAATGTCGTAAAGATCATTATTGTGGAAAATGTTTAAGCCTGCAATAAACTGTAGTCGATTTCCGATAGGTCTTACCGTTTTTGAGAAAAATCAAAAAAAACTGAATATTCATTTGCACACATGGGATCGATGGGAACTTTTAGGACGTCACTTCTAATGGCAACCCCTAGCGTTCCACCAAAATACAGCTTTTTGGGAATTCTTGCTAATTCCCACTTATATGCATGTCTATTTTTACTTGACTATAATAATAATAATTTTCCAAAACATCCCGGTAGGGAAAAGGAAGATTTCTCTCACATCAATGATATGGTACCTACTGCTTGTCGCCGAGTCCGAACGACATGTCGTCTTACGACACCATTTATTGAGATTTTTTACATGGCTGAAATGTCACTAAGGCGTATTTTGCCACCGCTGAAAATTTTATGATGCCTGGACTCGAAATCGAACCGCAGGCCTTCTGAGAACAGGGCGGTTGTGCATACCATTGTATCACGGTGGCAGCAGGGACGTACGTAGGGCACAGGGGGCCCTATAAATCGAAATTTATTTCGACAATTTTGTTGTTCACATTATTTATGAGGTAATATTGGGTACCACCGGGAATAATATAAACAAATTTATGTCCTGATTTCAAAAAAAAAAAAAAAATAAATAAATAAATAAAATTGTGGCATGGTAGACGTTGCAAAAATAATTATTCACAGTTTTCCCTTCGGTTTTTAGGTTCTTCATTTGATCGGTTTCTTGAAATCAGATGCCTCTGCTCCTTTTTTATTTTGATTCCAGTTTTTATCTTCTAGAAACTCTCAGCTACAAATAAATCTCTTTACCACAAGTATTTTATAGAAATCCTTTTCTATCCGAATTGCTAGATTGTGGAACTCGTTGCCTCCTAATATATAAACCTTTTCAGTTGCTCAGCAAACTTTCAAAAACAGATTAATAAATTATTTCAATGAACTTCCGTAAAAATACCTATCTTTTTTATTTGATTTGTTAATTGCTTCATATTTTTCGCTTTTCATAAAAACTGTTCCTTAGGGATTTAATTATTTTTATGCGTTATTATAAGCCCCTTTTGCAACTACTATTTATTGTATATCTAGAAAGATATAGCCTACACAAGCTTAATTTGAAAATAATGAAAAATAAATTTTTGTGCTTCAAAAACTTCCAAAATCTGCTATATGTAGCATACCCACTTAAATTTTGATCCTGATCCCGGTCTGCCTCTCTGGCTGGAGCGCAAACGGATTCTAACGTATTAACCGATTTGGTTCAAATTTTGGATAACGTAATATTTTTCCAAACTTAGTTTATATCATATTGGTCCACCCCTTCGGGTACATCCACCACAAAACCTTAACATGTTTCGCTAAAATTGTGTGCAAATATCCAATCAGGACATGCTTCCTAACATCTATACTTATAAAAGAGTTCAGTAATGATGACTGACTGACTGGGTGAGGGTCACTCTTGGTCCGAAGGTGTCAGATAAGGCTGGATTTTTGGAAATTCGAACTAGAACTGTACTAAAAGTACTAAAAGGTACTAAATATGGTACCCTTTGTATTAGGCAAACGCGAAGAGCTAGAATTCTGAAATTTGGAATGAGATTCACTGATGGAGAGTTAGAAAGGTGTACCAAATAGTTTTTGGAAATTCGAACTATAAGTGTACGAAAAGTACTAAAAGTTACTAAATTTAGTACTATTTGGTATTACGTGAACGGATAGAGCTAAAATCTTGAAATTTGGAATGAAAATCAAGGTTTAGAAGATGAGTTGATATAAGGAGGTGGTTTTGAAAATGTGTACTCATGTGTACGAATAGTACTAAATGGTACTAAATTTGGTACAATTTGAATTTGGGCGAACCGATAAAGTTGGAATTCTGAAATTTGGAATTACTATTACTGTTGGAGCGTAGGTTTGAGATATGGAGGTAGTTTTCGAAATTCGTACATATGGGTACGAAAGGTACTAAATAGTACCAAATAAGGTACAATTTGGATTTGGGGGAACGGATGGAGCTGGAATCCCGAAATTTAGAATTAGGATTACAGTCGGGGTGTAGGATAGAGGTATTTTGGAAATTCGTACTTTTGGGTACGAAAAGTACTAAATGGTACCAAATTTGGTAAAATATGAATTTAAGTGATCGGATAGAGCTGGAATAGTGAAATTTGGAATTAAGATTACTATTGTAGTGTGGGATTGGGATACTTTTGGAAATTCGTACTTATGGCAACGAAAAGTTCTAAATGGTACCAAATTTGGTACAATTTGGATTTGGGGGATCAGATACATTTGGAATCCTGAAATTCGAAATTAAGATTACTTTTGGAGTGCTGGATAGAAGTAGATTTGGAAATTCGGACCTATGGGAACAAAAAGTACTAAATGGTACTAAATTTGGTACAATTTGGATTACGGTAATCTGATGCAGCTGTAATTCTGAAATTTGGAATTAAGATTACTGTTGGCGTGTAGGATTGAGGTAGTTGTGGATATTCGTACTCTTTTGTACGAATAGTACTAAATAGTACCAAATTTGGTACAATTTGGATTTGGGTGAACGGATATAGCTGAAATTCCGAGATTTGGAATAAAGAGTACTATTGGAGTGTAGGATTGATAAAGTTTTGGAAATTTTTAGTTATGGGTAGGAAAAGTACTAAATAGTACTAAATTTGGTACAATTTAGATTTCAATGATGGGATACATTGGAAATCGTGAAATTCGGAATTAAAATTGCTGTTGGAGTGTTGATAGAGGTAGGTTTGGAAAGTCGTATTTTGGATACGAATAGTACTAAATTGTACCAAATTTGGATTTGAGTTATCGGATGTATCTGGAATTCTGAAATTCGGAATTAAGCTTATTGTTTGAACATAGCATTGAGGTAGTTTTGAAAATTTGTACTTATATGTACGAAAAGTACTAAATGGTACCAAATCTGGTACAATTTGTATTTGGGTGAACGGATATAGCTGGAATCCCGAGATTCGGAATAAGCATTACTGTTGGTAAGTAGGATTGATGAAGTTTTTGAAATTTTTAGTTATGGATAGGAAAAGTACTAAATAGTACTAAATTTGGTACAATTTGGATTTGAGCGAACGGATAGAGTTGGAATCAAGAAATTTGGAATTAAGATTACTGTTGGAGTGTAGGATTGACATATGAGGGTGGTTTTGGAAATTCGTACTTATGTGTACGAAAAGTACTAAAAGGTACTAAAGAGCTGGAATCTTGAAGTTTGGAATTAAGATTACTGTTGGGGTGTAGGATTGAGGAAGTTTTGGAAATTCGTACTTATATGTACGAAAACTACTAAACGGTACTAAATTTGGTACAACTTGGAGCGAACGGGTAGAGCTGGAATCTTGAATTTTGGAGTTAATATTACTGTTGGGGTTAGTTTTGGAAATGCGTACTTAGTTTTGGAAATGCGTACCTATGCTTACAAAAAGTACTACATTTTGTACAATTAGGATTTGGGTGAAATTATAGCGCTCGAATCCTAAAATGTGGAATTAGGTACACTTAGGGGTACGAAATGGTTCCATGTATGGTACAATTTTGTAATGGATGAACGGATAGGTCTGGATTCGTGAGATTTGGAATTAAGATTACTGTTATCATTTGCTTATAACGTCCGATTTAAGAAATATGTGCCATAAATATACGAAAAGTTGTAAATGGCACAGAATTTGGTACAATTTGTAATTGTGTAAAGAGAATTTTGAAATAATAGGAGGAGGTTCGTATTTATGTATTTACATGTAAAGTACTAAATAGTTCTATAATTGGTTTTGGGGGAACAGATAGAGCTGGAAATGAGATGGCGGTTGTTGGGTTAGGCCGTATTTGCGCTGAGAACCTCAATTAAAATATCTCAAAAAATGTGGATTGCTCTTGATGTGTAGGCGTGACGAAAATCGAACTAAAGTGGTACGTATTAGTACACAAAATGTTTCCACCATTCTATATTATATATTGTTTATTTGTTTTGTATAAATAACGCATACGAAGTAGCGGGCACTTTGCTAGTAATGTTATAAAAGCCATAAATTCTACGTTGACCAACTAATATGGCTGGTGGGCGCGATAACTACTGAAAGGAATGACCCTCATAATGAGATATACTTGTTTAATGGACTATGTCGACACATTCCTTTAGAAACATTATCCGCAAAAGTTAAACCCATTAATCCAAATTAAATTTATTAGAAAAACGTAAGCATTTATTTGGAACGTCCACAATCGTTAAAAAGGCCACAAAATTGTGAAAACTCCCAGAATAAAATTTTTGGGGAAAATATATTTTCCGCGAAGTCGATTTTCGATCTGTCTATAGATGAACCTCTCAATGCGCAGAGTCGACAAAGCCGACTGATACTGATTACTTGCTTTTCAAAATATAAGTAACGAGTTTTCATGAGTTTACTTTCAACCGTTTTATCGGTGTGGTCAGAGACGTGTTGATTAAAGATATTTGAATATTTTTTTCAAAATATTTAAATTTTAGTTCCAATAAATAGCAAAATAGACATCCAGAAAAGTTGTTAATGTCACCGAATTTAAAAACTTCTTCTCGTACAGCTATAAATACAGTCGGAACGAAAATCTTGGAGTTTTTTCGACGTATAGTATTTTGCCTAGGACTTAGTTACAAGTTTGACAACTGTTTTTTATATTTTTTTCAGGGCAAAGCAAAGGCAAATATGTGTTTCGTAGTCTCAAAGAGTACTGCGACTAGGATTTGGAGTTCATGAGTCGTAGTCTATATTTCCCGACTCCGAGTAAAAATTATTTTTTTTTTTTTATTTTTGCTTATTAAGGCGAAGTTCATTTATAGTGATATTTAATTAATTCTCTTTCGAGTTGAGCTGTTAGACCTTAGATATACATTGAAAAATTAGGAGTCTACCGAAGTCCCACACCCATTTTTCAATGTTCACAAATACTATGGTAAGTTTTATTCCTACGTCATTAGTAATTGCTCCTCTATATCAGAAGATTTGTTTTTTGATCATCAATTATTGTCTACTAACGTTTTAACAAGTTAATGGTGGCTCAGAAAGCTAAGACGCCGGCAACCTTAACACTCAGTTGTCGGTGACCCAGGTTCGAATCCCTTTTTTTTGGAGTGCACGGACTCAATCACTTCGGTTAAAGAAGTAAAGTTTTTGCAGTATACCAAATTCCAATTAAAAGGTTTATAAGATGTAATGTTAGCTGATGGCCTTCGTAGCCAATGCTACCTTCTTATTAACTTTGTATTTACTACTAGTTACTGTAAATAAAATAAATAAGATGTAATGTATGGGGGTCAAAGATTTATCCAACTGAAAACTTTTTGAAACATGAAACTGAAATTAGAGGGAGATATCTCGATAATCATTAAAACGTGTGTCTATTTTAAACATGGAGTTTCTCAAACCCAAACGAATTCCAAAGACCGTATAACAGCCGATATTCTTAGAAATTAATATAAGATCTTCGGTTAAAATCTTGCGATAGCGAAAACAATGACAATTCTCTGCAGAAAATAGAAACCAAAATGCCAATTAAGAGCGAATGTGGTTGAAAATTCTGGGATGTATCAAAATGTGAGCATACTATGTGGTTAATAACTTAAAAATACGGATAACCGTACCAAAAGTGGTGTGATAAAGTAAATTTTCTGAGTGAAATAGGATATTTTTCAAAATTAGCTTTTTGATTTCCTTTTTATTTGCTTTGTAATGCTGCCTATCAGCAAAACATTTCTGCATATTTTCAGATTTTTTTTTGACCAACGGCTCCAGAGATATCGCGCCTTGAAAAAGTCGAATTCTGTAAAAACTAATGCAAAGAAATACTGATAACTTATTTAAAATTGGTCCAATTTAAATTTTTTTGACAAATTTTAAAAAATTAAATTAAAAAATAATACTTTTTACAGAATTCGACTTTTTCAAGAAAATCTGAAAATATACTAAAATGTTTTGCTTATGACCAGCATCACCACAGCAAAAAAATAAAGGAAGTCAAAACCTCATATTGAAAAAGTGTCCGATTTCACTCAGAAATCCCCATATTATTTCAAAATTGTATCTTAAATATTGATAACTCTTGATTTTATATAATTTGTCTCAATAACATTTCAAATTCATTTCAAAATTCATGATTTTCTGTAGCGAAAATGAATGAACTTTCGCACAAACCACTTTAATTTTTGGATGTTTTTTTGTGAAAATAAAAACAAGTTTTATTTCATGTTTTACTCGACGTTTCGTTGGCTTTTTTTCCAACTTTTTCATGGGTTGTATTTTATTTGGGGAAATCTAGTAACAAATGTTTGAGAAATAATTAAGTTTACATTTTTAATTTTTAATATATTGCACAAATTTAACTTACATTATTTAGATCATATTATCTTTTTTACTTAAATATAAAAAACGGGACTTCACTCACATAAATTAATATAAAAAAATTGCACCAATAATTATTATTATTATTATTATTATTATTTTATTTTTTTTTTTTTTGAAAAAGTACTATGAAATTAAAAAATGTTCTTAATAAATTATTTCTTTTTGCTCGAATGAATGACCTCTTGCCTATTAATAACTAAAATTCCATTTAAATATTAATTAAGTTAAAAATCGTTAAGTTTGGCCGGGCCGAACTTTTTATACCCTCCATCATAAAATAGTCTTTAATAAAATTAAATAATTAGTTTCCTTTCACAATTTTAGATGGAAAAATTTTTCGACCGTGGATACCCCAAATGCCTAAATTATCTAATCTAATCTAAAAATGTGTTCAACCAGGTGAAAGGTAAAACCTATAGGTTGACCTATGTTTACAATTTTTGGTGGAAAAGTTTTATAACTGTGGGGAACTTCAAAACTCAAATAACGGGTAGTTCCATCAAACAATGTAGCTAAGACCCTCAAAATACCGAAAATCGGGAAGTACCGTTATATGGGAGCTATACCAAAACATGGACCTACATATGTTGACGATTTTTAGTGAAGAACTTTCGTGAACACTGAAAGTTCAAATTTCAAATTACAGCTAGTTTTGTTAAAAATTGTATCTAAAATCCTTAAAATATCGAAAATCGGAAAGTACCGTTATATGGGGGATATACGAAAACATGGACCTATGTTGACGATTTTTACTAGAGAAATTTCGTGGCAACTGAGAGCCTCAAATATCAAATTACAGCTAGTTCGGTTAAAACTTGTAGCTAAAATCCTCAAAATACCGAAAATCGGGAGGTGCCGTTGTATGAGGGGTATAACAAGACATGAACCTATATTGACAATTTTTGGCGGAGAAGTTTCGTAGCCACAAAGAACCTCAAATGTCAGATTATAGATAGTTCGGTTAAAAATTATAGCAAAAATTATAGCGAAAATCGGGAGGTACTGTTATATGGGGGCTATACCAAAACATGGACCTATACCCACCAGCAGGGGCTTTGGAACTTCTGGACTATTATCTCAAGAAGTATGACTTACCCCGGAAAAGGGACCAGAATATGGACCGTGAAAAGAAACTTTTTCTTCTTCAAAAAAAAAAAATAAATAAATAAATAATCAAATAGGTCCGATACGAGTCCTCAAACTGCACTTTTCCCAAATTTTGTGTGGGAGGTACTCGAAGGACTGGCCGTTATAGTCCATATTCCAACCTGATACATGACTGGATGAAATAATACGATGTGCAAAGTTTCGACCAATCAGAAAATCCCCTTGAGAGTTATCTTGCGGATTTGAGGCGCAAGTACAATCTGCTGCAAAAAAATCAAAACGATTCGAGAGGACTCTTAAATTTCTCTTTTCCGAATTTTGTGTGGGAGGTACCCTAAGGTGTGGACCGATCTAGTCTTATCCGATCTATATCTGGAAAGAATAATAATTTATGGAAAGTTTGGAGAAAATCGATTGCTCACTTCGCTAGTTGTCGTTCACACAATTTTTCGAAAACAATTTTGAACTTTTTTGGGGGAGGTATGGACCGACAAAGCCTACATTCGAACTTAAACAAAGCTTGGGCAAAATATTACGAAGTATAAAATTTGGTTCCAATCGGTAGATCCGTTCGACATTAAGAGAGCCAGATGAACGGACAGGGCTAAATAGACTCCAAATTGTCTGAAACAAATTTCGTCCAAACATACTTGGGGTCTAAAACCAATATTTCGATGAGACACATTTTTGGTCGTATTTTCGCTATATCCCCATTACCCTAGATCATGAGGTATAAAATAGGTGGCGAAGCGACCCCATGCTGCAATATTTATATCAAAAATCCAATTTGACAATTGAACTGAAAAAAGAGACAATTTGTAGCATGGGAGGAAATTGTGGTTCTCTACACAAAACCCATTATATATTAGGCAGCAGGCCCATTATCTAGCAGACACATTATTGCAATTTACATCAGGGGAAAGGTATGCTAATTTGCCGGTATATGCCCTTCAGGAATTAAAATATGGCTATTGAGCTATAATTGCGATCTCTAGAGTGTTAGTTACTACACTACAAACAAAAACAAGTGAGCAAAGGCTATAGTCGGGACGGGGCCGACCATGTGATACCCTACACCACTACCCCTGTGCATAAGCTTTTTACTGGTAAACATTTATTTTAGGGAATATAAACCGACTGCCACCAAAAATAATAAGCCTCTTTGTCTCTGGGACCCCCATAAGCAACCAAAATTTCGTGACCATCCAATCAAAATTACGACCTGTAGCTTCATTGCAAAAAATGGAAGAATTGGATGCATTACCGACTATTGTGGTATCTCCCTTGTTTGACCACCTTCGCCAACCTGCTTTACACTAATGTAAAGGTAATATTTTCTTCTTCCATTGACAGGCTTTGCCGTTGGAATACCCCTACTAGAAGCCAATATATTCACAAAGAATAAAACTTTGAATTTGTCTCCAAATGAGTTTTTCCCCATTCCGACCCCTAAAAATTTTATCCGACTATCACCAAAATCAATAGGCTTCTTCCTATGTGTGACCCGCATCAACTCCCAAAAAATTCGTGACAATCCGATCAAAATTGCGACCTGTGGCGTGATTACAAAAAAATCGGAAAATGGGATGCATTATCGACTATTGCCATATCTCTGCTATTTGACCACCTATGACAACCTAATTTACATCGTTGTAAAGGTGATATCTTCTACTTTCCTTGCCAGATTTTGCTTTTGATATACCTCTTAAAGAAACAGAGATATTTGCTTTGAAATAAAATGTTGACTTTTCTCCAAATAAGTGTTTGCCCATTCCGACCCCTAAATACTATCAATATGCTTCTTCATCTGTGAGACCCCCATTAACCATCAAATTTTCGTGACGATCCGATCAAAATTGCGATGTATTACCGACTATTGCGATATCTCCGTTATTTGGTTATCTACGCCGACCTAGTTTGCATCATTGTAAAGACGGGATCTTCTACTTTCATAGTCAGGGTTTGCTTTTGGAAAATTTTCAACCAAAGCTGTGATATTTGTCAATATAATTAAAATCGCAAAAATGAAAATTGGGGTTTTATTTGCTACTATTGCGATATCTTCGTTGTTTGATCACCTACGAGCACCTACTTTACATCATTAGAAAGGTGATATTTTCTGCTGTCATTGTCATTGTCTGCTGTTTTGCTTTTGGTATACCCCATATAGAAGCTGAGATATTGGTTTTGGAAAAAAACGTTGTCTTTTTATCCACCTAAGTTTTTTGCCCTTTCCGACCCCTAAATATTATCCGACCACCACCAAAATCAATAGGCTTCTTCCCCTCCGGGACCCCCATCAACATCCAAAATTTCGTGACGATCCGATCAAAATTGCGACCTGTAGCGTGATTACAAGGTTTAGATGGACAGACGGACAGACGGACGGACGGACGGACTGACGGACGGACACACATAGCCAGATCGACTCAGCTCGTCGAGACATTCATTTTGGTGTATATAAGTATGGGTCTACGACCATTATTTCGATGCGTTACAAACTTTTTGGCCAAAACCAACTTTAATACCCTCCCCACATAGTGGTGTAGGGTATAAACAGCCTAATATGTAACTCTGTTATCTGATCACGTACATCAACATAATTGACATCAGTGTAAAGGTCAAAAGATCGTGTTAAAAGTATAACTTACTTGCCAGGAATGTCATTTCCTGGAATAAAGATATAAGCTATGCATTAAAAATTTTCGCAATTTTCATACAAAATTTATGGTCTATTTAACCGTCTAAATATTATCTGATCGCCATCTTATATTGCAAGCTTCTTCTTTGTCATATAATCTTACCTTATTTAAAATTACGCGTTGATCGGACTATTATTGCGACCTACAGAGTAGAGGTGGGCGCGTGTCGTGCCGTGAGTAGTGCGTGTTCGTGCCTTCTCGAAAAATTCCGTGTTTGTGCGTGTCGTGCCGGAATGCATTTTTGGTCGTGCGTGATCGTGTTTTTTTGTTCGACACGGTTTTGCACGACACGACTAAACACGATCTGCACTATGTGACACGATCGTGCTAAATTTTTGGTCTCCCTTTAGAAGTCGTGCAAGATACCTTACTAGTCATTTTTGTAGTCTGGTACTTATTGCCGTTTTGTTATGGAGAGGCCAGAGTATGAGTGAAAACAGATGAAGTTTGTTTGCCATTTGTTTTGTTCATGAGAGAAGCAAATACAAAAACTACTATGAGGGTTAACGCCAGTGTTGCCGTTTTGGGCATTTCGGCCCAAATTTGGGCCGAATAAAAAATAATTTTTAATTTTGGGCCGATGGGCGGCCCAAATCCATTTTGGGCCGTTTTCATGCTAATTATTTTAAACAATATTTTATTAAATATCAATTATTAGTCTTTGGGCTATTACTACATGCTTACTTTTACTATTGGGTGGATTTGAAAACGTAAAATAAACCAATTTGGTGGCATTAAAAATATAATTTTCACATTAAAACTTAATGCCAAGAAGGTCCTCCTAGTAGTTTAATGGTCACTTTTAACTTTTAGTTACCCGGGTTTTGAAATATATTTTTCATGATACTTAAGTATTAGGTAAAGATTCATACATTGTGTTCATAAATAAAAAAAGTTCATAATAATTTGGTGGCAACGGAATCATGCCAAGCTAGAGGTTTTTTTTTTCTATTTTTGACATATATTTTACCTATAATTAACAATCTTAAGAATGAATTTCAAGCTGATAGTTCAGGTTTATCCTATTTATATCAGAGTGTCAACTCAAATTGTCTTTTTTTATAAAAAATAAATAAAAAAAATTAGAAAAGAGCATCAATATATTGACATTGACTACAAAAATAAATCGTACCAGCTCGAAACTTCATAAATATTTGTAGGCACAAAAGCAGACAATTACATTTATGCACTCTTACTTAACAGAAAATGAAAAGTTTGAAATAATTTAAAATTAAATTACTAGATCAAAATAATAAGAGAATAGACTATAAAAGTGAACCAAATACCCCCTTTATTACAACTCTTCTTTTATTATAGTTTGGATTTTGCGTACAGATTTATAGCGTTTCGGCTAACTTAAAGTTGAAAGTTATGATTAAAATTGAAGGAGGACCTTCTTTGTATTAACGTTTAGTGTGAAAATTACACTTTTAATGCATCCAAATTGGTTTTTTGCGTTTTCAAATCTATCCAATAGTAAAAGAAAGGATGTAACAATGGACCTTAAACTACTAAATACAATAACTCCATATAAGGTAACCTCAAACGAAGTTTTGCCTATTATAACAGGTATTACATTTTCCCAGACTTGTAGAAATCGGGGTCACAGATTTAATAGTAACAGATTGGAATTTGCTAAGACTCGGTGAAACTGTACTTTCTTTCATCTCAAAGAGCACATCTTATAATACCTTTGGAATTTTCGTTCTTGAAAAATAGTGCATATTCTTGAGGTAAATGGCTATCTGCGAAACCATCTTTTTGTAAAAGCGTATTGCGGTGGCAACGATAGCTCGAAAACGGATGGGCCGATCACAGTATATTTTTGTAAGCGTTTTAGGAACCTAATAAAACAGAATTAAAAAAAAAAAATTTAAAAAAAAATTGGGCAAAATAGTTTTTTTAATCTGTCTCGCTTAAAGGCAAGCGTTTTATGTATTTAATAAGCTCACATGAATAATATAATAAGGTCATATGAAGATCCGTCAATTCGTTTTAGAGCTATCGTTGGCACCGACTTCAAAAACGCCGTTTCGAGAAACACGCACTTAAAGTTTATATGCTACATTCAAATCACAATAACTTGTTGCCATCCAATCATTATATCTCACACAATTTTTTGCGACATACTACCTTTACGTAAAAATAGACAATATTTTTTTCGATTTTTCTAAAAGTAATAAAAGGTACCTATGAGAAATATATTTTTTGTTTCAATTTTTAACGTTGGGCCGTTTTAGGTCGTTTTGGGCCGTTTTTAGGAAAATTTTGGGCCGAAAAAAATGTTTCGAACGGCAACACTGGTTAACGCAATATACTCTCTCTGCAAATCAGATGTTTATCTGACTGTATTATTTGTTATGGATGATGTTATTGAAAAACATCCTCTTCCCGAATTGAGAAAACTGATTGACTGCTCAAAATATTTTGTGCATTAGTCCCTCTGAGCGAGTCTTCCCTTTGCTAAACCACGACAGATGATAGATAATAGAGTGAATATATGTTGTTGTTGCAGTCACGATAACGTATATGGGTGATCTTGGCTGAACAAAATATAACAACACGTTGGAATTCAACATATATACTTGAGAGCATATACCAAGTCCAGAGTCAGACTAAGAGTATTTTGCTACAAAAGAATGAGTTGGATCGTATATCTGACTTAAAGCTTTCATTGCATGAACTTCTATTGGGTTTTCATAAAATATTCTTGGGAAAGTACCCTACTATGCACATTTTTCCCTTTGGCCTCAAAAACTTTTGAAAGTCTGCTCAATTGATACCATTGATTCTCAATTCATGAAATATTTGAAAGCTTAAACAACACAATCATTGCTTAAACGCTTTGTACCAACAATGACACATCTTATAGGGACGTTTTTATTTCAGCCGTTTAATAGCTCATTTAGACTAGCCATAAATCCTCATCTGGATTTAATAAATCCAGTACAAATCTCATTGCTTTTAGATATACCTTTTCGAGGATTTAAATTTCAATCAGCTGATTTTTGTTCATAGCACAATTACCAAGGTAGATGCATCAGCCCATCCGATCGAATGTGAAACGTCAGAAGAAGTTGTTGTAAATTGAACTCGTCTCAAAAAACATACGGCAAATTACAAACTTATTGTTTAATATTGAAAATGTTAGCTCATTATGCTACTAGTGCTAACTAATGAGCAAATAAAGAATTATTTTATCGTTTCTTCTTCTTCTTTATTTGCTAATTCGTTTTCCGAATGTTAGCGACCAATACAATACAAATATTTTTTTATAAATACATATGGATACAATATTTGTAATATTTTTTTGTTTATAGATTGCTTAGTATATCTGCAAATGCCTCTCTATCTCTAGCCTTAAACAATAGGATTGTAATGTCTCGGATGCCAGTCCATTCTGTGATGTTATCGATCCATGTTGTCTCCTTTCTACCTCTAGCAGGCCTTCCTTCTATCCTTGTGCGGATTACAATTTGCAGTAATTTATATTTTTGATTTCGCATTATATGTCCCAAATATGCTGTCTTTCGTCTTTTTATAACTGAAATAAGTTCTCTTTCGCAGTGCATCCTTCTTAGAACATCGGCATTTGTCACATGGGCTGTCCAAGGAATTTTCAGAACTCTCCTATAGATCCACATTTCAAAAGCTTCAAGTCTTCTTATATCAGCTGTTGTTATGGTCCATACTTCCATTGCGTACAATAGCACTGACCAGACATAGGTTTTGATAAAACGAATCTTTGTTTCAAGATTAATGTCATGACTCGTAAACACTCGTCTGTATTTTGAAAATGCTTCTCTGGCCAGTTCAATTCTGCATCGTATTTCTTTTGAACAGTCCCACTGTTCAGTTATTGTAATTCCTAGATATTTGAAACTTTTAACCCTCTCCACATTGGTGTTGTGAATTTTCAATGTTGCATTATTGTGGCCATTCTTTTTGCTTATAACCATGAATTTTGTTTTACTGATGTTAATTTTCTAACCATATTTCTCGCTGTGTGTTGTGAGCTTATTCACAAGATTCTGGAGACCATTTATCGTTTAAACATTGCAAATATTTGTCTTGGTATCAAATCAAATTTGTATATCAAATCAAATTTATTTTTTTCGTATCGTTTAAAAATTTTTACATTTTAAATTATTTTTGTAATAGAAATTCACCGATGCATCTACCTTGTTTCTTGTCCCAGCTTGCAACTTTTTGTATTTTCTAGCAACATGTTGTTTCTAGCAAACAGAGTTGTATACGAGGATTTATGCCGGATTTAAAATAAATCCACCCAATACCAGGATTTATTTTTGTATGGGAAATCTGGTAGACTTTGACCGGATTTAGCAAATAAAACCTGATAATGCACTAAATCCGGCTAATGAAGTCATATCTAAATGACCTATAAGAAGATGATTTTTTATTAGCTAATGTAAAAGCAACGTTACTTGATATACAAAGTGAGAACATATGATGAGCAGGAAATTACAATGCCACATTTACACTAATTATCAGAGTTTTTGGATCAAAATGGCAAGAAGACGAAAAATGAAAAAGTCTTCACTTGATACAGAAATTGATACATATTATCGAGTGTAGTATCTAGCTGATGTTTTAAACTTTTGGAAACAGTCTAATCTAAAATATTTAGAAAAATTAGCCAGGAAATTTTTATCTATACCCAACGCTCAGCAACGAGCGAGAGATTTTCTCCACATCTAGAAATATTCTCAACGAAAGGCGTAGTAGACTTTTGAGTTCTAACTTGGACAAATTAATGTTTTTAAATAAGAATAGAAAAATTAGAAGTACATATGAATATTTTTTAAAAACAAATAAATGTACACCTATATCGATTTCTCCTTTTTATACCCTACACCACCTTGTCTATGTGCATTAGTTTGTAACATGTAAAAGGAAACGAGATAGATCCATAGTTCATTTTAGGAATATACACATAATCACTTTCTGAGTCGATTTACGCATGTCCGTCTGTCTGTCGGTCTGTCCATGTATTTTTGTAAACAAAGTACAGGTCGCATTTATTGTCCGATTCGCATGAAAATTGGAGAAGATAGTTTTTTGGTAAAAGGACGAACGCTATTTATTTTGGTAAAAATCGGTTCAGATTTGGATATAGCCTCCATATATATCTTCGCCCGATTTAAGGCATTTGGTGCAAGAAAAATGCTATATATGTCCGATTTCAATGAAAATTGGAATGTGCGACGGATTTTAGTCTAGAAATAAGTGTGCCAAATTATATAGAAATCGGTTCAGATTTCGATATATATGTACGATTTCAATAAAATTTGGACTATGTGACGGAATTTGGTCTACAAATGAATGTGAAAAATTATATCGAAATATGTTCTGATTTGGATTTAGCTCCCATATATATATTTTACATATTCACAGTGGTGTAGGGTATTATATAGTCGGCCCCGCCCGACTTTGATCCTTTCCTTACTGGTTTTGTAAATTCGGGCGTGAGTGTGCGTGTTCGTGCCTTCTCGAAAAACGCCGTGTTTGTGCGTGAATGTGCATAAAAATTTTGGTCCGTGTTCGTGCATGTTCGTGCCTAATTTTTTAGGCACGCGCCCATCTCTACTACAGAGCCGTTACAAAATTGGATAAATATTACGTTTTTGGTCCATTTCACCCGCTAAATATTTCACGATCATCACCACTAAAAATAGGGGTCTATTCTGGTCTATACCCGACCTCCATACAAAATTTCGTGACGACCGGTCTATAACTGCGGCCTGGAGTTTGATTACAATTTATAATGGACAGACGGACGAACGGACTGACGGACGGACGGACACACATCTCAAAATCGCTTTATCTCATCGAGTTATGAAGACTGGTATACCGCATTGGGGGTCTCCGACGAATATTTCGTGGTGTTACATGAATTTTTCCCAAAACAAACTTATAATATCCTTTCCACATAGTGGTGTAGGGTATAAAATATTTTAAAAAAAAACTCGTATATAAAACCTTTAAAAACTTTTTCTGCATGAATTTTATCAAATCACCTTATAATTAAGTTTTTATGTAATCTTAGGTAAAAGTTCATCAAAATATGATACAGGCATACGTGGTAGCAAAAAAGTCGTAACAATAGTGTTCACATTGAAAAGTTCTGCAATACTCGTATGTACTGGCTGGGTCCATAAAGAATCGGGAGACAGGTAAGTGGATTCAACTGAGCAGTTAAACAGATGCAACGTATCGTGCGTAGCAAATGCAGGGCATGTCAATTTGGACCTTTAACGAATTGAGGCGTTGTAACATCGAGCTCTAGGCTGGGTTTAGCTCAAGACCCACCCGTATGTGCCTTGGCAGTTGGCGTTCTTCTGCTGCGATGGATGGGTGTGGTCTCCGAGTACAGCATTCTCTCTATACCATTGAACTGCCTGTGCAAATTTATCATTCCGAATGCTATACACATTTGTACTTTTTGACTAATCTCTCTAGTTCATGAAGATATCTCTAGACGATCATGGGTAGCGGAAAACTGAATGTCAAAAAGACATAACCCTAATGTATGTATATGTAGCGTATGTATATATAATATAACAGATAGTATTTTTCCATCTATTGTACCAAATCAGTTCTTTAAACAGAATTCAATGAATGTGATAAGCCTTTAGTGAAAATTGTTCATTTTCTGGAATTCCACGAAAAATAAATTTGTTTGGAATTGTGGAATCACTTTTATATTGGTATGCATTTCAATTGAGCTAATGGATGTGGTATAGCGTAAACCAATGAAAGCAGAAGTGGCGGCTCCGTTTTAACAACAAAACCATTCCTCCATATACATATATATTTTTTAAATTGGTGTTTGTATTCCTGGAAATGCTTGTTTGGCTAATGATGACATCTATCAATTGTTTACACGGTGCAAAATTTTCGGAATCTCTTAATTTATATGTTTAAAGTATACCCAGCTTAATCACAGATTTGTTGGTTAAAAACAACAAGTTTTTAAAGTTGGTATAGTTAAAATCGAATCTCTTAAATTTATTTTTTTGGATGAATTTCCTTAGTCGTAGTATTAACTTTACATTCCTCTTAGATTTAAAACTTTTCGTTAAAGGAAACATGACAACATTAATTTCTTGTCTTTAAGGACTTTATGAGAGTCATAAATTGATGTGAGGGTTTTGCAAAGAATTTTGAAGTTAAAATATTCAGCGTTTAGGAAACCAAGGACGTAGTTTGACCGAAGACAGTTTGAGCTACAATAGGTGTTATATATTTAAATACTAAACATAAATTCATCGTTCATTCAATTAATCCCTCACCCCTACCTACCAAAGTGTTTTCCTCCCAAACGCATTTCCACTACCAGACATTGAGCTTCCATTTCGTTGCATTGTATTACTAAACATTCGAAGGTTTTTTTCGTTTCGTTTTGTTTTCAACTGAAATCTGTTATTCAACCATTTTAAATATTTCCACTTACAGCACAAATGGCAGAGGCGATAATTTTACAGCCGTTATGATGCGTTATAATCATGGTCATGATCAGGGTTTCGGTGTCGGAGTTGGAGTCGGAGTCTAGCAAATTTTGCTGGAGTCGAGAAAAAAAGTTCGAATATTAAAAATAACAATTTTATACCTTGCACCATACCATGGGCGGTATATTAAGTTTGTCATTCCGTTTGTAACTACACAAAATAATAAAAAACAAAACTATATATATTCATGATCAGCGTGCAATTCTATACCGAATGTGGAAATCACTTTAGCGTCAGAACTGATTGAAGTAGGTGGATGAAATTTTGGTAAAATCTATTGTATGTACGAGGCCTGAACGATAACTATCTGGCCTAACAATGAAAACGCGAATATTTACCATCAAAAACGATTGTATTGTTTTCTTAAGTAGTCTCCAGCATGATTTATACACTTTTTCGTGCGCTCAAACCTATTGGCGAAGCACTTTTTCCACTCCGATTGAGACACCTCCAAAACATAGTTATTGAACGCTTCTACAGCTTCTTCGGGCAACAAAAATCGTTGACCACGCCTTTTTTCTTGATGTGCTGGAATCAAATGAAGTCATTGGATCCCCAGTCAGGGGATGTTTTGTCCGGTCAAATATGAGCGGGTTTGAATCGATGTGTGAGAGTCCATATTGTCATGATGCAGAATGATTTCTGAAGAAACAGGCTTCGAAGTGCTTCTTACATGAAAAACTTTTGTTGGATTTGGCTCATTTTTCGAAGACCCAGACGGCCGATTCCTGCTTTGTTTCGGGCTCCTATGCTTAGATTCTAGATTCGTGGTCTGTGACGATCTTATAAACGTCGTTCGAAGCACCGCGATTTTGAGCGATTGTCCAATTTTGCTGGATCTAACGAGAAAAATCCATTTTTGCGGCCAGGCGTTTATGCAATGATTACTTCAAGTCGTAACTACTTATTTAAGTACTTATTTATTTACTTTTAAGTGCCAAAAAATAAGTACTTACTCCCTATGACATGCCCATGTTAAAATAATGAGAAAGTAGGCCAAATTGTAATGAGTGTTTTTGTTGGGTTTCTACCAAAGTTTGTTTATATAGGTCCACGTTTTGGTGTAGCCTCCATATAACGCCCCATATATGTATAGTACGAGGCACTTTAAGATATTTTGAATGTATTAGTCACATTTGACCACAGAATCGGTTGTGATGTTGCATTTTGTGTTTCCAGAGTCTTAGAAACATTTCTACAAAAATGTTTAATAGGTCCACGTTTTGATATAGCCCCCATAGAACGGTATCGCCCGATTGTCGGTATTTTGAAGGATTTAGCCTCATTATTGCACCGACGTGTCTGAGATTTGGTATTTAGTCTTTTTCTGTGCTACAAAAATTTCCCTCAGAAGTTAATAGGTATAGGTCAAGGTTTTGATAGAACGGTACCTCCCGATTTTCGGAATTTTGAAAGTCGTAGCATCTTATTTCACCGAAGTAGCTTAAATATGGTATTTAGTCTTTTTCTGGCCTACAAAAAATTCCCTCAGAAATTTGTCGGTATATGTACACGTTTTGAACGGTAGAACGGTACATACCAATTTTCATTATATTGAAGGTTTTAGCCTCATTATAACACCGAAGTGGCCGCAAGTTGGTACTTAGTCTTCGTTGAGAGTATACAACTTTCCACCTGCAATTTTCGGTATAGGTCCACGTCTTCATATAGCCACAGAACGGTACCTCCCGATCAGGAAATTCCTATACCGCTAAAAATTAATAAAACGTGCACAAATTTTTAACTTTTTCGTATATTTGGACGCATATAGGTTAATCTAATGGTTTTTCCTTACATATTCTTTAGAAAGGGCATCCGTTCGAATATAATACTTAACTACAGAACATAAATATGAAGTAAAATTTATATCTATATTGTTTCTACTTAATCTAACACTGGAAAATAGCAACAAAATACAAGTTAGAAATTATTTGTCGGTTTTGCCAGTTTTTTTGCACGAGAATATTCTGGGAGGAACTTTACTTCGTGAGAAAATATCTCTTGTGCTAGACATTGAAAATATAACACGAAATTTTTTTAACTTTTAGGAGAGAGAAGAGGTAAAGTGGATCTCTTTCTCCCTTTTTTCCATAAGCTGAAAACATTTTCATGAACATTTTCATAGTCTGGCAGAAGACTATGTGAAAATGAAGTAGCAATACAAATCATAAGAACTACATGCAGTACAAATTATAAGCAATTCATGACCAGGTTTTTGAAATGGATATAAGCTAACAGTTAAGAGTTCTTCGAGAGCCTTAAGAGGTGACCCCCAGTTAAAAAGCCCAATAAAACGCCTTTTCATGATTTTTTTCCTAGAAAACTACGAAACTTTAGTGATAGATTTTCCCTTCATTGGAAAGAGCATAAATTAATCTGAAAATATAACACGAAATTTTTTTAACTTTTAGGAGAGAGAAGAGGTAAAGTGGATCTCTTTCTCCCTTTTTTCCATAAGCTGAAAACATTTTCATGAACATTTTCATAGTCTGGCAGAAGACTATGTGAAAATGAAGTAGCAATACAAATCATAAGAACTACATGCAGTACAAATTATAAGCAATTCATGACCAGGTTTTTGAAATGGATATAAGCTAACAGTTAAGAGTTCTTCGAGAGCCTTAAGAGGTGACCCCCAGTTAAAAAGCCCAATAAAACGCCTTTTCATGATTTTTTTCCTAGAAAACTACGAAACTTTAGTGATAGATTTTCCCTTCATTGGAAAGAGCATAAATTAATCTGCTTTCTGAAATTTCTGTTAAAAAATATTAAGAAGTTTTGTGCAAATGGCCGTCTACGAAACCCTGTTTTTATAAAGCATTTTGCGGTGCCAACTCTAGTTCGAAAACTAATAATCCGATTGTCATATATTTTGTGTGGGCTTAACAAGGACATCAAAATCTAGTCATTAATCGATCGATTTTTTAAAAATATTACATTTTACGGAAATGGTGGACAGAAAATGACAACATTTGAATTTTTGGCTTTAAAAAATTAGGTTTTTGGTCATGGTCATGGTTATGGCCAATTATTGAGCACGGACAAAAATGTTCATGAGTTTTTTAGAAGAAATCTGCCAAACGTTTTTAGAAGATTTTGTTTTCTTCTGATAGATTACACCTTCAGCTACTTTTGGATTTGTTTTTTTTTTTTTTTTTTGAAAAATATTGCACAGTATTCTGACGAATGGCCGCCTACGAAACACTGTTTTTACTAAAGCAGTTTGCGGTGCCCACTGTAGCTCAAAAACAAATGAACCGATCAGCATACATATGTTTTTGTAGTATCATTAAGAATATCCTTGTTTGAAAAAGTCCACATTTCGATTTTATCTAAAAAATTGATCTTTTACGCCATAAATCCGTCAAAAATTTTTTAGAAAACGTCTCTCGCTTAGGTACGAGCTTTTTATATGTATAATATTCCCACAAAAACATATGACGATCGGATCATCCGTTTTCGATCTACAGTGGGCACCGCATTCCAAAATGTTAATTTAAGATAACCACGTTTAAAACTTCGATGTTATATACAAATCAGAATGAATTTTCTCTTTTTAAGGCTCATATCTCTGCTATTTTTTGTCCGATCGACTCGAAATTTTTTTAACATATTATATTCTACCTGTTCTTTAAAATAAGCAAATAAAAAGAACTCGATTTTGTAAAATTTTTAAGTGGCCATAGCCCCTTAAAATCGATCGATGAATTATTAGATTTTGATGTCCTTACCAAAATTTTCGGAGGAACATTTCTGTAGATTTTTTTTCATGTAGAAAATCTGATCTTGTGTTTATTTTTCAGTTCAAGAACATAAAGGACATGGAAGAAACTGAGCTAGAAGGACAAAATTATCTACAAAAGGATTCTTCATTCTATTTATCTGAA
The DNA here is from genome assembly GCF_047663935.1 of Musca autumnalis. Taxonomy (NCBI): domain Eukaryota; kingdom Metazoa; phylum Arthropoda; class Insecta; order Diptera; family Muscidae; genus Musca; species Musca autumnalis. The sequence goes on along the minus strand of NW_027412088.1, from coordinate 135,646,098 downwards.
AACCTTTCATCTCAAAATGATGAAACAATATCGCCGAACAAAGATATAAAGCTACTTACTCAAGCATTATTGGGGGTCAATAAAAAATCTTTGTCATAACTCAGAACCTTCTGCAATGGGTCCTTTGGAGTTCTTAATATATTCAATAGTGGCTTTCATTCCCAACATGGGGGTAGACAGACCATGACTTCCATTTTATGTCACAGTGTAATCTGTAAGATTTCCCATATCGACCACAATGTCCTTCATAGGAGTGCAACAGGTCCATTAATAGAAGACAAGGATGACATCTCACAAAAGACAAGATTAGAAGATCAGTTGATTTTTGTGAGAAGGCCAGTAGATCTTCTGACAGAAGACTTGTAGGGCTTATATAAATGACGTAAAATGTTCAATTATAATTCGATTGCCATACAACATTACTTTTGCTTGCAACGAAAATAAAGGATCAACTGGACCAAAAATATTGTGGACGTGCAATTTGTAATCCAAATAGAGGTGAAAAGACTAGACTTCAAAGGACCGTATATATCCAGTGAATTGTTCTCTAAATTTGTATAGTATACCGTTGGCTTATATATTCTTTAGCTCTCTTTTAAAATAAATATTGATTTTTGAACAAAAAAATTGGCGTCCCGAATTTAATGTTATATTTTTATATTGTAGAAGAAATTGCCCGGAGTCGGAGTCGAGTTATTTTTTTTCGACTCAGACTCCGACTCCAGCAAAATTGCTCGAATCCGACTCGTAGACTCCGACTCCGAAACCTAGCTCCCGATTTTCGGTATGTTGAAGGTTGTGTATTCAATATCCCATCGAAATGACTAAAAGTTAGTATTTAAACTGCCATGGCTGTATAAAATATTGCAGAAAAGAATTATCAGTATAAGTCCATGTCTTCAATTAGCCCCCATAGAAGCGTACTTCACGATTTTCGGTATTTTGAAGGTTGTGCCATTAATATTCCATCGAAACGGATGAAATTTAATATTTAGTCTCCGTTGGTTATATAAAACTGTTCAATGTTTTATATAGCCCCCATAGAAAGGTCTCCCCATTTTCGCTTTTTTGAAAGTTTTAGCTATACTATTCAACGGGAATAACTAAAATTTGGTATTTAGTCTTCGCTGGAGTTACGAAACTTTCCTTTATACAGCCTCCATAGAACGGTGCTCCCGATGTTGTCAACTATCCAAATCCAGAATATCCATGTTTAGGTCTAGTCGGTATTGCCCTATTTTATGTATTTCGCTCAATTCGGAAAATTGTAAATATTGGTCCATGTTTTGGAAAGAACAACGATGTCGCCCCATATGAGCTGTTTTGAAGAGAGTATTATCAGGTGGGATATATGTACTACTCCTGCAATAAAAGGAAGAGTTTAGTACTTTAATAAACGAAATTATACTACTTGTTTCTATTCACTGCAATACAGTTCGTGGTGGAGGGTATACAAAGTTCGGTAGGGTATATACATTTTCACACGGGCAAAATGTGCCTCATCGAAATAATGGTTTTAGACCCCAAGTATGTTCGGACGAACTCCGTTTCAGACATTTTGGAGCTGATTTAGCCATGTACGTCTGTCTGTCTGGCTGGCTGGAGCGCACTATAACTCTCCAACATTTGGCTCTCGTAGTATTTTTTCCAAACTTAGTATAAGTTCGAATATGGGTTATATCGGTCCACTCCTTCCGGTACCTCCCCCACAAAAGTTCATAAAATTTGTCCGCACGATAACTCTTGAAAGGAGTAACCGATTTCCAATATGGTCTCATGGTTCCAATATGGACTCAATCGGATCACTCCTTCGGGTACCTCGCACACAAAATTTCGGAGAAGTTCCGTTTAGGATCTGCTCTCGAATCGGTTTGAGTTTTATTGTAGCAACTTATATTCACTGCCCCCATACGACGGTATAAGTTTCATCAGGGGCAAGTCAATACTTCCTGAGAAATTAGCGTGAAAGGAGCAAAAACCCCTACGACACCGTGTGTAGTGGTTGGAGCGCAAGATATCTCGAACGGATCTGACGATTCGGTCTAAAATTTTACTTTCGTAATATTTTGCCCAAAATTAGTTTAAGTTCGAAGATAAGCCATATCGGTCCACTCCTTCTCAACAAAAGTTCAAAAATGTTCGGAAAAATTGTGTGCACGACGAGTCTTGAAGGTAGTGACCGATTTGGTCCATACTTTACACATCCTAATACACCTACCAGATATAGATCAGATTCGAATATGGACTATATTTTCCCACTCCTTGGGGTACCTTCCCCATAAAATTTCGGATAAGTTCACTTTAAGACCACCTCACGAATCAATTTGATTTTTGTTGAAGCAACTTGCATTTGCTGCCTCAATTCCGTCAGTTAAAATTTGTTTCATGGGCAAGCCGACTGATACTTTTATACTTGTTCTTAATATGTTGGAATCAAATGAAGTCATTGGATCCCAAGTCAGGGCTGTACGCGGATGGCCCAAACGTCAATCCTCTAGATAATTTTCACAGCTACAACATTTTCTTTAGCTCCATTTATAGGACTTGCGGTTTCTAAGCAAAATCGCGAAAACCTAAAATAAACCTAAAAATGTGAACTTTGACCGCGATGTATTTAAAAATCATCTATGAGCATTGCTGTTTCAGAATCTGCAAAAACTTAACAGGTGTAAGTGGTTTTTATTTAAAGTTAATTAACCCCCTGTTTTTGTAAAAAAATTTATTGTTCTCACACGAATTGTCAAATTTTGTAGATTGATTTACTCGCCATAGCGCAAATGTGGAACGCTGATTTTTGAATAAGGAATTCTTAACTGTATATAGAACGTCTCTACGAAGAATTAGGTCTGTATGTCATCTAGGGGCTAAGCTATGGATGCCTAAATTATTACGAATATAGACGAACGAACAAAAAATAGTTACAAAAACAGGGGGTAAAGCGCACCATACATGACATTGTTTTATAAGGGGGCGATATAGTCAGTACATTGTCACAATTTGAACTTCTATATATTGCGGTTTCCAAGCAGAATTGTGAAAACCTAAACAAACCCTTAAAATGTGAAATTTGGCCGCGATTTATTTAAAAAGCGCTCCGGCGATTTTTTTGTTTTTTTTTCTATGAGCATTGTAGTTTCAAAATCCCCAAAAACTTCCCAGGTGTTAGCTCCTTTTATTTAAAGTTTTCTGAACCAAGTCCGGATAAATGTCAAGAATGACCATGAAAACAGAACAATATCGATTAGTTGTCAATGAGAACCGTACCTTAAATCTTCTGAACAACATTTTTGTAGAATATTTGGATGTTGAAAAATCTCATCTTGTGGTACTTTCACTACAGCTCAAGAAATAAAGGACGAAAAAGACATGAAAGGAAATGAGTTAGAAGAATGAAATGTTCTACAAAAAGATTCGCCAAATGTCATCTCAAACCTAAGCTACAATAACGCCAAACAGAGATGTAGACCTATTTTCCCAAGTATTATAGGGGAAAATCAAAAATCACGCGATATCTTACTTCCTTTATTTATATACTCACCAAAGGCTTTCATATTTAAAAGGAATTTTCCATCCCCCAAAAATTCTGTTGCACAGTGTAACAAAGAGTAAATCTAGATGATTAGTAAATATTTAATACATTTTGAGTGGCGGAATTTATTTTTGGAGTCGGTTTCGGAGTCGTGAAAAAATGGACTGGAGTCGGATTCGGAGTCTGATCAAAAATGACTCCGAAGCCCTGGTCATGATGGTACATTGGTGATTCTTAATCAAACAGGATTTTTTCTCAGCCATTCCTCCCACCCTCAATACAAACAAGCAATTGCGTAATAACGAATGAAATGAAAAATGCATGGAAATTCATTCAACTTTTTTTTGTTTGAACAAATAAATGGTATGGAATCAACTGAACTCAATTATAATTTTGTTTATAGTACGAATGAAGGTAATTAATATGCCAGTTGCAAATGGAAAAGTTGCCAAAAAAAGTGTTCAGCAACATTTGGTAACAATTATCAAGTAAAAGGACAAACCTAATGTATATTATGCCTGTCCCCTTAGACTATATTTTTTAAAAATGATTACAAACTAGCAACTTTACCATTCAGAAATAGGTATTTTCTTCCTCATTTCTTCGGGTGCTTTGTCAGACGGAGTTATTCATTGAGGATTTTATCATAACGCTGTCTATTTATATAAGATTCAAACAAATGTTAATGTCGAGTGCTTCCGCTTTTTCAGACGTATATGTTTTTAGTTCTTAATTTAAGACACTTTGTAAATATATCGTTTTACATTAATGGGAGAGGTACTGTGCCAGTTCCGAAGTTCGTGCATTCGTACATAACGGCACATTCCAGAAAATTTCAAGAAAATCGGTTCGTTAGTTTCGATATATTACTTGGGCCCCAAATAAGAACCGCTGTCTTGCAAATTAGTTAGCAAGCCGATGCTTTTATGAGTTTAGCAAATATAACGATTTTAAAACAATAGGCCCATCGAAATTCATCAACAAATATGTAGTCTTTTTTTCAACAAGGGACGTTCCTAAACATTTTCTGGAAATTTCATGAAATTAGGTTTCGTATATTTATAAAAGTGGGCGTCGTCAGGTATTTTGACGTATTTAGGGTCGGAGAGACAACCCTATTGTCTTCCAAAATGAATACTCAAACCAATAGGTTCCTAAGTTTTGCATATATTGCGTTAAAAAAGACGTGGGGAAGCAAGCCCACTTCCTCTGAAATTCATGAAAAACTACATTGCTACTGAAAACCTTGAACTATTTTATGAAAAACGGTTCGGTAGTTTTGGCCCCAAAGAATCGCCTATATTTTGAACCGACAGTTTTTCGCAAATTAATTTTCAAGACGATACATCCATCAAATATCGTGTTTTTAAAACCAGTAAACAAAGTATAAAATCGGGCGGGGCCGACTTACGATTCAATGTACTTCGGCGAAGTTTTTTCTAGACCAAATGCCGTCAAATTTGCCAAATTTCATCAATATGGCCGAAATATATATGGGAGCTATATCCAAATCTGAACCGATTTTCACCAAAAGCAATAGTGTTCTTCCTATGGCTAAAACAATTATAGTCCCCAAGTTTTAGCTGAATCGGACAAAAAATGCGACCTGTACGTTGCGAACAAAAATACATGGACAGACGGACAGACGGAGGGAAGTGATTATATGTATATCCCCAAAAGGAACTATGGGTCTATTTCGTTTCCTTTTGTAAAAACTAAAATAACTTCTTCGACCATATTTAGCAAACAGCTAACCAGATATCAGTGCAAAATTTCTATGCAAGATCAAGCATGATTTGAAGTGTTTTAGGGCTTCCTAAACTCAATAAACTTTTGCGTTGAATTCTTCGAAACTCATAGTAAATGAGCTGTAACTCTTTGAGTTTTAGACATATCAGAATGAAAATTTGACACAAGACAAAATAGAAGTCATACCCCCATTATTATAACTATTCTTTTGTTATAGTTTGGATTTACCGAACAGATTTATATAGCGTTCCGGTTAAGTTAAAGTTAAAAGTGATGATTGAATTTCAAGGAGGAGTTTAATGGCATTAACTTTCAACATAAAAATTATATTTTTAATGCCTCCAAATTGGTGTATTTTGTGTTTGCAAATCCATCAGATAGTAAAATAACACATAAAATAATGGCCCATAGAAATAGAAAACGAATTTTTTGAGTTATGTCACTATGGATCTATATCGTTTCTTTTGCATATTACAAACTAATGCACAAAGTCGTAATGTCCCTTATCCAGTGTGGGGTGGAGTGTAAATAGGGCACAGGGAGGGACACCCCTTCCGAAATTCAAAAAAATATATACATAAATATATATTTTATTTTCAGCATGGGACAACTTTAAACGTGGTATGTAAATTTCATGAAAATACGTTCATTACTTCGTCGGGACGGGCCGACTAGTGATACCCTATACCACAGCCTCTGTGCATAAGCTTTTCTTTCATTTCTTTTAAGGAGATACTAAATGTATAAGCCACAAAATGTCTTAAGGCGAACTGAACCAAAATAATTAGTTATTAATTTTATATTTGACTACAGTCGAAAATCAAATTGGTACTGATTGAAAGCTTTTGCTGGTCTTCTTGATTAGCATTTTACATGTCTTTAATACACCAAACAGAAGCAGAGGTATTTTTTAATTAAATAAAAACTTCAAAATATCAAATTTAAAGCTCAGATGACCTAGTTTAACTATCAAGATTTCCCCTTGGAATATGTCCAATAGAAACAGAGATATCCGCTACGGAAATAAAATTCCACAATTTGGAAATTGTTTTTTTCTACATCGTATTTGACTAATGATGGTAACGCATTTGGGACACATTTATAGCTCAGAATGACTTCATTAATATAGGTTACTCTAGTTGAAGCGCTCTGATATTCGTCAGTACATTTCTAAAAAAATGAATAATAGGGATGTACGCCAACCTATTATGCATTATTATAAACGTGATATTTTCTTCTTCTATTGACGGTCTTTCCATTTGGAATACCCCTTCTAGTAGACGAGATATTCGCATATGAATAAAAATCTGAATTTTTCTCCACAAAACTAAATATGCTTCTCAATATGCTTCTTCCTTTCTGCGACCCCCATTACCCACCAGAATTTCGGCGATCCGATCAAGTTTACTACCTGTAGCGTGTTTACAAACAATGGAAAAATGGGATTCTTTACCGACTTTTGCGATATCTTCAATGTTTGGGCACCTACACAAACCTACTTTGCATCACTGTAAAGTTAGGATTTTCTAATTTTACAGTCAGGCTTTGCTTTTAGAAGGTCCGCGACCAAAGCTATGATATTCGTCATCACAATTAAATCGCAAAAATTAAAAGTAGTGTTTGATTAGCGATTATTGGGATATCTCCGTTGTGTGTCTACCTACGCCAACTTATTTTACATCGTTGTAAATGTGATATAATCGGTCTGTAGCAAATTTATCATACGTCTCTAAAAGTTTTGAAGAAATTAATTCATAAACAGATGTCGATTACATACAACGTTAATCATTGCTTACTGCGTCTCAGTCGGGGTTCCGTGCTGATCATAGTTGCATCAGCGCTTTGGTAGAAGTTTTGGAGTCGATTAGAGCTGCCATAGATGACAATGAGGTATGCTTCCTTTTAGTCCTTGATCAAAACTTATAAAAACTTATTTGTCCGATAGAACACTATCACTTTATTCTGGGAACTTAAAATCGAAAGTTTTATCGGTTGGGTAAGGAGTTCCAAATGGTTCCGATTACGTACAAATATTCATAAGCAGCTCTATTGGTCATATTTTGGTATATACGCAAAAAAATAATGAAGATCTTGATAGGGTAGGTAAGTGGGATATTGCTAACGGACTTTGTATATTCACAAAAACAAACATTTCACCATGGAAAGTTTTGACATTTTTGTTAACCAAGAAAAAATTGCTCTCGTCACCAAAGCAAAAAATTTAGGCGTTATTTTTAATTCTTCGTTAAACTGGAATAACCACATAACCATGGCTGTTGGACAAAATTACTCTAAATTACGTGCCTTATGGCTCTCCCACTCGTTTACTCCACATCATATTAGAGAACTATTAGCTAAAACTTATTTACATTTTTAACACAAGTTTATTTACAAGCAAACCCCAAAATAGCTCTTTGAGAGACTTAGATTTACTAGATCCAACAGAGGAAAAAGGTTATACGTTTTTGATTGACCTCAACCAATCATTGAGAAAATAGCTTTATATCTTTGTTTGGAGATATTGTTTCATCATTTTGAGATGACATGTGTTCAGTAAAATAGAATGAGGAATCTTTCTATCGAATATTTTGCCCTTATAGCCTTCCATATCCTTTTTGTTCTAGAACTGAAAAAGTATGAAAGATGAAATTTCGTACAAAAATGTTCCACCGAAAATTGTATGTAGGTTTCCCATTTCCAATAAATCGATATTGTCACATTTTCATTGTCCTTCACAAGTTTTACCCGTTCCTCTTTCAAAAAAAAAGTATGTTTATGTATTTCGGTAAATTTCGCATAATCTATTAACTATATATGAAATCCGGATGGTTACACTTCTGGGAAAAGAATTTTCAATAACACATTCATCCCGCCATAATTCAGAAGTCTGACAAACGGTGAATCTTTCTTCCAGGAATCATTATATGTATACTCAATGAGGGATTTAGATGCAAATATCCGAGTTTTCTACACTATCAATAGCATATACGAAATGCAATGAAATACAATGAAATACATAATCATTTATATGAGAAAAGATCGGGTAAAAGTGATAAAGGACAATGAAAATACGGCAATATGGATTTCAAAATGTTTTATTTAAGGTGTGATCCCTACTTGTAAATTTCAGGAAAAAAAGTAGAAAGTATAAATAGCATAGAATATGTGGTCAAATTTTCAAGTCGATCGCATTTTGTATGCAGTATATAAACTAAAACGTGTTTTTCTCGAAATAACATTTAGAAATCGGCCACAAAAATATATGACAATTATTAGTTTTCGAGCTAGAGACGGTTTCGTAGACGGTCATTTGCTTCAAAACTTCGTAATATTTTTCTCTTTCAAAGGAAAAAAATTACCAAAAAGTTACGTAATTTTCTCGAAACAAATTCATGAAAAACGGCTTTTATTGAGCTTTACAACTGGGGGTCTCCTTTAAAGGCTAAAATGTTGGCTTACATCCAGTTTGAAACTTGGTCATGAATTGCTTATAATATTTATCGCATGTAGTCCTTATGATTTGTATTGCCCCTTCATTTGCACATATTTTGAAAGCTTAAAGATTTTCTCACGCGGAAGAATTCCGTCCAGAATATACTCGCGCAAACAAACCCGTAAAACCGACCAACACTTTACAAATTTTATTTTGTTATTATTTTTCAATGTAAAATTCGGCAGATATGCATTCAATATTGATATGCATTTTACTTCATATTTATGTTGTGTAGTTGATATTATATTCGAATGAATGTCCTTTCCAAAGAATATATGGGGATTTCTGAGTGAAATCGGACAATTTTTCAAGATGACGTTTTTGATTTCCTTTATTTTTTGCTGTTGTGGTGCTGCTCATCCACAAAAAAATTTAGTATATTTTCAGATTTTTTTTGACTAACGGTTCCAGAGATATCACGCCTTAAAAATGTCAAATTCTGTAAAAACTATGTGCAAAGAAATATTCATAACTTCTTTAATATTGGTCCAAATAGAAAAAAAAATTTTTCGTATTTTTTGTAGTTTTATCAGCCTTGAAATAAAAAATATAAAAAAAATTTTGCACAGTGGGCTTGGATTGAGTTTTTGCGATTTAGAATTTTAAATCAATTTTTATCAATGATTGTACTCTTCTATAATCTTGAAATTTTTTTGTATTAAACTATGATTAATTGCAAAAATTTTAAGACCTATTTGGTAGTGGGATTCGAATGAATACTATTTTTTCTTAATTTTTTAAAGTTTGTTAATAAAATTTTTATTTTATGTCAGTGTATTACCAGAAAACAAAAATGTTCCATTTATAAACCTTTGTTTTGATGTTTTATTTAGAAATTTATCTTAACAATCTTAAAAACTTCTTCATTTTGCGATTTTAAGAATGGTGTAGCCATTAGTGTACCAGCATGAGTACGTATTACTGAATGAAGTTATTTTGTGCCCACGATAGGATTAGCCGTTGAATATCTCAATTTCAAATCCTCCTTCGTATTTAAATATTCATCTTCCGGTGAAAATATCACTTTAATATTTGGTAGATTATTCGTCTTGGATGCCCATTCATATAGTTCCTAAGATGTAGATTTGTGATCATCAATTTAGTTAGTTTATTGTCCGGCTGGTACAATAACAGGTAAACCATTTTCAAAATCGAAAAATGTTGAAGTTTTTAAGATGTTTAAGATAAATTACCAAATAAAAGTACAAAACAAATGTTGACAATTTTAATTTTTTACTTTTCTGGTAAAATAACAAATGTTTCACACTGGTATAAAGGTAAAATTGTAGTGACAAATTTTTAAAAATTAAGGAAAAATAGTAGTAAATCATTCGAATCCCACTACCAAATAGGTCTTACAATTTTTGTAATTAATCGTAGTTTAATACAAAAAATCTCAAGAATATCGAAGGGTACAATCACTGACAAAAGTTTATTTTAAATTTTAAATCCCGAAAATTCCATCCAAACCCACTTTGCAAATTTGTTTTTATATTTTTATTAGATAGCCGATAAAACAGAAAAAAATCCAAAAAAATGTTTTCTATTTGGACCATTATTAAAGAAGTTATGAGTATTTCTTGCACCGTTAGCCAATAAAATTCTTAAAATATACTAAAATGTTTTGCTGGTGAGCAGCATCACCACAGCAAAAAGTAAGGGAAATCAAATACCTCATCTTGAAAAATGTCCGGTTTCACTCAGAAACCCCCATGTAAAGAAAAACTAAGAGATTAGCCTATATAGTCCAAAATTTAGTCTGGAGTCGGAGTCGAGCCGAAAATACCTCGACTCCGAAATTCTGCTTTTAAAACAATTTTTTTTAAATATTTTAAACATATTGAAACTGTCACTGAAATATAAACACTTTAAATTTTATATGTAAACAATATTCCAATTCCCAATATTGTTTAATGATTTTGTTATGTTTTTTGACCTTTTATTCAATTATTAAAAATAAAAATATTTTCGATCTTGAGGTCAGTACAGTTTTATTTGGTATTTATCCCAATATTTCGCAATTATAATATTGCACCTTCAGGGTTTGATCTACAAAATAACAATTATATTGTATAATGAAATATATAAAATTATACAAAAATATCACAGCATTCTAAAGACTAAAAATTAAAATAAGAAAAATATCAAGAGATTATGTTGTAAAATATCACTTAAGATCTAGCGTAGTTTCACTACAATTGTCTAATGTAAATATTGCACTGAAAGGTTTTTACGTATTGCACGTTATCTTTTGTGATAGGTATCGATATCAGTAAGCTGCAGTGTCTTGTAGTTTATCTCCTTATTTTTTGGTAGTTTGTTAATATTCAGCATTTATAATGTTAAACGTCTGTAACAGTTGCTCTCTGTTTGTTGGATATTAAAATTTTCAAAATTTGGCAGGTGGCTGTTAAGCTTGCAGTGTTCCGCAAGCGCAGTTTTTTTGATTCCTTAATTTGATGTCAGATTTGTGTGCCGAAAGTCTTTGCTTGAGTTTGTTTTTAGTGGTGCCCACATACATTTTGCCACATTTATCTTCCTCATTGCCGTCACATTCAATTTGATATATAACATTGTGTCTTTCAACATAGTTTTAACGTATATGTAAGCGAATCTTTTGATGTTTTTCTTATTTTAATTTTTAGTCTTTAGAATGTTGTGATATTTTTGTATAATTGTTGTTTTGTAGATCAACCCCTGAAGATGCAATTTTATAATTGCGAAATATTGGGATAAATACCAAATAAAACTATAAACTGACCTCAAGCTCCCCATTCGGGGAACCTGTAACCCCTATTGGGCGCGTCCCCAGGTGGCGGATAGGGGAATGCTTCCCAGATATGGGCGGTAGGACGGAAATCAAATACGTCCCGCGGACCAACAGGTAGATGCGTCTGTCTTACAATAAACGGCGTCTGTACTCCATTGGAGCGGCTGAATATGTAGATGGAAAACTTTAAACCCTTCAGAAGCAAACGGTAAACCACTGAAGTAATTTTCCTTGAAAATCATACAAATGAATAACACATCGCAGAATGAATGACCCTCAGTCTCCGGCGAAATGAGGGTGCTAAGAATCCCCGGAGGTAAAACAAAACAAAAACTAAATATTGGAACATGGAATGTAAGAAGCCTATATGAAACTGGAAAACTCGACAATGCTGTATGTGAAATGAATAGATTAAACATGGACATACTTGGAGTCAGCGAAACTTGGTGGACAGACTCTGGTGATTTTAGATTTGAAAACACATGAGTATACCACTCCGGAAACCTAAACGGTGTACATAGAAAAGGCGTGGGTATTATAATGAAGAATCATATAGCTGAAAGAACAATGTTGGTAAGAATAAAAGGAAAACCAATAAACATGAATATAATTCAAGTCTATGCGCTCACATGTGATGGAAGTTCAGATGAAGTTGAAAAATTTTACGACGAAATAGGAAAACTTTTGAAAATGACAAAACCCCACGAATTAACCATCATACAGGGTGATTTCAATGCCAAAGTTGGCAATGAACATTTAACTGGCGTCACAGGAAAGCATGTATTGGGGGAGAGAAACGAAAGGGGAGATAGACTTGTACAGTTCTGCCAAGAACACAACTTTATAATATCAAAAACACTATTTCAACTTCATCCAAGAAGATTATATACATGGAAGTCCCCACGGGACCATATAAACAATGTGGTTCGTAATCATATAGATTATATTCTGATTAAGAGACGTTTTACCTCCTGTATAACAAAATGCTTTACATATCCTGAAGCGGATATACCATCAGATCACAACCTTCTTATGGCAAATGTTCGGACAAAACTGGCAACAATTACACGTAAAAAGAATGTACCGAAACCCGATATCAATAAATTAAGCAATCCCATAATTAGACGAGCACTTGCGGATACTATTAACTCCGACCTCAGAATAATCCAGCAAGATGGTATAGAAACTGTATGGAATGATGTTAAGGATATTATCAAAAATACTATGAGAAATACTTTAAAAAGGATCCAGCACCAAAATATGAAGAGTGGATGACTGATGAGATCAGAGAACTTCGATTAGAAAGGAAAAAATTCAAAAACGTAAACTTTGAAAGATATTGGGAAGTCAATAAAGAAATAAGAATCGTAAAGCGCATCGCTAAAAATGAACAAATCAAACGTAAACGTGAAGAAATTGAAGCCCTGCAAACACTCCACGACGACTTTAATTTGCACAAAAAGCTGAAAGAAACAGCCGGAATATACAGAAGGAAACCGCCAAATATACTCTTTGACGATAACAACCAACCCGTTTTTGAAATCTCAAAACAAAAGCAAGTATGGAAGGAATACATATCAAAATTATTTACAGATCAGGCTATAATCGCAATGAAAATTCCCTTGAAAGCGAAAATCCTATTACCAAAGAAGAAGTCGTCTATGCAATAAAAACCCTGAAGGACAGAAAAGCTGTTGGACCAGACGAATTCCCGCTGAATTGCTCAAATTAATCGATGAAAATACTATACAACTGTTTGTGAAACTCTTCAACGATATATACGACACAGGACAGTATCCACGAGATTGGTTGAAATCTACATTTGTTCCCATACCAACGAAAGGAAACCCCAGAAATTGCAACGATTATAGAATAATTAGTCTAATGAGTCACTCCTTAAAAATTTGTCTACGTATAATTCACAAAATAATATACACTAAATGCGAAGCAGAAATGGGAGAAGCCCAATTTGGATTTAAGGAGGGAATGGGAACCCGGGAAGCACTGCTTGATGTTCAAGTGCTCATCCAGAAGTGTCGCGATGTCCAAAAAGACATTTATGTGTTTCATAGACTACGAAAAGGCATTTGACACAGTTCGACACGACAAACTGGTTGAAGATCTAACATCGCTTAACATCCGGAAGATAATTTTATTTTTAATAATTTTGTTTAACTCTCTATTTTTTGTCTTATATGTATTAACTGCATTAAAATGTAAATTTTGTATTAGTCTAAGTTGCATATTATGAATAATTTACAATTCCTTCACTGTAATTTATAAAATCCACATCTTGTTATGTAGGAATAAACAAATAAAATAAATACTTGCTAATTTCGTTGCCAGGTTTTGCTTTAGGTATACCCCTTATAGAAACGAAGATATTCGCTTTGAAATAAAACGTTGAATTTTTCTCAAAATAAGTTTTTTGTCCATTCCGACCCCTGAGTATTATACTACCATCACCAAAATCAATAAAGCTTCTTCCCCTCCGTTCGCACAATGACCCTGACACTATCGTATAAAATTCTTATGTTTTGTGCTTAAAAATTAAGATTACTAAGAAAAGGTAATAGATTCGAACATTTTTCTTTGTTTCTGTAGAAATTAATTTTACTACCTCGATTTAAAACATAAACAAAACTCATTACATCACTTTACACAGACGACGCACAGTGTCACGACCGTGGCCAAAAATGGTAAAAACTAAATACTTCGTTGAACAAATTTATTGATGGGGAGTGATAGATAACATATTAATTAAGAAGAATCTGAATTTTGGTACTGATACGTGAAGTAGTTTTTGCTATATGAGGATTTAAATCCGACAATTTTAGTTAATACGTATTTTTGTTTGCTTTTTTTTCTAAAATTAATAAATTATATTATGCGTTAATATTTAAAATTTAAAAGTAACGGTCGCTGCAAAAATGGTTCCTAAGTTCTCTTGGGATGTAATAAACTTGGCTACACATTTGTTTGCATGTAAATATTAATCGTATGGTGTTTACATTTACCCAAACATGTATTACTAAGTTTATTAATTTTCTGAAGCAAATTTTAAATTGAGTGGAGTGGGAAAAAAATTGTATAAAAGCGTATATCGATATTTTTTGCTGTATGAGTAGTAAAAAGTGAGTATTTCAAATATATAAAGGTCCCAGCTGCAGAGGTTTGCAGACGAATGTGTCACTTCTCTTTTTCAGCGACCACCTCACTGAGAGGATACCCCCTTTTTTAACAAATCGTTTTGCGGTGTTGGCTATAGCCCGAAAACGAATGAACCGATCATCATATATTTTTGTGGTCTTATTAAGTACCTAATAGTCTTGCTTTAAAACGAGAAAATTTTTAAAAATATAAATTTTTAAAAAAAATTGTGAACAGCGAAAATCAAAATTCGATTTTTTACAAAAAATTGACCGTTTTTTGACCACTAATCGGTCAAAAATTTTTTTAAAGGAAATTTCTCATATATAATGCCAAGAGTTTGATATATTCAATATGCTCACAAACAATATGAAGACTAAACACCAAATTTCAGTCATATCGGGTGGATATTGAAGGTATAATGCCCCCTGCGAAGACTAAATACCAAATTTCAGCAATTTCGGTGTAATAATGAGGCTAAAATCTTCAAAATACCGATAATCGGGAGGTACCGTTATATGGGAGCTATATCAAAACGTGGACCTAAGCCCACAATTCTCTGTTGGAATGTTTGATACCTCTGCCGAAGACTAACCACAAAATTTGAATACTTTCGGTTGGTCATTGTGTCTTAAACATTCAAAATACCGAAAATCGGGAGGTACGGTTCTATGTGGGCTATATCAAAACGTGGACCGACCAACCCAAATTTTTGTCCTGTAGATTGTAAGTCAATAATAGGTACGTGTACCAAAATTGATGCACCTACGACAACTCCTTCTATTTTTGGCCACAGTTAATATGAACTCGCGACATAGTGCGACGGCGCACAGTGTCACGACCGTGGCCAAAAATTGTCAAAACCAAGTACTTCAGAATACAAATTTATTGATGAGAATTGATAGTAAACATTTTAATTTGAAGGAATTTGAATTATGGTATTGATTTGTCAGGAGTTTTGTCCATTTGAAGGTTCATATGGTGTTTACAGGTACCCAAGTCTGTAGTATTTAGTTCATCGATTTTGAACCAAATTTGAAAATTAGTGGAGTGGGAAAAAATTGAATAAAAGTGTATATCGATATTATTTGCTGTTTGAGTTGTGAAAAGTGAGTACTTCAAATGTATAAAGGTGCCAGCTGCAGAGGTTTGCAGACGAATATGTTACTTCTCTTTTTAAGTGACCACCTCATTAGGGAGTTACCCCCTTTTTATATAAATGCTTTGCGGTGCCCACTAAAGCTCGAAAACGAATGGACCGATCATTATATATTTTTGTGGGCTTATTAATTACCTAATAATCTTGCTTTTGGACGAGAGACTTTTAAAAATATAAATTTAAAAAAAAATGGTGAACAGCCAAAATCAACATAAGATTTTTTTACAAAAAATCAAAAAAAAACGGTCAAAAACGTTTTTAAAGAAAAATTCTCATCTTTGAAGACAAGAGTTCGATGTTTTCAATAAGCCCAAAAAAATATGAAGATTGAACACCAAATTTCAGACATTTCGGGTGGATATTGAGGGCCCAACCTTCAAAATACCGAAAATCTATAGGTACGGTTCCATGGGGCCTATATGAAGGCGAGGACCTACACTGACAGATTTCAGGTGGAGAGTTATATACTCCCAACGAAGACCAAATACCAATTTTCAGCAATTTCGGTGTGAGATTGAGGGCACAACCTTCAAAATACCGAAAATCGGGAGATACCGTCCTTTGGGGCTATATGAAGGCGTGGGCATATACCGACAAATTTCAAGGGGAAGCTTTATACCCCCAACGAAGAATAAATACCAAATTTCATGGGCTTACACTCACAATTCTCTGTTGGAATGTTTCATACCTTTGACGAAGACTAAAACTTTCAAAAAAACGAAAATCGGCATGTATGGTTCTATAGGGGCTATATCAAAACGTGGACCGAACATTCCAGTTTTTTGCCCTCGAGATTGTAAGTCAACAATAAGTACGAATACCAAAATTGATGCACCTACGATAACTCCTTCTATTTTTTGCCACAGTTAAAATTAACTAGCGACATAGTGCGGCGTCCCTTTATGTATATGTGAATGTCTGAACTAGATTGGGAATCGTTCGTTGATCTGTCAGTCTTTGACTGATCCCAATTCAGTGAACTTTAATGCAAAGTCGTAATATGACCGTCAATATTGCATAAACACCTGATCGTGAAAGCGTTTGTTTTCGTAGAATCCTGCACAATTTGACAATCGCCCAAAAAGGCTCGTGTAGGCTCGTGTCGATTAGTGCAAAGAAATTCTGAATGGTACACCTATGAGTGATACACCTCAATTTGTTTGCCTGGAGTCTTCCTCGCCAGTATATGCGGTTAAAGCGTTCAAAAAACCTGCTTTTTCAGTGTCCCAATCGGAGTGGAAAAAGTGTTTCGACTATTGGTTTGAGAGCATGCAAAAGTGAAGGAGTCATGCAGGAGAATACTTTGAAAAACAATAAAACAATTTCTGATGATAAATACTCGCATTTTCATTATTAGGCCATAAGTATATATGGGAATTTCTGAGAGAAATCGGGCTCTTTTTTGATTTCCTTTACTTTTTGTTCATGCTCATCAGCACATTTTAGAATGATTGTACTCTTCGATTTTCTTGCAATTTTTATACCCTCAGCCTTTAGGCTAAAGAGGGTATTTACACTTTGATACGACCAAAAATGTGCCTCATCGAAATAATGGTTTTAGACCCCAAGTATGTTTGTACGATATCCGTTTCAGACAATTTTGAGTAGATCTAGTAATGCCCGTCCGTCTGTCTGTCTGTCTGTATGTCTGTCCGTCTGTCTGGCTGGCTGGTGCGCACGATAACTCTCGAGCGAATCAATCGATTCGATTCAAATTTTGGGTATCGAAATATTTTGTCCAGATTCGATTTAAGTTCGAAGATGGGCCATATAGGTCCACTCCTTCAGGTACCTCCCCCACAAATGTTCAAAAATTGTCGGAAAACTTGTGCGCACGATAACTCTTGTAGGGAATAACCGATTTGGTCCATACTTTGCACATCGTGTAATTTCTACCAAACTTAGATGAAGTTCCAATATGGACTCAATCGGTCCACTCCTTCGGGTAGCTCCCACACAAAATTTCGGAAAAGTTCAGTTTAGGACCTGGTCTCGAATCGCTTTGATTTTTGTTTACTCAAGTTGTATTCGCTGTCCTCTATACGACGCTGTAAGTTTCATTAGGGGCAAGTCCATACTTCTTCAGAAAATAGCCTGAAAGTTACAAAAAACCCTATGACACCCTGTGTAGTGGTTGGAGCGCATGATAACTCTCGAACGGACCTGCCGATTCGGTCCAAAATTTGGCTTTCGTAATATTTTGTCCAAACTTAGTTCAAGTTCAAAGATGGATTATATCGGTCCACTCCTTCCGGTACCTCCCCCACAAAAGTTCGAAAATGTTCGGAAAATTTGTGCGTGCGATAAGTCTTGAAGGAAGTAACCGATTTGGTCCATACATTGCACATTATGAAATTTCTACCAGACTTAGATGAGGTTCCAATATGGACTCAATCGGTAAACTCCTTCGAGTACCTCCCACACAAAATTTGGGAAAACTTCAGTTTAGGACCTGTTCTCGAATCGCCTTAGTTTTTGTTGTAACATCTTGTATTCACTGTCCCCTATACGAAGGTACAAGTTTCCTCAGGGGCAAGTCCATACTTCCTGAAAAAATAGCCTGAAACTTGAAAAACAAACCCTATGACACCATGTTTATGGGTGGAAGCGCAAGATAATTCTCGAACGGAAATGCCGATTCCGGCCAAAATTTGGTCTTCGTAATATTGTTTCCAAACTTAGTTTAAGTTCTTAGATAAGCCATATCGGTCCGCTCCTTCAGGTACCTACCCCACAAAAGTTCAAAAATATTCGTAAAAATTGTTCGCACGATAACTCATGATGGGAGTGACCGATTGGTCCATACTTTACACATTCTCATAATATCTACCAGATATAGATCAGGTTCGAATATGGACTATATTTGTCCACTCCATCCCGTACCTCCCACACAACATTTTGGATAAGTTCACTTTCAGACCTGCTATTGAATCACTTTGATTTTTGTTGAAGGAACTTACATTCGCTGCCTCAATTACGATGGTAAAAGTTGTTTCAGGGGCAAGTCCATACTTCTTGAGAAAACAGCCCGAAGGGTTAAAAACCCCCTATGGCACCCCCATGGTCTACGTCGGTCCATTCCTTTAAGTACCTTTTCAGCAAAATTTTTTAACTTTAATCCTAATCAACATTTTTTTCGGTTCATACGAGACCAAAATTTTGAAACTCCCTAAATACATAATTTTTTTGTGAAAAAAAGTGTTTCAATTTGCACAGGCTGAGGGTATATCTCTGTCGGCAAAGCCGACTGATACTTTTTTACTTGTGTTGTATGAAACCACGATCAATTACAAAAAAGTTAAGTCAAATTTTGTAGTGATATTCGAATGATTAATATATTTTTCTTATTTTTATACCCTCCACCATAGGATGGGGGTATATTAAGTTTGTCACTACGTTTGTAACTACTCGAAATAATCATTGTAAACCCCACAAAGTATATATATTCTTGATCAGCGTGCAATTCTACATCGATATAGCCATGTCCGTCCGTCTGTCCGTCTGTGGAAATCACTCTAGCGTCCGAACGGATTGACGTAGGTTTATGAAACTTTGGGAAAATCTATTATATGTACGTAGGGCTTTTGGTATAGCCGCCATACAAAATGACGCGTGACGCATCGTCGTTTTAAGGAATTTTTAAGATATTTGTCCCATTTTACCACCGAATTGGTTGTAATTTTGTACTTTGTGTCTCCAGAGGCCAAAAAACATTCCTACCAAAGTTGGGTTATATAGGTCAACGTTTTGGTATACCCCCAATATAAGGCCCCATATAAAGTACGCGTCATTTTCATATATTTTGAATGTATTAGACCCATTTGACCACAGAATTGGTTGTAATTTGGTAATTTGTGTCTTCAGAGGCCAAAAAACATTCCTACCAAAGTTGGGTTATATAGGTCCACGTTTTGGTATAGCCCCCACATAAGGCCCCTTATAAAGTACGAGTCATTTTAATATATTTTGAATGTATCCGACCCATTTGACCAAAGAATCGGTTGTAACTTTGTATTTGTGTTTCCAGAGGCTAAGAAACATTTCTACCATAAAATGTTTATATAGGTCCACGTGATTATATAGCCCCCTTAATACGATATCTCCCGATTTTTGATATTTTGAAGGTTTTAGCCTCCGTATCACACCGAGATGGCTGAAATTTGGTATTTAGTCTTCTTTAGGCTTATAAAACTTTCCCCCAGAAATTTGTAGGTATGGGTCCATGCCATCATATAGCCCCCTTCGGAATTTCGGTTTTTTGAAGGTTGTGGTCACATTAATCCACCGAAATGGCTGAAATTTTTGGTGGAGGGTATAAAAAGTTCGGCCCGGCCGAACTTAACGCTTTTCTTACTTGTTTTAAATTCGTTTTGTTGTTTCATTTAGCAATTTATCTTAAAAACTTTTTTCGGTTTTGAAGATGGACAATACTAAACTAACTAAATTGGTGATCAAATAACCAAGCCCACTGTGAAGTTTTTTCCTATGTTTTATTAAATAGCCGATAAAACAACAAAAAGTACAAAAACAAATTCAAATTGGACAAATATTAAAGAAGTTATAAGTATTTCCTTGCATATAATTTTAAAGAAAACAACTTTTTCAAGGCGCGATATCTCTCACCACAGGAAAAAAAATAAAGGAAATCAAAACCCACTTTTTGAAGAAGTGTCCGATTTAACTCAGAAATCCCCATAATAGTAGCCTTTGTAAGAACTCAAATTATTACCTTTAAATTACCATGTGTAATTAAACTTAAATTTATTTATCGAAACCGTGCATACATAGTGCAAGGCGCACATGCTTACTATTGCACCACTGTGGCACCCATTATATATATAATTGAAGAAACCATTATTCAAAATGAGATGGCTAAGTGGAGTTTTGGTAGAAGGGCCCTTTTGAAAAGAAACGGAAATGAAGTCTCGGAAATTTAAGCACAAAACCGCTACAAAGTAAGTTCAATTTACAAAATAAACTGAAAAATTAACACAACATTTCTACTCTTCATATATGCCGCAACTCCAACGACACATTCATTAAAGACGGTTCGCTAAAAATCGTATAAAAATGCGAAACAATTATAGAACCACAAAATAAATATTGTAAATATTATTATTTTAATTATAATAATTAATTAATTTAATTATAAAATTTTCACAATTTGCACACAAAAGTTGTGGTCTGAACCCGATCTTTATACAAAATTTCGTGACGATCGGTCCATAATTGCTACCTGGAGTTTGATTACAATTTATAATGGACAGACGGACGGACGGACACACATCTCAAAATCGCTTTATCTCGTAGAGATATGAAGATTGGTATACCACATTGGGGGTCTCCGACGAATATTTCGCGGTGTTACATGAATTTTTACCAAAACAAACTTATAATACCCGTTCCACATAGTGGTGTAGGGTATAAACATTACACATTTTGTTAATTTATAACTAAATCTTCATATTTTGAGACATATTTGAGAATTAATAAAATTTTAATAAAAATTTAAAAAATATATATGTGTATGTAAGCTTGTTTTACAATCACAAGGATAACCTTAACACCATATTAATTGTATAAGCTTTTATTACAATTACAATCGTAAGCTTATAAACAAAGGTTCCGTTTCGATTATTCTATAATTATGACATAAGCTTTTAACAACAAATTTCTCTAATCTTTTATAATCTTAAGGCTTATGTTGGTAAGCTTATTATAATATAATTCTCAAGCTTTTTTGGTATGTTGGGATATGTTTTAATACTCATGTATGTGTAAGCCTTTAATGAAAAATGTGAATTTATTAGAATTCGATGAAAAATAATTTCGTTTACAGTTGACCAACCTCTTCTACATTAGTACGCATTGCAATTGAGCTAATGGATGTGGTGTAACGTAAAAAATGAAAGAAAAAGTGGCGACTAATCGTCTCCATTCAAACAACAAAAACACTCATCTATACATACATACCTATGTATCCATTTTTAAATTGGTGTTTGTATGCCGGGAAATGCTTGTTCAGCTAATGATGGACTTACACGGTGCCAAACTCAAAGTACAATATTAAAAACTCAAGAGAATTTAGAGAGCAGATAAAGGAAACACAAATACATGATGACGATAGCTTATTTTCACTCGATGTGGTGTCCCTTTTCCCAAGCGTCCCAGTTGACTTAGCCTTGAAAATAATAGGAGATAAATAGATATATCTAGAACCAGTGACTAAAATATCAAAGAGTTTATTTATTCGTATACTAAAATTTTGCATCTGTGATAACCGTTATTTTAGATATAAGAATAATTTTTACCAACAAAAGAAAGGTCCCATGGGATCCTCTGCATCTTCGATAGTAGCCGATATTGTGATGGAAGAGCTATTGGATCGATGCCTTGAAATCGGTTGTTTTTTCTTTGTAGTATGTTGGCTCAGACTCAGAGCAATAACAATCACCTGATATTTTAATGATTAACTTATCTTAATGTAAACATTGAGCCGTATTATGTAATAGGAGTCGTAGGAATTTGAAGTTTCTCGATCAAAAATACCCGATTTTCAGTAGAATTTCAAGTTTATTTTGCACCATCTCTCTTCATTCCTTCGTTTTTCTTTATTTTTTTTTTATAAAACTAAGAAAAAACTGTCAATTTATGCCAAATTTTTAACGTATTATAGACAATTAAAGTCCACAGCTTTCATAAGGTCTTATTTCCCCGGTATTAAAGTCATAGTTCGACCAATTTAAGCGTTTTAAACTTGAAATAGCTTTTATTTATTCCAATTTTAAAGAATCGTAGCAGTAGCATTCAAAATTTGCATTTTTACGCAAGTTATTAAAGAATGTGCTATTCCGATGAAACACTTTAAATAGTACAAATTTTGGGCTTTTTGAAAGAAAATTAAAAAAAATATAACGGTACGTTATCGAAGCTAAACTTTTTGTTGAAAGATACATCATAAGATTACAAACCAAGATATATAAACATTCCCGAGGTTATTCTACGGATATCGACTAAACTGAAGTAACAAAATGCAATTTTAAATGTGCTATTGACTTGAAGCGGAGTGTATATACGCGACCTTTCGGAACGCTTTAAGAACTCAAAATGTTATGAGGACATTAACTATGCGTCCAAACATATAACACTTTACAAAACTTATTTACGCCATTAAAATCAAAAGTAGACACTATGGACAAATCGAATTTAATATACAAATTCAATGGCAACGAAAATGAACAAGTAAAAAGTCGTTAAGTTCGGCCGGACCGAACTTTTTATACCCTCCACCATAAAATAGTCTTAATTAAAATGGAATAATTAGGGTCCTTTTACAATTTTAGGTGGAACAACTTTTCGACAATGGTTAGACTCCTACTGCCTCCCACTATTGCTTAAATTACACTGTGAACACAAATGTTGGGACAGAGATAATTCCTTTTGGAGATAAAAGCCCTTGGTGTGTGTATATTAAAAACCCCGAAGGACAGATGCGCCGTGATTCGAACTTCCGCGTTATGGCGTGATGAAGTTTTTGCAAGAGACCCTGTAAGCCATCATGAATTAGCATTATATCTTTGTTTGTTGTTTTTGTGGAGCACTTAAGCAACAGTGAACAAAGATATAACGCTAATTCCTGATGGCCCACAGGGTCTCTAACAAAAATTTCATCACGCCATAACGCGGAAGTCCGACTCACGGCGGATCTGTCCTTCGGGGTTCATAATATACTCACCAAGGCCTTTCTTCCCCAAGAGGAATTTTCCGTGCCCCAGACTTTTACCTCCATTTTGTTGCACAGTGTTATCTGATCTAATCTAAAAAAATGTGTTCAGCTAGGGGAAAGGTACCACCTACGGGGCTATATCAAAGAGTCAACCTATCTTTAAATTTTTTGGCGGAAAAGTTTTATAGCTGCAGGGAACTTCAAGAGTCAAATTGAGGGTAGTTTCATCAAAACAATGTAGACCCTCAAAAATGGACCCATGTTGACGAATTTTAGTGAAGAAATTTCGTGACCACTGAAAATTCCCGAAAATCGGGAGGTACAGTTATATGGGGGGATATACCAAAACATGGACCTATATTGACGATTATTTTTGAATAGACAAAATTGTACCTAAAATTCTCAAAATACCGATCATTACAGCTAGTTCGGTTAAAAATTGCAGCTAAAATTCTCAAAATACCGTAAATGGGGAGATACCGTTATATGGGGGCTATACCAAAACATGGACCTATGTAGACGATGTTTCGTTGGAGATGTTTTATGACCACTGAGAACTTCAAATGTCAAATTACAGCTATTTCGGTTAAAACTGTAGCTAAAATTCTCAAAATACCGATAATTGGGAGGTACCGTTATATGGGGGCTATACCAAAACATGAACCTATGTTGACGATGTTTGGTGGAGATATTTCATGACCACTGAGAACCTCAAATGTCAAATTG
The DNA here is from genome assembly GCF_047663935.1 of Musca autumnalis. Lineage (NCBI taxonomy): Eukaryota > Metazoa > Arthropoda > Insecta > Diptera > Muscidae > Musca > Musca autumnalis. The sequence continues at coordinate 135,621,796 of NW_027412088.1, read as the reverse complement.
CAGATATTTCGATTACAAATTGTGGTTAAAATTCTCAAAATACCGAAATCGGGAGGTACCGTTATATGGGGGCTATACCAAAACATAGACCTATGTTGACGATGCTTGGTGGAGATGTTTCACGACCACTGAGAACCTCAAATGGCAAATTACAGCTAGTTCGGTTAAAAATTGTAGCTAAAATTCTCAAAATACCGAAAATCGGGAGGTACCGTTATATGGGGGCTATACCAAAACATGGACCTATGTTGACGATGTTTCGTGGAGATATTTCATGACCACTGATAACCTCAAATGTCAAATTGCAGATTGTTCGGTTAAAAATTGTGGCTAAAATTCTCAAAATACCGAAAATCGGGAGGTACCGTTATATGGGGGCTATACCAAAACATGGACCTATGTTGACGATGTTTCGTGGAGATATTTCATGACCACTGAGAACCTCAAATGTCAAATTGCAGATAGTTCGCTTAAAAATTGTGGCTAAAATTCTCAAAATACCGAAAATCGGGAGGTACCGTTATATGGGGACTATACCAAAACATGGACCTATGCCCATATCCTTTGGGATATAAGTTTGTTGATCACTAGGAACCCTAAATCCCAAATTATAGCTAATTCGGTCTGCAAATGTGGCGAAGAACGTCAAAATACCTCAAATCCGGAGGTACCGTTATATGGGGGCTATACCAAAACGTGGACCGATATAGCCCATCTTCGAACTTGACCTGCCTATGGAAAAAAGACCCTCGGATGCAAAATTTCAGCCCTCTATCTCAATTATTGCGGACGCTAGAGTGATTACAACAGACGGACAGACGGACAGACGGACATGGCTAGATCGTCTTTGAATTTTATCCTGATCAAGAATATATATACTTTATAGGGTCGCAAATGATTAGTTCGATGTGTTACAAACAGAATGACAAACTTAATATACCCTCCATACTATGGTGGAGGGTATAAAAATACGGAAAATATTATATAGGGACCACAAAAAACAAATTAAAAACGCGGTTATCCGGACACAAATCAGACATCAAAAATAGATCATATAACACGTCACAGAAGACAGCACTTTCTACCCACTGTGCCACCGAACAACATTATCCAGAACTGAAGAGGGTGAGAGTACTACAATGCGAAAACAACTATAATAAGAGACTGATGTTGTTTTGTTGGTACAAAACAGATACGGTGAATTTAGCACACAGTTATAGCAATGTCGTGCTTTGGTATTGTTAAAGTTACGAAGTTTTTCGGCAATTCGCACACACACGACCCGAACGCAACGAAAGAGCACACAAATGTTTTGATTTGTTTTTGTTTTGCAGCATGCGTGCATACAACGTTACTAACACACTGTCAAAAGTTGCAAATATTGAGAATTTTGTGTGCCCTCTTCTTGGTCGGCTGTGAGTTATAGGCATCTGATCAGAAAAATATATAGAGTGGAATAAGAAGAGAACACTGCATTAACAAACAGATGACAACGACACAAGGTCGACGTTGGTGCTTGGCGATGTTATTGTTATTGTTGTAATAGCTTTACGTATTATTTGTAAGTTCAACAACAAGCAATAGCATGTATGCATAAAAATAATAAAAATGTTTTCCTACAGATCCTGATGATGTCTTTCGAAGAAAGACGAAATGTCGATTTAAATAATAAATAAAAACGACAAAAATAAATACCTCGAGCTCGGTTTTATTTAAACATATATTTTTAATAATGGTGCAGCTACATTTTAGACTGTCTTAAATTCGTTTTGGAGATGAGTTCCTATGGTGAGAGAATTAAGAATCCAAAAGCTTTCAAACCGTTATGAAGAACTTTACATTTATCTTAGATTTAAAAATGTCCATAAACGAAACAAAATCGACTACACAAAACATCGTCGTAAATGAACACATGACAACATTAATATCTTGTCTTTAAGGACCTCCGGAGAAACATGTCATGAAACATGTCATGGCATGACATGCCGTATTCAATTTATGCACAATAGGTACAAAATATATAGTATAAAGAAAGTTAAATTAATCGTTCATTCAATTAATCACTCATTCATACTTACCAACGTGTTTACACCCCAAAGGTATTCCACAACTACACATTGAGCTCCAATTTTGTTGAACTGTGTTACTTAACATTCGAAGGTTTTTTTCGTTTTGTTTTCATACGGAAATATGTTAATTCAAGCATTTTAATTGTAGTCTCCATTTACAACAGAAATGGCAGAGGCGATTCTTTAACAGCCGTTATGATAGTTATGGTGCGTTATAAACATGGTAATGGTACACATTGGTAATTCTTAATCAAACAGGATTTTTTCTCAGCGTTTCTTCCCTTCCGGAATACTAACAAGCAATTGCGCAATAACGAATGAAATGACAATTTCATTCAACTTTTTTTTTAATTTTCGAAGACATAAATGGAATAGAACCAACAAAACTCAATTTTTATTTTTCACAGTACGGATCAAAGTAATTAATGTATATTGAATTCTAAAAACTTAATTTACAACTAAAACTAAAATCCTACAATTAGCTGACCAAACGCGGTGTTTTAGCAAATTTCATATTTGTATATATACGATGGATTAACCCTCGATTTAATGTGATAATCTTCATGCAAACGTGCATGTGATAGTGATAAACGCCGAGACAAGTATCTCCTCTTTTTTGGTCTTCTGCATTGTCCGAATATGGTTATTTTGTTCATTGTATCTCAACCACACACACAATCAGTGACGTAGATAATAAATGTCATTATTCCACTTTTAGCGTCCACTTACCACCATAAAGACTGTCTGTTTTTATTACATAGGCATTGGGAAACACCGGTAAGCACGTCCGCCTTGCACTCACATGGTCTGCGATTCAATCCCTAACCAGAACATCAAAATTTTCGGCTGTGGCAAATCCCCTCAGTGTAATGTCGGCTTACATTTCCTCGGTATTTCCGCCATAAAAAACTTCGCTAAAAATGGTGTCGTAAGGCACGCCGTTCGATAAGAAGAAGGTCCCACATCCTTGAACCAATATTAATTGGCGTGCACTCACTGGTATAAGAGAAGTTCCCCTTGTCCCTTCGGGGGTGTTGTAGAAACATATGTATGTATGTATTCCACTTTTGCCCGTTCACTCAATGTTAAATAGTACTTAATTTAGTACCATTAAGTACTTTTCGTATATATTTGTATACCTTTCCAAATCACCTCCTTACATAAACAAAATATCTCAACCGATATTAACATAACAATCAGGAAGATTTTAAATTTATTCGTTCACGTAATACCAAATGGTACACTTTTAGTACTTGTCGTAAACTTATTGTTCGAATTTCAAAACTCGTTAATACAACATTCTTGCACCCCGCCCGTTTCTCAACTTTCCGCTCAGAATTCTAGCTCTACTCATTTGCCTAATACGAAAAGTACTATTTTTGTACATTTTAGTACTTTTCTCTTACGAATACACCTACACTGCAATAGGAACCCTCAACTACGAGTTTTCAAAAACCCAGTTAAATCGACCCCCTACACCCCACAGTGGTTCAGAATCGTTTTTTCCTGGTCAAAACTCTGTAACTTTTAACGGATATAGATATTTTAATAATTTTTTTTTTTTTGTTCGACAGATAACATAATGCTTCCGATAAGCTTTCCGATGCAGTAAAAACATTTGATTTTGGTCTGGTAGTCACAGAGGAATTCAAGGTCAAAGTTAACAAAATTTAAAGTTTTCATGTGTTCTAACTATTTAAAAAGGTCAAACATCAATAAACAAACCATAATAAAAAATAATTAAAAAACATTAAGTTTCAGTGATTTTATCGCCATTTTTAATTTAAATGCAAGCGTTTTATTTGAGTGATTCCATTATGAGGATGAATATATTTAAATTGCCTGAAATCGAACTTTACTTTAAATTGCCTGGTGGGGGAGTTTCTGTACAATTGGTAACTCCAAATGCCAAAACACCTGAAATCGGGTGGTACCGCTATATGGGCGCTATAGGAAATAATGGAATTTGTATGGAAAAACACAAAGTTTTACCCGTATAATATCAAAAAAAAATTAAAAAAGTGATAAATGGACGGAACGGTTACAAAAGTATATATGGGCTGAAAGAGAACACTTGGTCAGGAAAATCGATTCCTGAACCACTGTGAGCCACAAGACTAACAATCACCCAACATTTCCAGATCCAAGCTTCCGCCGTTTCGCCTGGGCATTGATTATCAATCAGACATAATTGCTCCGGTATTAAGATACGAGTTTGAGGCAGTTATGAAAATAGGAGTGAATGAGATACGAGAATATATTTTATTAATATTTAGAAAACCGCGACAAAATATTGAGATAATAAGTGGCTGCAGTAATAAAACACAAAAGTCTGAATCGAATTTTTTTAAGATACGAGATTGAGGAAGTCATCTATATGTTATTTTCTATTTTTTGTTGATTTTCTGTCTGACAAAAAAACAAAAGGTCGATTTCAGAAAACATTTTTAAATACCCAAATAAACAGACAATAAAAAAATTTGCCAATCTATAAAAATGTCAATGAAAATATTGAAGAATAAGGTGGTTCCAAAACGTTCTTAGGAAAACATAAATACATTTTGTAAATCCTCTAAATTGGAAGAAGGTCTATTCTGAAATTTTTATCGATTGAAAAGTTATTAAAATTTCTTTCGTTTTTGTAACAACTACGAGGGGAACCAGAAAAGTTTCACGACAGGCAACACGCAGTGTCGCCAGGCGTCATTTGACTTTTTTTTGGAAGTTTGACAGTTTTTAGCCTAAGCGTATTCAGGACAGTTTTACATTCGACCATGTGTTGGGTTGTTTACAGTAGCTTAGTGGCTTGATTGAGAAAAAATGGGTTTTAAACATGATTCGTCACCTGGATCCATCCTATAAACGTCTTTTGAAGCACCACGATCGGATTTTTTCGAAATTTCTTGCACCGGTCAACACGGGATACAACGAGAAAAACCCCCATTTTTGCCGCCAAGTGTTCATGCAATATCGAATTCTAGTTGCTGGAATAAATGCCCAAGGATGCCTCTATCTCACGGTACATAACATGGCGATCTTGCATTATCCGTGTAATAAAAATGACCTACGACAGTTCAGAATCCTTTATATTTACATTTTGATTCAAATTTGTTCTATTTTAGAGGATTTTCAAAATATATTTCTGTTTTTCTTCAGAAAATTTTTAGAAAGACTCTATTATTCGATATTTTCTTTGACTTCTAATTTTCAACAACAACAATGTTGTTTTTGTAAATTTGTTAGTTGTTATAATTCATGCATCTACCTTATATAAATGTGGCTTAGGCTAAAATCTGTAAAACTTAAGAAAAGTCAAATGACGTCTGCTGACACTGCGTGGTGCCTAGGCCAGAAACTTTTCTAGTTCCCCTCGTACAAAACAAACAAATGAAATTGTTGTAAAATAAACAATGGGTAAAGTTTTTAAAAAGGTACAGAATAGTAGGTAGGTTTCAATAAAAATGTGCTAATAAAGAATTAAGAACTGTCGCATGTCCCCTTTATTACACGTTTAGACTGACACGAAGTATTATATGGAAATACATTTTGAATTTATTAATTTCATGAAAGCTATGTTAAACTTGTCAATTATAATTTGTTTTTGTTTATACCCTCCACCATAGTAAGGAGGGTAAAATTAAATACATATGTCATTTGAGACCCCAAATAGTGTATATATTCTTGATCATAATAAAATTCTATGTCGAAATAGCCATGTCCGTCTGTCAGTACGTCCGTCCGTCTGTTGAAATCAAGATACAGCTCGTAATTTTCTTCTATGAAGACTAGTGGGAATTGTGTGGAAGGCATGTTGGTCTCCTTATTGATTATAATCATTATTGATAATTATAAATATGATTTCTCATACACGCAGAAAAATTTATGTTAGAAATATGTTTGGATCCAAACAAATATATGTTTGGGACCGGTTGCAAACAAATATATGTTTGCAACATTTTGTAACATATCTCAATTTGATATGTTTGGGTAAAACATATTTTTTATGTTAGAACATTTTTTTCATGGGCGGAGAGAGGATGTTTGTCAACGAGAGTAATAACAGTGCTCTCGCGGCTGTGGAATGCTGTTTTATAATAAAGAGTTGTGTGTATTGTATAATAGAAGATGTAGAAGCGAAGAAGGGGGCTTAGGTGGCATGTATGCGTCAAACTCGTGTGTTTCTTGTTTTGTTGTTGTTAACCAACTTAGCAGCAGACGAAGAAGAAAAGAAGAAATGATATGAATTATATTTTTTTCTTTCTTCAGTGTTTTAGATGTAAAGTGAGTGAATATATCAGTGTTTTGTGTTTTCTTAAACAAATTGTGCTTTTTAGTAAATTAAATGCCCAATACATTTTATAATTGAATCGGAAAGTTGAATGGAATAATTTTATTGGACAAGGAAGAAATCGCATTTAATATTGGTAATTACATACATACTTATGTACATTTGAAATATGGCATATCCATATTTATTTAATACATTACATAACCATTTGATTCTAGATGCCGATTCCCCGCTGATGATTTCAACTATGAGGAGAAGCGTTCAACTACGTTTCTATATATTTTTCCTTTTTAAAAGTGTGACTATTTACAAATTATTTCAATCAGTTTTTCTTTTATTAAAGTGTGTTATGTATTTCTTTGGAATTTTGTATGTAGCTATGTGTTTGTTGTTCTTTTGCCTTTCAATAAACAACCTCAACATTTGTGTGTATACTATAGAGATCCCTGCAAGCAAAAACTATCGCGGAAGTGACTTAGGCGTGTCGCCCAGGGCGATGAAAACAGTCGCGGCGATAGTCGCAGAAGGCACCCTGAAGTGACCCCCGTTGTGAGGAAATGAACCACGCCGGGGTGTCGTCTTGGAAGTCACTCCAGCGACACTTCTAGAAGATCATTTCCGCGATAGTTCTAGAAATTAAAAAAATATTTTTTTTATTTTTTTTCTATTTATTTTTGTTTAATTTTTTTTAGTTTTATTTACTTTTTTAATTTTTTATTTTTATTTATTTTTTTATTTCTCTTTTAGAGAAATTATTCTTTGCAATTTCCGCCTACATTAATTTTGTCATTTTAAAAATGTGATGTTTTTTTGCCTGACTTGGGAAGCGAACCCGGACCTTCAGAGTGCAAAGCGAGTGTGCTTACCACTGCACCACCGTCTTATATAAGCATCAGATAGAAAATGTTCTATATTTGTTCAAATGTGTTGAATCATTAAATAAATGTAAACAATCGCCTTGGAAGTCACTCAGAAGTCACTCCGAAGTGTCGGCATACGCGATAAAACGTAATCACAATAAGGCTATAGAAATTGTTTGTGTAATTCACCGACGATCTTCCTTGGGGTGTCTCCGGAGTGACCTCTTAGGCGAGGGAGTGCGAAACTCACTTCCAATTGCTGGCAGGGATAGCCAGTGAGTTCTTACTGAGAGCAAGTGAGCACACATTTCAAAGTGTTTTACATTGAATTTTACGCTCCCTTGCTCTCAGTAAGCGCCCACTGGTGCATGTGTTTGTTTTTTTTTTTTGTGCCTTTTGGGTTTGTATTTGTTTGCACCCAAACATATAAAATGTTTGCACCCAAATATAAAATTGTTTCCACCCAAACATATCTTTGTTTGCACCCAAACATATATATCTTTGCACCCAAACATAAATATATTTGCACCCAAACATATATATGTTTCCACCCAAACATATACTTGTTTGCAGACCTAAACATATATTATGTTTGGGACTGTTGCAAACATATATATGTTTGCTGCAAAATATGTTTGGGACATATGTTAGAGAGGCCGTTTTTTTTTGCGTGAAGAAGATCACAAAGTCAATTATAAGAGACGAATGCGAGTAGTTTTTTTGTACATAAAACACAAGAATTATTTCGCATAGCAGAGGGGATGAGAAGACAATTTAGACTTTATGAGAAGGCAAGTATGTTTTCTAACAGTATATTCGGGTTATAAACCATTATTCTAAAGTGTATATACGGATTTTTCTGTCATAAATATGAGGGTATATTATGAAATCAATCCATATTTTTTCTAATGTTTTTTATATATGATAAACTGGACACTATAGTGTATTGTAAAGGAATAAAAAAAATTGTTTTGATAAATGTGAAAAAAAATTTTGTCCAGAGACGGAGTCGAACAATTTTTTTGACTCCGACCCCGACTTAAGCAAAATTGCTCGACTCCGACTCCGAAACCCTAGTTTTGATATAGCCCCCATAGAAGGGTACCTTCTGATTTTCGGTATTTTGAAGTTGTTAGCCTCATTATCCCGGAGAAATTACTGAAATTTGGTATTTAGGCTTCGTTGGAGGTGAAAAACTTTCTACCTGAAATTTTTTGGTATAAGTCTAAGGGTCATTATTACATGTTTTCTTTAACTATTGGATGGATTTGGAATCGCAAAATAAATCAATTTGGAGGGCTTTAAGATATAGTTTTCACATTAAAAGTTAATGCCAAAAAGGCCCTCCTTGAAATTTAATTATCACTTTTAACTTTAAGCTATATGGAACGCTATAAATCTGTACGTAAAATCCAAACTGTAACAAAAGAAAACCTATAATAATGGGGGAAAGTCTTCATATAGCCCCCATATAACGGTAGCACCCTATTTTCGGTATTTTGAAGGTGGGATATTGAGGCTAATCCCACCAAAATGGTTGAAATTTGGCATTTATTCTTCGTTGGGGGTATAAAACTTTCCGCCAAAAATTAGTCGATATAGGCCTTTATATAGCCCCTCTGGGGTCTTGTTGGGGTTTGGAAATATATTATACGAATTATTTATTATATTAACATGTGAAAATCCCGAGTATATTTTTGCCTTAACTCAACCTCCTAGCCTCGTACATTCGTTCAATTTCGATGAATGTAATTTTTAGAGCAATTTTCAACTAAATTCGCATTAAAATTTAAATATGTGAGAGCTTGACTTTAGTTCGATAAGTTCCGACAATTGGGAACCTCAGCAGAATGAATCAATGTAGTTATCGAGTACTGATGTTGGACTGTTGTAAATGTTAGAATGAAGTCCAAAATATGCTCGGGATTTTATAAAATGGGTACCTCAACAAACGGAAAAGCCAATATTTATAGAAGAGTGTGTCTCTCATTTTTGCTTACGAAGAACCCAAGGTCGACATAAGCAAGGGACAAGAGCCCAGATTGTACTGTCTTCAGTCAAAGATCAAAATGTAACACTGATAACAGCAACAAACAATGTAGGAGTTGTGCGATATGATATAATTTCAAATTCAAGTGTGAACGCAGATAAATTCAAAAAAATTAATATTGATGTTGTTAAAAAAAATTTAAAGGAAAACGAATCCACGATATCAATGATTACTATACATACCAATGTTACTATATTTGTAATGTTAATATTTTAATGTAAAACAATGGCAATTCAATATTAGTTTCATTTTTCTTTTAATAAAAACATAAATGTTACATTTGATTTGGAAAAAGTTTCATTTCAAATGGAAAGGCTTCATTACAATTGGATAAGGTTTCATTTGCATTGACTGTTGTTAAATCGTTTAGACGTGTTACAATGGAGCTCCCTAGTAATTCTCTCTGCGCTAAATGTTTTAAACCGGCAAACGTAAAATTTATAGCCTGTCATGTTTGCAGGTCAAAATATCACTTATTTTGTGCTGAAATCGATGTTAGCATTGGTGAACTTTTTATTAATAATACCAATTTAGTATTTAATTGCAATGACTGTTTAAGTGCTACATCTGACATTGTTGCTGTTATAACTTCTCTGAAAAACGAAGTAAGAGAACTTAAACATTTTATTGACTCTTCGTTGAGTACAGACGTGAGAGAATTGAAGCAATTATTGGAGAATAACAAGCAAACAAAGAAAGGAAAACCATATCAAAACAAAACCCAAAGCAATGTGACGGTTAGTTCTGGTGATGTTGTTGGTTCGGTACAAAGTTCATATGTACCTGTCTCAAATGGTGTCGAAACAGAATCTAATAGCAACAACAAACAACATGTTGTGCATTATGCATCCTCTGTGTCGTCATAAATATGTTTGAATCAAACACGCAAACAACATCAAATTGGATGCGTGCTTAGAGGCGTAGAAAAAGAGGAATAACATAATTTATGGAGAAAATGTTGATTCCAATGACTTGGATGTTATAGTAGCTAAGAAGTGGTTACACGTCTCATCATTTAAACCGTCAGTACGTGTGAACATATCATCAACTATATTGTGAAAAATTCTAAAATTGAAAGGGCCAATGTTGTTTGCTACATGTTAGTAAAGAAAGATGCTGATCATACAACTTTTAAAAGAGTAAATTTCAAGATTGGAATCTCTCCATGTTGCTATGAGGAAATTGTAAATCCTAAATTGTGGCCTAAGGATATCAGAATTCGGCCATTTGTAAATTTTCAAAAAAAAAATGCTGCGCAACCGACGACGTTGTAATTATGGCGTACACGGTTTAAAGATTTATTATCAAAATTTGTCTGGAATGCGCACTAAATCAAAGGCGGTTTCAGATTTTACCAACCAATGTGATTTCGATGTAATAGCACTAGTGGAAACTTGGTTAAACAATGATTTTCATGATGCTGAATTCTTCAATCTAAGTTTATATTCTGTCTATCGCAAAGATAGGAGTGTTTCAATGACTGGATCTACTAGAGGTGGTGGTATGCTTATTGCAGTCAAAAATCAATATAAGTCTTTTTTACATGAAGTAGATGATGATAACGGATTATTGGATCAAGTTGCCGTATCTATTATTGGTTTGAATATAAATCTTAAAATTTGTTTATCTTATATACCTCCATGTAGTAATGAATGTATTTACTTAAAACATCTTGGTAATGTTGTCTCGTTGGAAGCAAGCTTGGAGTCAAATTTTTGTCTTTGTGTTCTAGGAGATTTTAATCTTTCAAGTATCATTTGGTCCAAATTTGATAGCAATGATTTTTTTAACTCCCACAAATGTTAATAAGAGTTATGAAATTGATTTTATTGATACTTTGTTAAGTTTGAATCTGGTACAAATAAACCATATTTCAAACCAGTTGCATCGTTTCCTCGATCTTATTTTTGTTCCTCATGACTTTAAATTTCAAGTATTTGAATCGTTGACGCCAATATCTGCTTCCAACCTGCACCATACTCCAGTTGTTATTGAACTCGATTGTTTTCAATTCTTAAAATCCACGCTAATTTCGATTCTTGGCTCTATTGATTGGTTGACAATTTTTGCAAATCATGAAGTTGAGGTTTGTTATGAATTATTTATTGAAAAAATGTCAGATATTCTTAAAAATAATGTGCCTATTAAAAAAAATAAACCATATAAGTTACCTTGGTACACTAAAGGTCTTAAAAAGCTAAAAAATCAGAGAAATAAATTCCATAAACGTTTTCTATCAAATGGAAGTTCAGATGACCAGTTAAAATTTAAACACTATCAACGAGAATTTAACTTTTTAAACAAGTTCCTCTACAAGCAACTTATTTTAGATAAAGAAAACGATATTAAAACAAATCCCAAAAGTTTTTGGTCGTTTGTGAAATCAAAAAGAAAATCGTCTGATATTCTTACTGTTATGAAGTATAATGGTACAACGTCGCAATCAGGTGTTGACATTGTTAATATGTTTGCAAACTTTTTCAAGTCTAATTTTGATTCGCCAACTGTGAATAATAATGTTATTCCAAACTCTGTATCTGCCATAAACTTGGGTAACATTTTAATTTCAGCAGAAGATGTCTTGGAAGCTATTAGTAAAATCAAGAATAGTTTATTTATTTATTTATTTATTTCGTCTATGAAATTCTATTCCTTACAGACTACAAGTAAATAAACTTAAGCTAAAATTTATAATAACAATTTTAACTTTAATTCATATTTCTTTTTAAAATTGCTTAAAAATCTCTCTAGACACATTAAAATCAACCATAGAAATTCTATTGATAGCATTTATGTTATGCAAAGCTGCCACAAGAGGACTATTAATTATGTAATTTTGGTGATAGTTTTCTATTGAAAACATATTGTACCCACGAAGATTGCGACAAGGAACATTAAAAGATATTTTGACTAATATATTAGGGCAGTCAACAATATTATTTACCACATCATAAACAAACATCATAGATTGCAAATTTCTTCTATTTTCCATCGTTTCCATACCAATGAGCAATAATCTCGATTCATAAGTTGGAATAGGATGAGTAAAGTTTAAAGAGCATAATGCCATTCTTAAGAATCTCTTTTGAACGCTCTCAATTCTATCCACATGTATTGCAGAATGAGGATTCCAAATTAAAGCGCAGTATTCAAGCTTTGACCTTACAAAAGAAGTGAACAAAAGCTTTATAGTATAGGGATCTTTAAATTCTTTGCTATGACGCCTAATAAATGCTAACATAGAATAAGCTTTAGGAATGATCTTATCTATGTGTGGAATAAAACTAAATTTAAAATCAAATATGACACCTAAATCCTCAATTTCATCAACCTTTCGTAGAACTGTTGAATTTAACTGAAAAGTATAGTGCACTGGAGAACGAAGTTTATAAAAAGAGACATGAATGCATTTATCCAAGTTAAGTTGTAAATGATTTTCTTTGCACCAATCTGAAAATCTACACAAATCAGATTGCAAGTTCACGAAATCTTCACTCTTTTTAGTTCGAAGAAAAATCTTTAAGTCATCAGCATATAATAAGAAATTAGAATGCTTAAAACAAGTATCAATATCATTTACAAAAATATTGAAAAATAGTGGCCCCAAAATACTCCCTTGAGGAACACCAGACGACAAAACATACGGCTTAGATTCAGTGGACCCAACACGAACCATACATTTTCTATTATTAAAATAGGATTTCAACCAATTATAAAAATTGGAATGAAAACCAATTGCATGTAACTTTTTTAAAAGAATTGAGTGGGATATTTTGTCAAATGCTTTGGAGAAATCAGTATATATTGTTTCAACCTGATAACTACTAGCAAAAGACGATAAGCAATAATCCGTGAAAACAAATAGATTGGACGCTGTGGATCTTCCGTTGTGAAATCCATGCTGCTGGGGAATCATTACAGATTTAACGGCAAAATATAATTTCGTATGCACTACCCTCTCAAAGATTTTGGCCACAACAGTTAGTTTAGATATTGCTCGGTAAGAAGTAATAAACTCTTTTCTACCACTTTTTAAAATAGGTTCAATAAAAGTAATCTTCCATTGATCCGCAAACACCCCATCATGCAAAGATTTATTGAACATTAGCATTAACGGTAGAACTAATGATGAACAACATTTTTTAATTAAATAAGAGCAGATACCATCACTATCTATAGACTTTGAACATTTTATATTTTTTATAGCGAGAGCAATATCATCACTGGATAAAGTTAAAGCACCAAAATTTATAGACGTTAATGTATTATCTGTACAAATACTAGTAATTGAAGACATGTCAGACATGTTAAAATTTGATTTAAAAAAGGAAGCAAAGAGTTCTGTAATATCAAGTGAGTTTGTTGCAACTTGATTATTATAAAACATTGTTGAAGGTATGTCCAATGTGCGTTTTTTAGACTTTATAAACTTCCAGAAACATTTTGGATTATCTTTAATTTGATTTTCTATTTGAAGCATATGTTGCTTTAAAGAAATTTATTTAAGAAATTAAATTCTTTTTGACATTGGCGGTAATTATCAAAAGACGCCTGGCATGGTTGTGATAAATAAATTTTATATAATTTATTTCTTTTATTTTTCAATTGTCGCAATCCTCTAGTGTACCATGGATGACTTTGTGACTTTTTCCGTTTAATTGGTATAATTTGCTGGCAGACTTCATGAAACATCTCAAGAAATTTATTATAGCAAACATGTATGTTATCTATGTTAAGAGCAACTTCCCAGTCAACATTCCGTAGAGTTGAATTTAATGTATCAATATTACAATACTCAAAATTAAATGAAGCTAGATTAGATTTTTTAAAATCATTTAAATATTTATAAATATCAATAACAATAATAATTGGCGAATGGTGAATAGTTCTCGGCGAAAAAGAATCTAGACTTTCAAAAATTTCATATTTCACATCATTTTGAATAAATATTAAATCAAGCAATCTAGTCAGCTGATTATGTATATGATTGATTTGGATTAAATCCATATCCATCATACTATCAACAAAATTCATTTCGAAATCATTATTTACATTTGAAGGAATTAATGTGTCATCATTCATTGACCATACTATATTTTTTTAAATTATAGTCACCTAGTACACAAAACTTTGTATCAGAATCAGCATTCTCATACAAAAACAACAAATTATTAACATGCATTGAGTATACATCTGTATTACTATTTGGGGGAATATATGAAACAGTCATACATAATTTTCCATTCTGTAAAGGGATAATAACCGATAACTGATCTAACAACACATCAATTACAAGATTTGGATTTTGGTAAGAGTTCAATTCATTTCTTACTGCAATCAGCACACCACCTCCACGGGAACATCCGGTCATATCCGCACTTCTGTCCTTACGAAACTGGAAGAAACACCACTTTTGAAATTCACATGTTTGAGGCTATTTACATCAACATCTTTTTTTATCAATGGTGGCATTCTATGTTTTGCCTACTAATATTTGCATTTTTTTCAATATGTGCAATGATATGCTCAGCTGTAACACATGTTTGAAACGATGAAACATGCACGTATCTCTTTCTAGCAACAACGGGGAGATACATAGTGTTATTCTCCCCAAAAGCAATAATACGATTTCTTCTCTTACGGCTTCGAGCAGTACTCCAATTATTGTCAAACAAGTTTGATGGAACTTCAGACACAGCAGTAGGATAAGATATGGAAGAAGATGCATCATATTCATGTTGTTCTTGTAAAGTTGGCACACCAAATTGTTCTGCATTAGAACAATTATCGGTATTGGCATGATTTTGTTGACTTCTCACATGTTGTTTATTTCTATTTCCAAGGTCTTTTTTCAGGTCATCGAACTTTTTCATCAAACCACTGACGTCTTCAGTCAATTGCGTGAGAACACTCTCCTTGATTTCTCTCATATCATGGGATAATGAAGAGAGTAAGGAAAACATACCCTCAGACACTTGCAAGCAATCATCGCAGTTAAAAACTATGTTTTTATTATCAATAAACATTCCACCAAGTTTTTCAGCATCGATATTAACACATATAAAATGATATTTTGCTTTACAAATATGACACGATATGTAATTTGTCTTAGCAGACTTAAAGCATTTAGCGCAACGAGTTTTTGGCGGAGTTGTCATTGTGCACGACTTATTTATTCAACGATCAGCGACAGAATAGTTTCAAAAGTGACGTTGATGGTTTGTGTGCTCACCTTTTGAAGAATTGCTCAGTTCTCATATCACCAATCTTAAAATTAATTTTTAATCGTTCTATTGAAGAAGGTATATTCATTAGCAGATGGAAAGTTGCATGCATCACACCGATTTTTAAGAGTGGCAGTAAGGATGATATAATCTGTTATAGGCCTATTGCTAAATTATCGTGCGTTTCTAAAGTATTTGAACACGTGATTCACAAAAAACTATTTTTCACATGCAAATCAATTATTACACCTCATAAACATGGAATTTTTTCTGGTAGGTCTACCACTACCAACTTAATACTTTTTACTGAGTATTGTTTATCTGCTATTGAGCGTGGTTTTCAAGTGGATGCTATTTATACTGATATCGCCAAAGCATTTGATAAAGTCTCACATGTGATTTTATTATCTAAATTGGAACAAATAGGTTTGCATTCTATTTTTTTACAATGGATTGCTTCATATCTGCATAATAGACTATGCAAAGTAAGAGTAGAGGAATTTGTGTCTGAGTCTTACTTTTAAACTTCTGGGGTACCACAGGGCAGTATACTGGGGCCACTACTTTTTAATTTATTTATTAATGACATATCTTTGTGCTTTTCAAAGGTAAAGTTCCTTCTCTATGCCGATGATTTGAAGTTATTTTATAAAATTGAGTCTCTGCGTGATGCGATCGACTTGCAGAAAGATCTAGATAATGTTCTACAATGGTGTATTGATAATAATCTTACATTCAATTTATCTAAATGTTTTCATGTTTCATATTATAGATTACTTAATCCCATTCAGACCTCTTTCAAAATTGGTCACATTATACTAAGTAAAGTAACTTCAATTCCCGATCTCGGGGAAATTTTTGATTACTCCTTGACTTTTGTTCCTCACATGGATTTTATTATTCCACAAGCCTACAAAGTCCTCGCATTCATCAAGAGAAATTGTTCAGAGTTTTCTGATCCCAATACTATTAAATTGATTTTTACTGCCTTTGTAAGATCAAAGCTAGAATATGCATCCATTATTTGGAACCCTTATAGTTTATCCCAAATTAGTCGTGTTGAGCGAATTCAAAGACGATTTACGAAATTTGCTCTAAAACCAATTTCGTTTGTTGAACTTCCACCATATCAATCAAGATGTTTGCTACTAGGATTACAGAGCTTGGAATGTCGTAGAAAATTCCAATCTTCTGTATTCATTTATGATTTGATTAATGACAATGTTGATTCGCCTGATTTGCTGTCCTTAAATCCGTTTTCTGCTCCCTCAAGTAGATTACGTTTTAATGATTTGTTTAATATTACTTTACATCGGACCAATTATGCATGTAATGGGCCTTAGACGCGTACACTCAGAAATCTTAACTTAATAAATCTCAACTTTCAAAAAGATCAGAAGCCATGCATTGACTTTAGTGCTTCTAAAGAATCGTTTAAATGTTTAATTTATTATGCTTTTACTTAAACTTTAATATTTAAAATTTATTTATTTTTGAATTGTTATCTTAGTCTGTAAGGAATTGTAATTCCATTGACTGAAATAAATGAAATGAAATGAAATTTCGGTTGGAAAAGGTATAGAAAATGTATAGAATGACTACAGATACAGTCTCCAAATTTAGAATGTGTGACGAAATTAGGCCTAAACATAAATTTGCTAAATTAAATTGAACTCTATCCAGATTTGGATATAGCTCCCATATCCATATATTTTCAGCCAATTTCATGTATATGATGCACCAAAAATGCTATGTATGTCTACAAATAAATTTGCCAAATTATATCGAAATAATTCTCATGTATATTCGCCCAATTTCATGTATTTGATGACATTTGGTAAATGTGACGGATCATTAGGCATATTAAGATGTTGTTTTTTTATGGCAGATGAAGGCTAAGCTTGGCAACTAGCATTTATACGCAATTCATTCTATAAATGCAAATGTAGATTTATATTAGTTAATTGAAAATCCAAACTTTTCTTGTAGTCCGACATGGTAACACCATTTTTCAATATTCACAAATACTCTCGTAAGTTTCCTACGTCATTTGTATTTGCTCTTCTATATCAAAAAAAAATTTATCATCAATTATTGTCTATAAAAGTTTTGACAATTTCATTGTGTCTTAGAACGCTAAGACGTCGGCAACCTTAACACTCGGCTATCGGGGACCCAGGTTCGAATTCCAGCCTGGCTCATTATTTTTTATTTTCGTCTTCCATGAATGAATGAAATGCCATAGTTAGTCATATCTAACACATTTTCTTAAGTTCGGTCGATTTATATACCCTACACCACCTTGTCTTTGTGGATTTGTATGTAACATACAAAAGGAAATGAGATAGAACCATAGTTCCATAAGTTCCATAGAATCACTTTCTGAGCCGATTTATGCAAGTCCGTACGTCCATCCGTTCGCAACGTACAGTTGGGATTTATTGTCCGAGTTGAAAATTGGGGAATATCAATTTTAGGCATAGGAAGAACGCTATTGCTTTTGGTGAAAATTGGTCCAGATTTGGATATAGCCTACATATATATATTTTCGACCGATTTTAGGTATTTGGTGCACCATCTACATACTATATGTGCAATTTTAATGAAATTTGAAATGCGTGACGGAATTTGCTCTAAACAAATTTTGCCAAGTTATGTGGAAATCAGTTTAAATTTGGATATATCTCCCATATATACATATGTTCGCCCGATTTAAGGTTTTTGGTGCACCAAACTCGCAAATTCTGTTCAATTTTGACGCAATTTGGAAAACATCACCGAATTTGGACTAGAAATTAGTTTGAAATCGGTTCAGATTTGGATATATGTAGCTCCCATATACATGTTCATCCGATTTGAGGCATTTGGTGCACAAATCACGCTATTTATGTTCAATTTTGATGAAATTTTGAATATGTGATGGAATTTTGTCCGGTGTCCGGATTATCGAATTGTCCGGATTACCGAGCAATAACAAAAACATATAATTTTATACGTCTAAATCATTAATAATGGACTTTTACTAGATAATAATCTGACATATAAGGCAAACAAATTCAAATTAAGCAAATATAATAGTTTGTGACCATTTTAAGGCCGGAACCATTTTCCTGGCTACCAAATTTACGTCTTAATTTAGGTGACTTTTGCTGATTACTTTTGTCATCTAAAACTTCTCTACAACTGGTGTATATTTATGCATGACATAACAGGATATAAATCTTGTAGCCCGTGTATATACTCGTACATACACATGTATATTGATTTTCTTGTCCATGGGACATGAGTCTCTTAGAACTTCAGAATTCAAATGCACTGATCTCATTATACTTCATCTCGTCGACGAAATCAAAAAAACATTGTTTTATATAAATGTTACAGTTTACGAATAAAACAAAATTTAAATTTATTGGTTGCATAATTACGAATATGCAATAATACAGTAATCCTTAGTTACCGGTTATTTTGAATGTCAAAGAAAGAAAATAAAAGGGATCATACTACCTTGTTTTAAATTTATTGAAATTCCTATATAAGAATTCTACTCGTTTCCTCATTTACCTAAAAATCCCAATCAAAACTAACCTATTAATCATAACGCTTTAAATTATTTAATCATTTCTAGGTAAAATATCCTTGGAATACATTACATGCCCCAACGGACTTTCTCACTAATGAACCAATTCCCTTGTAAGCATACAAGTCTCATGAAATACAAAGATCAGCTTTGTCAAATCAATCACATGTCCATATGAGAGCAAATATATCGTGACCCATAACGTATACAGTCTTGCTTCTTACGTCGTTTGTTAAGCATACTTTGACACACAATCAATGGAATTTATATGACGATATCGAACTCCGTCTCGAAGATAGATGCAGAATCATCCATGTCTCAAGAAATACAAGGGTCAGCTTCGTCAAATCAGTCACATGTCCCTATGAGAGCAAATATATCGTGGCCCATAATATCTGCAGTCTCGCTTCTTACGTCGTTTGTTAAGCAAACTTTGACACAAAATCCATGCAATTTATATGACGACATTGAATTCCCTTTCGAAGATAGATGTAGAAGCAACCATGTCTCAAGAAATACAAGGGTCAGCTTTGTCAAATCAATCACATGTCCATATGAGAGCAAATATATCGTGGCCCATAATATATGCAGTCTCGCTTCTTACGTCGTTTGTTAAGCATACTTTGACACACAATCAATGCAATTTATATGACGATATTGAATTCCCTTTCGAAGATAGATGCAGAGGCATCCAAGTCTCAAACAATACATGGGTCAGCTTCGTCAAATCAATCACATGTCCATATGAAAGCAAATATATCGTGACCCATAATATCTGCAGTCTTTTTTCTTCCGTCGTTTGTTAAGCATACTTTGACACACAATCAATGCAATTTATATGACGATATCGAATTCCGTCTCGAAGATAGCTGCAAGAAATGTCATAGCTGCAAGAAATTTCAGACTGTATCTTTGTTTGTAGCCAAAAAAGTAGTTGAATCATGAGTGCAAGTGACTATGTCTTTTTACGTGAAGAAGTCATGATTTTTACAAGGGCATGGTGCAGCTAGGATGCAAACAATTTTAGATGTTTATCACCTCTTTTGCATGACCCTATGCAAGAAGCTTTTTAATATGTTTTTGGTTATTTTTGAGTATTAAAAGCAAACTTTCTAAAATAAAAGTATTTGATTTTTATTTGCACTCAGTCTCTTTTTATAATGATTTATTTGAGATATTCCATTGTTTTATATTCATTATATTTAAATTTCATTAAGACGATTGAACTATTATCAAACTACTGTTTTTTCAAACAAAAATGTTCTACAAAAACATGAGTTTGGTAGTAATTTGAACGAATTTTAATTCGAATCGTCCTAGAGAAACAGGCCATAAATGTTAATTAAAAGTTACCACAACTCTTTTAAATAATTTTTCCAAATGGTCCTGAGGTCTCAAATCAGTGAAAAATCATCGCTTAATAGATGTTAACTTCTCATATATCCTCAAAATGCTTGCTTGAGAATCAATTTTTAAATGAATCGAAAAATCAATTCAAAGTACAATCCATGGAATGTACTCGAATATTTATTCACTACAAAGAACTTATGCAAAATGTGTGCTTAAGAAGCAAATTAGATAGTATCCTCACTGCACCATGCCCTTGAAATATTCATGACTTCTTTCACGTAAAAAGATGTAGTCCGAAATCACTTGCACTCATGATGCAACTACATTTTGCTGGGGACAGATTCAGCTAGTTAATTCTATACTGACTGTATAACTGAGTCGACAGTGGTTATCTAGTAAGTCGAGATTTAGACTGAAAACATTGAAAAACTTACATTTTCTTATTTATACACCAATTGCTATTGTTAAGAACGTAAACGTCAATAAAAAAATAAGAATCGAATGCTCAAGATAGGAAAAAATATTGATGTCCAGATTATCGAGATAAGAAAAATATGTGATGTCCGGATACCGAGTCTACAATGTAAAAAATTTTAGTGTCCGGATTACCGCGTTGTCCAGATTACCGAGTGACAGAAGAATATACTGTATATTGAAATCTGTTTCAGATTTACCAATTTTGTTGAAATTTTAAATAAGCGACGCAATTTGCTCTAAAAATATTTCCAAATTATATGGAAGTCGGTTCAAATTTGAATGTAAATTGTACATAATTAATTGCTCGTTCGAATTCATGAATTTGGTGCACCAAACACGCAAATTCTATCAAATTTTAATGACATTTGGAAAATGTTACCGAATTTGGACTTCAAAAAAGTTTATCAAATTATATTTAAATCGGTTCAGATTTAGATATAGCTCCCATATATATTTTCGTCCGATTTTAGGTAATTGGTCCACCAACCAATTTTGATGAAACTTTAAATGTATGAGAGAATTTGATCTAGAAAAAGTTTACAAAACTATGGGGAAATTGGTTCAGATTTGGATATATGCATGTTTACCCGATTTCAAGTGTGTGAGCGCCGAACACACAAATTCTGTCCAATTTCGATAAAATTTATAAAATGTTCGTACTAGAAATAAATTTGTCAAATTATATTGGAATCGGTACAAAGTTTATTAAAGTCGTCCAGTTTTAGGTATGTCCAATGAAATCGTCGAACCTCGCTATGTATGCCGAATGCAATAGTGGTGATGTAGAATATCCAAAAGTCAGTTTCGCCCGACATTGATCCTTTCCTTACAGGTTTAATATTGTTACGAAAATAACTGGTGTATTTAAGTTATTTTACATGAATTTTTGTTAATTTATGAATTTAAACCGTAACGTGAATTTTTATTTTTAGCATTTAGTTTATTTGAATCAATTTCGCAACAACAACTATTGCTTGGAGTTTACTACAGTTATGCTTCTGCATTGTAACCCCTGCTCCTCTCCCTTATTTACTGCTGCATTTAGTTGTTTGTATACGAGTATGTGCGTATGTATGTCGCGTGATCATTCTACGTTAAGGAGACTAGGTTGGTTGGAAAAGAGGGGCGAGTAATCGCCACACTTAAGCCAGAAGTAGGCCTCTTGTGCGCTC
This sequence comes from Musca autumnalis, assembly GCF_047663935.1. Taxonomy (NCBI): domain Eukaryota; kingdom Metazoa; phylum Arthropoda; class Insecta; order Diptera; family Muscidae; genus Musca; species Musca autumnalis. Next base: position 135,599,729 of record NW_027412088.1, on the reverse strand, counting down.
TAAACTAGATTTGCTTGAAGAAGGGGACTCTACCGTATTTTATTTAAGGAATTTTGTGCCCTTTCACATCACATGGAACCGAGGCCGTCGTATAAAATTTATTGTGCACATCTAGGGATGATTTCCTTAGAAGTAAGACGCAAATTACAATCAATGTTATTTGTTTATGATTTGATAAATGGTGTTGTAGATTGCTCAGACCTTTTAAGCAAAATCCCGTTTAGTGTACCAGGTAGACTTTCTCTAAGGCACAGAAATATTTTCTATGTTGGATTGCAACAAAGGAACTATATATTAAATTCACCTTTAACTCGGGCTTTAAATTGTTTAAATTCTTTGCCCAATAATCAGTTGCTTGATTTTAATACTCCCAAGGGCAATTTTAAAAATATTTTAATACAACTTTTGAATTCTTGAATACTATAATATTTGCAATTAGTAAATATTGTTACGGAATTAGATTTAACTAATCTCCGTGTAGACGTTGTTTTATTCCCCAGTACGATTTGTACCAAATAAAACAGAGTTCGTTTTAGATTACGTTTCTACAATGCTTTATTTACTTTATTACACTTCTTCGGAACCGACTGTAATTACTAAGCACAAAGCTTGTCTCTAGTTAGCACGCAGCTATTCTTTAACCGATCTGTTCAGTTCAACGCGTAAAACACAACTAACTCAATGTTGCCGTTCCAATCGGTATTTATTCCCCAAATCTCCTTGGTCTAGAATTATCCAGAACATCTGGCAACACCTCGAATCTGTGCAGAGAACGCACAGACGCACATTCGCACTAAGCCAACCAAGATCATCCATATACGTTAACGTATGTGAGAATAACAATCAGTCGTCGTTGAGTAGCCGACAAGTAAACATGTGCATGGATATACGCATAATTTTAGTGGGGACACTGAACAAAACCGTACACATCCGCCACATGTTTACTGGTCACAGGTCTAGCAACCACTGAATGCTGATACAAACTTTCTTGTGATTCTCTCACTACTTTACTCTCTTTTTTATTTTGAGCATCAATGCACTAAGCGAACAACCATATTCACATACATGGGGGAAGACAAATACAATTGGACAATGACACTAATGACGTAATTACAACAACAAACAAATGCAAGAAATAAGAAATGACAATTAAACGATAATTACAAAAAAGCACATTAATAAAAGGTAAAGTAAGAACTAGAACGATGAAGAGAATTCTACATGGTAGTTGTTGTTGCTTAAATAAAGTAACTGCGTAATAAAAACTTTACGTTACAATTCAAATTTTAAATTAACGGAAATTAAACTAAATTAACTTATACCTATCAGTTACATTCGTAACATTGCCTCCCGCTTAAGCCTGTTCGTCCCGAATAGGCACAGTTCCCTCTCGGTGATATGGGCTTGGTAACACTGCCTCCCGCTTAAGCCTGTTCCTCTTGACTAGACACAGTTCTCGTTCTGTAGTGGTGGCAACCGATTTAGATGTACTCTCTACTGCGTCAGCTTTGGACTTTTGCTCTTCCGGACGACGTTGTGACCTTCGTGACGTTATACCTTCTTTCTTTGTGCTCACCTTCCTAAGTGCCACCAGGTCTTCATCGGACTTGTCTTTCCTTGCTGTACGGCCGCTTTTCGATGTACCTTTCCTCGACGTATATCCTCGCTTTTCCCCCTCGTTGCGGGGTTTTCCGCTTTCCTACGGGCCAATTATCGGCGGCTTCCAGCTTCAGCGTACGGACATCTACAGCGATTTCATCAGATTCTGCGCTTGGGCGACGCATGCTTTTCTTCTCTTTGTAGCCCACATTAATCGGTATTTCCACATTGGACCAAGTCATCACACGGTGCTTTATGTCCAGATTGATATCGAAGGCAATCATGAAGTCTACACCAAGTATAACTTCGTCCATAATATCGGCCACTACAAAATCGAAATTTACAGATTTTCTACCCATGCTCAGCCTTTGGTAGGTCTTTCCATGCACCGTTGTAGTCTCGCCTGTGGCCGTCCGCAATTTGACTCCATTTAACGGCAATACCTTCCCTTTCACCAAATCTTTAAAGATCCATAAACCATTAAGTTTTTATATACTTCCTATGTTCGATCCAAACTAGAATATGGATCCATTCTATAGAGTCCATTTTCAGTTACACATATAAAGAGAATTGAAAGAATTCAAGTGAAATTTATTAAATATTGTCTATCATACTTGAACTTTACTCATCCATTGCCTAGTTATGAGTCCCGTTGTCTCTTAATCAACTTAGAGACCTTAGAATTCAGGAGAAAGTTTCAAGCTATGATGTTTATATTTGACTTGATCAACTCAGATATTGATTGTCCTTACCTTTTAGAACAAATACCGTTTAATGCTCCATGTCGTCAGTTGGGAAATATCAACATTTTTCATGTAGATTCCCATAGGTGTAATTACGTAAACAACAGCCTTATTAATAGGGCTCTCTCTAATTATAACTCATTGAATAGAATTACTATGGTTGACTTTTTTGCAACAAAACAGTCTTTGAAAGACAACATAAAACGATTTATGTATTAATTACTTTAGAATTAAGTGAAACAAATATGTTATTAGACTAAGATATTTATCCACAGCCTGTAAAGAATTTGAATCTATTGGCTGAAATAAAGAAAAATCCGCTCTAATAATGGACTTTGTTGCACCGGTGTCCAATGTCAAGGTACGCAATACACCATTGATAAAGCCTTTAACCGTTAAGTTGTGATTCTTCTGCTGGACTATGGCTATAGAGATTGTGGGACCATCGTTTTCATCATCTGCCAGTGGCGCCTCGTGATTGACGGAATTCACTTTCTTTGATTCACCCGATGTCTCTCTTTCCGGATTCTTGGCCACCAGTTGGTCGTCGCTTTTTGAAGGCGGTGAGGTAGATCTGGGCCTTGCTTGCCGCAATCTGCATTCTCGGGCCATGTGTCCAGTTTTCCGACAGTTATAACAAGTCTTTTTCCTTCTAGCAGCCCCTCGTTTCACACGCATTAGTGCATCTTTCAGCAGGTCGACAACGGTCTGGGAGTTGTTGTCCTCAACTTCCAGCCTCCGCACGTTGTAAGCTTTAGGTTTCGCCAGCATCCTCGCGGTTTCTTGGGCCAGGGCAAATTACACGGTTTCTGCAAATGTTCCTATCGGTGCCGCATACGTCGCAAATTTTATCTCTGGATCACGAATACCACTAGGAAATGTCTCAATCTTTATGCGGTCCACCAATGGATGTGTCTCTCCTGGATAAGCCAACTGCGCCAACCGCTCTACTTCAGCCGCAAAGTCTCATTTGGCTTCTGGACTCGTCCCTTCAGTTCCATTCGGTAGATCTCTTGCAGCTATTATTTCTCCATAGTTGTTTCTAGAGTCGGCGGGAATACTCTGTAATACGTCAGCAGCATCACCCTTCAATGCCATAAGGTGTGATACCGCCTTTTCGTTGTCGTTCCAAGAATCTCTAGCAGCCACGGTCTCGAACTGTAATTTGAACACATTGAAAGAGGTAGAGCCGTCGAACACTGGAGGCTTAATTTTTAACGTGTTATGAATACCTCTCACTGGGCCACCTTTGATTTCCAGTTCCGACATTTTCTTTTCTATGCCCAGAATCTTCTCATCTTGAGCCAGAAATTTCTCGTCAACAGACAAAATCTTTTTATCCAACTCTTTAATTTATACCTCCACGTTTTCTACTCTCTTTTCAATCACTAACGTGATGTCCTCGAGTTTCTCGTTAATTTTTCTAGAGTTCTCTTCAAACATTTCCTCTAAGTTATCGTCGAATTTGGCAAATCTTTCCTCCAATTTTCTGGAATATTCTTCACTCTTTTCTTCCATTTTAGCATCTTCAACCATTCTGCAATTTTCTGCCTTCATTTCCATCATAAGTCTAGAAGTTTCTTCATTCTTTCTAGACATATCTTCACTTTTCTTATTCATTTCCTGCATTATCATAGCCAGCATAGATTTCAAATCGTCACCCCTGGCAGCTACAGATGAAACTTCCTCAACGCTAGATTCGCCCTTTGCTGATAACTCGATTTCCTCCTTACTGTCGAACTCATATGCGTCGATGTTCATTCCACGGCGCTCGAATTCTTCCAACAAGCGTTTCTGTAGTTCGGCCTTGTTGCCAGTAGAAGACTACTCCAACTTACTTAGCTCCTTCCTCAAGTCTTCCACTCGTAGATCCTTAAATTTCATTGTAGGATGATCGTAATCTCACTACTGACACCAATTGTTACGGAATTAGATTTAACTAATCTCCGTGTAGACGTTGTTTTATTCCCCAGTACGATTTGTACCAAATAAAACAGAGTTCGTTTCAGATTACGTTTCTACAATGCTTTATTTACTTTATTACACTTCTTCGGTACCGACTGTAATTACTAAGCACAAAGCTTGTCTCTAGTTAGCACGCAGCTATTCTTTAACCGATCTGTTCAGTTCAACGCTTAAAACACAACTAACTCAATGTTGCCGTTCCAATCAGTATTTATTCCCAAAATCTCCTTGGTCTAGAATTATCCAGAACATCTGGCAACACCTCGAATCTGTGCAGCGAACGCACAGACGCACATTCGCACTAAGCGAACAACCATACTCACATACATGGGGGAAGACAAATACAATTGGACAATGACACTAATGACGTAATTACAACAACAAACAAATGCAAGAAGTAAGAAATGACAACTAAACGATAATTACAAACAAAAGCACATTAATAAAAGGTAAAGTAAGAACTAGAACGATGAAGAGAATTCTTGCTTAAATAAAGTAACTGCGTAATAAAAACTTTACGTTACAATTCAAATTTTTAAATTAACGGAAATTAAACTAAATTTACTTAGGTTTAAGTTACATTCGTAACAATTGATATCTTTAGTCTGTGACCCAATGATTATACATGCAAGTAACTAGCAGACAGTTGTGTATACATATTATAGTAGAAACTTCAATTTTTTCGAACTTACACTTACATGTGTAAACGTTCGGAAGTGAGGTTGTTAGTTGGTGTGGCAGTGAATATGTGTGAGTGTATTGGTATTTTTCGAACTGTCACTTGCATGTGTAAACGGGGGGTAGGGAATATTGTTATTAGGCTAAATAAATAAATAAATTAATAAATAAATAAACAAATAAATAAATATATAAATAAATAAATAGATAAATAAATAAATAAATAAATAAATAGATATATAAATAAATAGATAAATAAATAAATAAATAAATAAATAAATAAATAAATAAATAAATAAATAAATAAATAAATAAATAAATAAATAAAATCCCTTAATTATTTCAGGTCGTTTACCATTACCTGATTAAGATCTGGTATTGTGTCGTTCCCTAAAAACTGGAATCTAATGTTTGCGAAAGCGGGCATTGGCAGATAAAATGTTCCTGTGTTTCGTCATCCTCTCCGCATGCCCTGCATTTCAGGTGACGATATACTGTTATCTGCACAATTAATTTTGTGCAGATGAGCTTTTAAACCCAGGTGACCTGTAAGGACACCTGTATGCCTACTCAACTGTGCCTTACCTAGCAGTAATATGTTTTTGGGTTTTTCCACATTTAGGTCTCCCCATATGATTTTTGTGGTTTTCCCTATTTCCTCTCTATTCTATAGGGATAAGTGGGAATTTTTTGCCCAAGTTTTTAACTCTAGACGAGACGCATTTAGTGGTTTTGTGTTCTATAAGTTTATTGTTGCTAATTCCCTTCCATTTTTGTCAAAGAATTTGCTATGTCATTACCTCTATTCCCCACATGTCCCGGCACCCATATTATATGCAACGAACCATGTTGAGAATAGCTGTTGATCGAATTTATACAATCCAAGACTGTTTGTGATTTGTGATCCGGCAAACGAAGAGATATTTCGGTCTCTGGTTCTTCAATGAAAAGATCCAGTCCCGTTCTCCCACTTAGCATGGAGCCGTCTGTAGAACAAGAGTTTCCAGTCGGCATTTGTGCTAGAGTTCCGTCGATCCACGAGTCTCTGTCTGTAATTAATGCCTCACATGAGGCAGCTACAATTATTTCAGGTATACGGTCCGATACAATGTTATCCATTGACTCTCCCGTTGATACCCGTAAAATGTTTTGATGGTATGTTACGTGGTCCTTTCTGATCCACTCGTCCATCGCTTTAAGTCGTATAGCTGCGACTGCCGCTTCATACTTTATCTGGTTTTCTATTGGGTGTATATATAGAATAGTTTCTAATGCCATCGTTGGTGTTGCCTCATTACGCAGCTTACACGTAAGCAGCACATTCGTTGGACTTTCTGTTGTATTTTAATATTACATTTTTTATTCATAGCTGTCCACCAGACTACTGCAGCGTATGTTAGTATAGGTCTAACTACGCTTTTGTATTGCCAGTGTGTCATCTTAGGATTAAAACCCCATTTGGAGCCTATAGCACTTCTACAGGTTGACCAACATCTATAGGCTTTGTTAGCTTTCTCTTGAATATGGTCTTTCCATTTAAGCTTCCTATCCAGAATTACTCCCAGATATTTAACTTTATTGGAAATATGGATTGTGTTGTTTAGGAAAACTGGTTCCTCAAAATGTCCCAGTTTTGTTTTCCTAGTGAAAATACATATTTCCCGTTTTTTCCGGGTTTACGTTAAGAACTCTTGGTCTAGCCCAGTTTTAAGCGAGTTTTAAGGCTGCTTCAGCTCTTCTGCATAGCAAATTTGGATTCTTATCCCTCAGAAGTGTTATAACGTCGTCTGCATAGCAGACTGGGTCGAATCCCTCATCGGTTAAAGTCCTTAATAGGCTATTTATGGTAGTGAACCATAGGAGTTGGGATAAGATCCCCTGCGCCGTTTCCTGACCAAATTTGTCCCTTATTGTTAAGTGAATCGCCCGTTGCTTATTCACCTGTTCCTTAGCATATGGCTTATACAGCCCCTACGGGCCCAGTTCGCCTTGAAATTTATCTAAGGATTGGATAAGGGCTTCGGTGCTGACGTTATTGAAAGCACCCTCGATGTCAATGCATATCGCTAGATTATACATCTTCCTGTGGAAGGTGTTCTCGATGTGGTGTACAACCTTTTGTAATGCGATTATCCGCCTCCCCCTATCCGCCAGCTTCGTAAATCCAAAATCTAACTATAATCTTTTGAAGTGGTTTAAAAGAACTGTAACCCTGTAATTTTATGTACTAAAGAATTTAAAATATTTTACTTAATCATGTTTTACTATACCGAAAGACATCCAAGAAGAATATTTTTATATTCTTGACAGTTTTCGACCGCATACTTCAGTTGGCAATAACAAAAGAACAATGTGCCAAATTTATTGTTTTCAATAAAGTAATTGTATGCCAAATATTTACACATCCTATGTACTTTCCTTAAACACACATACATACGAACTTTCGAGCAACGTAAAAGGATGTTCTACTAAACTCAAATCATGTGAATACAGTCGATCGCGGCTATAATGTCAAAGCTTATTTGCAGATGCGAACTAATATCACCACTATGAACATTTTAAGTTGATTATGTTAGGCAATTTTTCATGTATATGTTTTTTTTATTTTTTTCATGAAAGTTTTTATAGAAATATTCGACGATGGGATTTTTTCTGTAGAATAGTGTAGTTCTGCTCTACATTCCTGTTTTGTTTTAAATTTTGATCCCTTACTTATCATTGATTCCTTGTTCCATACAACAGTTCTAATTTGCAATTGTTATATTGTTGAGATATAACTTCCTTCTTTTGGAACCTCATTTAACGCCTGTTAGACTATACGCTTATAACATGTTTATGTGCATTATCTCGATTTATTTGACATATATTGTATGAAAATGGAAATATAAATTGACTGGATTTGCTAAATCCACCATAGTCTAAACGTACTATTCCACCAATTGATTTCATGGAAACCCTTCATTCCGTTTCAAAGATGTCTCTTGGTAATTTATTTGCAAAGTTTGTTTTCAAAACAATTTTTTGCTTTTGTAGTGCTATTTTCTTTTTTAGACGGCTATACTCGTATTTGCAAGATAGACCAAGATTAGTTTTTTTATTTATCGCTAACTTTCTACTTACCAAACCAAAGTTTAAATATATTTGTTTATTATGGTGTTCTTAAAGCATAGTGAAATAATAATGTATTCTTTTTAAAAAGTTCCGACTGTATATGTACGCAGAAACCATATCGAGTATCTGTCACTACAATGAACATCAAGTTTTCACAAAACATTTTTGGAGTCGCCATAAAATAATATTTCATATCTGGCAATTTGACAGAATAAACACATTCTCGTATTCTCTTCTCCACCCCAGAGAAACGTTATAACTTTTACAGTTAAATAAATGTATGATTGTCTGACACGACTAAATGTCTCGTAGGTATTTAAACAATGCGGAAGATGAATATTTGCAAAAGTCACATTAAAGACATGGAAATGTTACCGGATTCAAAGGAATGATTTTTTTCGTAATAGTTTAGAATTCATAAGGGATTTTTATATGCTGCATCATCAATAGCAAAGGGAATACAGCTCAATTTTCACACACCGAACTATGTTAATTAGGGTGGTTTTAAAAAATCGATGTTGGATATTTTAGAGATAATGAAGTCAATGTATCTAAAAGCGTAAAAAGTCGATTCTAAATCAACACCGTATGGTGTCAACATGAGCACAGGCGTGCTAATTTTTTTTTTTTTTTTTGACTACTTCTGTTGGCATTTTTTTTAATCTGACCACTAATGGTGTCAATATGAGCACATGCGTGCTCAATTTGAATATTTAAACTTTGGCCACGGTATATTGTCAATTCTCCAAACCGTTGACACCATCTCGTTGTCAAATTGACAACGACGTTGCTCGTTTCGACCACAAACTGTGTAGATACACTATCGACAACGTATGGTGTCATTTTTTCTCTAGGTGTAGAGCGAAGGTGGCACCTACTGTAAAAAAAACATTTTCCTTACTATATTATCAATTTTTAGAATGAAAATGAAAAATTTAAAGTACATTTATTAACCGCCTGTTCATGTATGTCGAACGGAAACCTGTACGAAAGGAAAGCCGTCACTCACTTCCGTCTAAAAATGCGTTCATGTATTTCGTAAACTATCGTGCGACTGCCGTTACGTATCCTATGCGAAATACTACTGATTTGAAAGTACATTTGTACAACTATGTTCCATAAATGGGAGCCAAATGAGAAATGAAAACAAAATCCACATATACATACAAACATTGGAATATGTGTGTTTTCCCCCCATACCAAGTGCGGATATTATTCGAATGTCCGGCACAACTTTCGAAAACGATATCACTGTCGAAGGATTGGCAAATGTTTTTCGGTGTACACAAGCACGTTGTTCTTTTGTTCGTCAAAAGTTTAAAAACGATATCATTTTCGAACATTTTGCGAATGTTTTTTCTTCACAAGAAAAATGTTTAGAGAAACATTTTTTACTTCGGAAATTTTTTACGTTTTAAAACATACCCCCAGTTTATGTATTTCGAAACGAAAATGTGTGCGCATGAAAGACACCCAAACTTTAGTTTTTGAAATGTTATTTCATTTGCTTTTGCTTCAAAACAAAAAACAAATTTGAAAAACACACTCAAATTTGGTAGTTTTTCTTGCGCATTCGTTTTCTTATCGACATACATAAACAGGCCCATAATTTTATGTACACTCCACGTCAGTAGAATAGAACACCTAAATTTCTGTTAATGTTGGCTTATTTATCCCGAAGCGAATGAATCTACGTTTTTAATTTTGTAGGGATTTAAAGCCTATGATGTTCCGTATCAACCACATAAAAAATTATGTTTCTAGTTCTTCGCGAAATGATTTTCTGATCATTTTCCGATAGTACTATGAAAAATATGCATTTATTTTTGGTCATCAGGATAGAACAGTCACTTTATTTTCGCGAATGTTTTAAATATTAACGTCGAATTTTCGTCTATTCGATAAAACAAGGCTTTCTAATCATTTTTCACCAAAGAAAACATATAAATTATTCCGCGGACACCGATATAACAGTGTTAAAGAGTTTAAATTGACAGATATTGGAAACATCTCGGAATGTCAATAGGAGTCGCGCAATTATGTCATATTTCTTCACAATATGATAGAATATGACACAGACAACCTCGACGGATACAATCGATTGCTTCGGATGCTGATAAGATGTCATAAAATCGAAACTCCGCCAAAAATGCTTTTTCGGCACTATCGTTAAAACTATCATCTTTCATTCGCTAATAATATTATTAACGACATTCGAATTCGAAGGTTTTCCTGCCACAAACTGAGCGACGAATGAATCGTTTTTTATTCGTTCTCGAGTGTCGTTTTCGAACAAAATATCAGCAAAACTATCGAAAAACATTCGAAAACGGATCGTCTGCTAGCAATGGTATAGGGGGAGCCTTTAAAACGTGTCTACAAAATTTTTATTTTGTTTCAAGAATGTATTGCAGAAATTTGTTTCAAGATTTTCGGTGTTATTCGCGAGTTTTCGTTCTACTCGGCAGCTACAAAGCAAGTGAGTGATTTTGATATTCTCTTTCTATAAGATACAGTCCTTTCGGAATACATAAACCCAAATTTAATAGAAAAGTGTACGTTTACGTGTTATTTCGTATGGCTTGTCGGTCGCATAGATTTTCGTTTCGGAGGTGTTTACATGAACAGAAAATGATTTTTTATCTACTTCAGAAGCGCAAAAAACTTTTCGGTCGACATACATGAACAGGCTGTATGTTCCATAAATGAGAGCCAAATGAGAAATGAAAACAAAATCCACATATATGTACATACAAACATTGGAATATGTGTGATTTGTTTTGTTTGAAAAATAAAATGTGTCGGTATTTTGAATTATTTTATTTTATTGATTTATTCAAAATAATGAATGAAACCGCCATTAAAACGTGTCTATAAAATTGTTATTTTGTTTCAAGAATGTGTTGCATAAATTAGTTTTAAGAATTTCGGTGTTATTCGCGAGCTTACTTCCTACTCGGCAGCTACAAGTGAGTGGTTTTGACATTCTCTTTCTATTAGCGACAGTCTTTTCGAAATTCATAAACCCAAATTTAATGGAAAAGTGTACGTTTACGTGTTATTTCGTATGGCTTGTCGGTCGCATAGATCTTCGTTTCGAAGGCGTTTACATGAACAGAAAATAATTTTTTTCCAATTCCGAAGCCAAAAAACCTTTCGATCGACATACATGAACAGGCTGCTAATAACAAATTTCAGCAATTTCGATGCGATATTGAGGGCACAACTTTCAAATTATTGAAAATCTAGAGGTACCATTCTATGGAGTTATATGAAATTTTTTATACCCCCATCGAAGAATAAATACAAAATTTCAGCCACTTCGTTTCGATAGTGAGGTCGCAATCTTCAAAATACCGAAAATCGGGAAGTACTGTTCTATAGCGGCTATATGAAGAGATCCACGTGAAATTGCTGGTTAAAAGTTCCAAATGGTCATTTGGGTTGGATAATAATATTGCGTTACGAACGAAATTACAAATTTAATTACCCTCCATATTATTATAATTTTTTTTTTCATTTCAAAACCTTTGAATATAGGAAAAATGGGGTTTTCACAATAGGTTCAATCATGGTACAATAATCTAGAAGGTAAGGCAGTTTCGAAAAAATTATGAAAAATATGGGTTGAGTATAATTCCCAATTCCAAGAAAACTGTACGTTTTAGAGAAAAAAGTTTTTTTTTTTTTTTTTTGAAAAATGTTTAAAAACTCGCAAAATGTGGATTTTCTCGCAAAAAAATCTCGGTAGATTAATCTCTGTACAAAGTGTGTGGCGTATTAGTAATTGCGCGTAATTAAAAAAACAGTATACGGCCCATGAGCAAAAACGCAAAAAATAGTGAGTGAGTGACTGATAGATCATCGCGCAGACGAAACGGCTGAAGCTAGAAACTTGAAATTTTTGGTGTGGATTGTTGTTGGCTGGGTTTTTGGTAATTCGAACTAGAAGGGTACGAAAAGTACTAAGAGCTAGAGTTCTGAAATTTGGAATGAGGGTCACTGATGGAGAGCTAGAAATATGTACCAAAAGGTTTTTATAAATTCGACCTTTAAGTGTTAGAAAAGTACTAAATGTAGTACCAATTGTATATATTGAACGGACATAGCTAGAATATGTATGGAATCAAGGTATGAAAGTTGTGTAGATGTAAGGAAATTTGTACTTTTGTACAATTTGTATTTGTGTGAACGGATAAAACTAGAAATTTGAAATTAAGATTACTTTTGGAGTGCAGGATTGAAGTAATTTTGGAAATTCGTACTTGGTACGAAAAATACAAAATGGTACTAAATTTGACACAATTTGTATTTGGGTGAACGGATAGAGAGAGAATACTGAAATTTTGGGTGAACGGATAGCTCTGGAATCCTGAAACTTGGAATAAAGATTACTGTCGATTCCAGTGATTTTGAAAAATCGTACTTATGGGTACGAAAGGTACTAAATGGTACTATATATGGTACAATTTGGGTTTGGGTGTACGGATAGACCTGAAATCCTGAAATTTGAAATTAAGATTACTGTTGGAGTGTAGGATTGAGGTGGTTCTTGAAATTCGTACTTATGTTTATGAGAAGTGCTAAATCGCACTACATTTGGTACAAATTGGATTTGGAGGAATGGATAGAACTGGAAACCTGAATTTTGCTATTAAGATTACTGTTGGAGTGTAGGATTGAGGAAGTTTTGGAAATTCGTACTTTTGGGTACGGAAAGTATTAAATTTGGTACAGTTTGGATTTGGGTGAACGATGGACCTGGAAACCTGAAATTTGGAATTAAGATTACTTATGTGTACGAAAGGTACTAAACGGTAGTAAATATTTGGTTCGCCAAAATCCAAATAGTACCAAATATATATGTACTAATATATATATATATATATATATATATATATATATTATTTAGTACTTTTCCCACACATAAGTACGAATTTTCAATACTACAGCAATCCTATACTCCAACAATAAATTCAGGTTTCCAGTTCTATCCGTTCACCCAAATCCAATTTGTACCACATCTAGTACTTTTCGTATATATAAGTACGAATTTCATTACATCGACAAAACTTTCATACCTTGATTCCATACATATTCTAGCTATGTCCGTTCAATATATACAATTGGTACTACATTTAGTACTTTTCTAACACTTAAAGGTCGAATTTATAAAAACCTTTTGGTACATATTTCTAGCTCTCCATCAGTGACCCTCATTCCAAATTTCAGAACTCTAGCTCTTAGTACTTTTCGTACCCTTCTAGTTCGAATTACCAAAAACCCAGCCAACAACAATCCACACAAAAAATTTCAAGTTTCTAGCTTCAGCCGTTTCGTCTGCGCGATGATCTGTCAGTCACTCACTCACTATTTTTTGCGTTTTTGCTCATGGGCCGTATACTGTTTTTTTTTTTAATTACGCGCAATTACTAATACGCCACACACTCTGTACAGAGCTTAATCTACCGAGATTTTTTTTGCGAGAAAATCCAAATTTTGCGAGTTTTTAACATTTTTCAAAAAAAAAACTTTTTCCCTAAAACGTACAGTTTTCTTGGAATCGGGAATTATACTCAACCCATATTTTTTCGAAAGTACCCTACCTTCTAGATTATTGTACCATGATTGAACCTATTGTGAAACCCCATTTTTGCTTATATTAGGTGTGTTCGTTTACTCAACAATTTGTGCAAATTCGTGCAAGTTCCGTAACTTCATGCAATCGGCTAAGGTCTTTTGCATTGTACAGTAGAGTAAACGAACAACATCCAGTAACAATTTGTACAAATTTTCAGTAAACGAACACACATATTATAAGGTTTTTGAAATGAAAACAATTATAATAATATGGAGGGTAATTAAATTTGTCATTTCGTTCGTAACGTAGTATTAATATCCAACCCAAATGGCTGAAATTTGGCATTTAGTCCCCGTGGGGGTAATGAACTTTTAACCAGCAATTTCACGTGGACCTCTTCATATAGCCGCTATAGAATGGTACTTCCCGATTTTCGGTATTTTGATGATTGTGATCTCACTATCGCAACGATGGGGTACAAAAGATTTCAAAGAATGAATTGTTGCTATAAGTCCACGTTTTCATATAACCCCATAGAAAGGTACCTCTAGATTTTCAATAATTTGAAGGTTGTGCCCTCAATATCGCATCGAAATTGCTGAAATTTGTTATTAAGACTTCTTTGGGATATACAACTTTCGACTATAATTTTTTCGGTATAGTTCCACGTCTTCTTACAGCTCCCATAGAGCAAACGACTGAATTTTAGAAGTAAGATTACTGTTGGAGTGTAGGATTGAGGAAGTTTTGGAACTTCGTACTTTTGGGTACGGAAAGTACTAAATTTGGTACCATTTGGATTTCAGTGAACAAATGGAACTGGACTCCTGAAATTTGCAATTAAGATTACTGTTGGAATGTAGGACTGAGGGAGTTGTGGAAATTCGTACTTAATGGTACGGAAAGTACTTAATTTGGTACAGTTTAGAGTTTAGTGAACGGATAGAGCTGGAATTTTGAAATTCGGAATTAAGATTACTGTTGGAGTGAAGGATTTAGATATGGAGGTAGTTTTGGAAATTTGTACTTATGTGTACGAAAAACACCAAATGGTACTAAATTTGGTACAATTTTGGTATATATATATATATATATATATATATATATATATATATATATATATATATATATATAAAATTGAAATTTGTTTGTCTGTTTGTTTGTTTGTTTGTGCCTTATAGACTCGAAAACCGCTGAACAGATCTTACTGAAATGTTTAGGGTACATTGCTACATGGCCTGGAATGAAAATAGGCTATATCATTTTTTGAAATTTCGCGTTGATCTGGAGATATAGCATCAAAACCGGAGGTACCTCCAAAAAATTTAGATTTTGTATGCAAATATCTTTAGAACTGTTACAGATACAATCTCCAAATTTTGTATGCGTGACGGAATTTGATGTAGAAATAAATTTACCAAATTATATTCAAATCGGTTCAGATTTGGATATAGCTCCCACATACATATATTTTCGGCCGACTTTCATATTTTATGCACCAAACACGCTATATATGTCCAATTTCGCTGAAATTTTGAATTTCTCACGGAATTTGTTCTAGAAATAAATGTGCCAGATTATATTGACATTGGTTCAGATTTGGATATAGCTCCCATACACATATATTTCGGCCGATTTCCTTATTTTATGCACCAAGCACGCTATATATGTCCAATTTCGCTGAAATTTGAAATGTGTAACGGAATTTGGTCTAGACTAAATGTGCCGAATTATGTCGAAATCGGTTCAGATTTGGATATAGCTCCAATATATATTTTCGGCCGATTTGCCTCATTTGATGCACCAAACACGCTATTTATGTCCAATTTCGCTAAAATTTGGAATGTGTAACGGAATTTGGTCTAGGCATAAATGTGCCGAACAATATCGAAAACGGTTCAGATTTGGATATAGCTCCAATATATATTTTCGGCCGATTTTCCACATTTTATGCACCAATCACGCTGTATATGTTCAATTTCGCTGAAATTTTGAGGGTCTGACGGAATTTGTTCCAGAAATAAATGTGCTAACTTATATAGAGATCGGTTCAGATTTTAATAAAGCTCCCATATATATTTTCGGCCGATTTCCTGTATTTTATGCACCAAGCACGCTATATATGTCCAATTTCGCTGAAATTTGGAATGTGTTACAGAACTTGGTTTAGAAATAAATGTGCCAAATTATATCGAAATCGGTTCAGATTTGAATATAGCTCCTGTATATATTTTCGGCCGATTTCCTGCATGTTATGAACCAAACTCGCTATTTATGTCCAATTTCGGTGAAATTTGGAATGCGTAACGGGATTTGGTCTAGACATAAATGTGCCAAATCATATCGAAATCGGTTCAGATTTGGATATTGCTCCTATCTATATTTTAGGCCGATTTTCTGTATTTGATGCTCTAAACACGCTATATGTGTCCAATGTCGCTGAAATTTGGGATGTTTGACGGAATTTGTTCCAAATATAAATGTGCCAAATTATACCGAGACCGGTTCAGATTTGGACACACTACATATGTCCTATTTCACTGAAATTTGGAAAGCGTGACGCAATTCGTTCTAGAAATAGATGGGACAAATTATACCGAACTCGGTTCAGATTAGAATATAGCTCCCATATATATTTTCGTCTGATTTTCTGTATTTTACACACAAAATGTGAATGTGAGACGGGATTTGGTCTAAAAATAAATTTGACGTATTAAATCGAGAGCGGTTCATATAGGAATATAGCTACCCATATATATTTTCGGTCGATTTCATGTTTTTGTTATGTATGTTAAATTTCAATGAAATTTTGAAGACTTAGCAGTCAGTAAAAGTCATCATTATTTACAAAAGTACTTATAGTCGGGAAGGAATTGACCAAGGCTACAGCTATTAAGTATCATGTATTTGAGAGATTTCTTAAGATTTATGGTTTATTATGATATATCTATATCATTAGGAATACTTATAGGCGGAAAGGCTTTCGGAGGAGTGTTACCTCCTGAAACATACAAAAATACCATAGTAGCTCCATAACAACCCTGAATAGGTATATAACGCCTTCATATCTTCTATATTTATTCGTTAAATTATTAAAAACGTTAAAATAATTCTGGCATTCCATTATATTTTATCGTAGTCGGGGCAGCAAAGCGCACCGGGTTCAGCTAGTATATATATATATATAGAATTGTGGTAATTTTGAAAATTCGTACTCATGTGTACCAAAAGTACTAAATGGTACTAATTTTGGTACAATTTGGAGCTGGAAACCTGAGATTGTGAATTAAGATTACTGTTAGAGTGTAGGTTTAAAATATGGGGGTAGTTTTGGAAATTCGTACTTATGTATACTAAAAGAATTAAATGTTATTAAATTTTGTACAATTTGGATTTGGGAGAACGGATAGAGCTGGAATCCTCAAATTAAAAATATGATTACTGTTAGAGTATAAGATAGAGGTAGTTTTGGCAAATCGTACTTATGTGTATGAAAAGTACTAAATGGTACTACATTTGTTGAAGATTATTGTTAGAGTATACAATTGCGGCAGTTTTGAAAATTCGTACGTGTGTGTACGAAAGTACCTACCTTACCATTTCCATATCAAATACTGCTTATTTGTTTTTATTATCTTTCCGCATACGAAGTAGCGGGCACTTTGCTAGTATGTTATGTTTTAATCAGGCTTGATTGAGGATAGTTCAAAAAATGTCTCTGTTTTCCCAGCTTTTCTTTCCCTTTTTTATTTTAGAGGAGATACCAAAACATCTAGATGTCATAGTTTAATGAAAAACAAATATGCAAAGGCTATACTATGAACGGGGCCGACTATATGATACCCTACACCACTACACCTGTGCATAAGCTTTTCGCGGATAATCAAATAGTTACTGGGCCAAAAATATCGACACAGTCGGTCAGATTGCCGTACAAAATACACCTGAGGAGCACCCTCACCAAATGTGAAACATGTTATTTTTTATGTACAAAACCCTTTTGATCATTTAGCTCGTCTCGGAAGAGAAAAACGACAAAAACAATCGGTATTAATTTAAAGATGAAAATTGTGACTAAAGGACGAAATTATAAAATATCAAAAAATTGACACTTTCTGCTATTTGTTTATTTGACCACAATCGTCAACATAATTTATAAATATTTTAAGCTCTGTTGGTCTTCTTGATTAGCAGGTAACATGTTTTTAATACACAAAAAATAGAAGCGGAGAAATTTGTCATTAAAATAAAATTTTCAAAATATCTAATGTTTGGCGATCCCAAAGGGATATGTCTAACAAGCAGAGATATGCATGACATCCAGAAGCCATGGAAACAAAATTTCTCAAATTTGAAATTAGGATAGCTGAGCGACCTTTTCTAAATATATCTCCAGTAATTTATCACTTTTAGTAAGGCACTTGGCATAAATTTAAAGCTTAGAAGAAAGGTCTTCTTCAATATTGCTCACTTTTATTGAAGTGCCCTCCTCAACCAAATGTGAGAAATTCTTCCAATCAGAAAAGCACAAACTTACCGACTTTGCATCATTGTAAATGTGAGATTATCTTTTTTCATTGACAGTCTGTAAGAATAATAAGTTGGCTATTCCCGCACAAAAGTTTTTTACCCATTCCGACCCCAAAATATTATCTGACCATCACTGAAATTAGTACACTTCTTCCTTTCGGGGGAAAAAATTCCGAAAATTCCGTGACGATCCGATCAAAATTGCAACATGAAGCGTTATTAGAAGGTTTAGATAGACAGACAGATAGCCAGACTTAGCTTAGACTTATGGAAAGTATTTTTGAAAATTCAACATAGCTGAAGCCAAGGTTTACCATTTTACATCCTGCGAGTTGTGTCCGTATATTATATAAATAAAATAATTTTCGATAAAATGAAAGTTATTTGGGCGCGGCCTATGTTAGGTTAGGTTTGGGGATGTGTAGCCACTTGTGTGACTACGCCACTCGGAGACCTTCCGGTCCATTGAGATAATCCAAATGTATAAGAAAACTGGGGTTGGAGTAGAAGTACCTGTAAGATAAAAATATAAGAGAAGACAAGAGTACAAAATAGATAGTTTAAAGCAGGGCAAAATAATAAAAGAGAGTATTTAAGGGCGAATAAATATTAAATTTTTCTTGATGTTCTATTCCTTTTTATACCCTCCACCATCGGATGGGGGTATATTAAGTTTGTCATTATGTTTGTAACTACTAGAAATAATCATTGTAGACCCCACAAACTACATATAATCTTGATCAGCGTACAATTCTACATTGATATAGCCATGTCCGTCCGTCTGTGGAAATCACTCTAGCGTCCGAACGGATTGACGTCGGTGGATTAAATTTTGGGAAAATCTATTATATGTACGTAGGACTTTTGGTATTGAAAGCGGGCTATGTAGGTCCACGCTTTCGTATAGCCCCCATACAAAATAACGCGGGACGCGTCGTCCTTTTAAGGAATTTTTAAGATATTTGTCCCATGCTACCAGCGAATTGGTATTGGTATTTTGTGTCTTCAGAGGCCAAAAAACATTCCTACCAAAGTTGGTTTATATAGGTCCACGTTTTGGTATAGCCCCCATATAACGCCTCATATAAAGTACGCGTCATTTTAATATATTTTGAATGTATTAGTCCCATTTGACAACAGAAAGGGTTGTAACTTTGTATTTTGTGTTTCTAGAGGCTAAAAAATATTTCTACCATAAAATGTTTATATAGATCCACGTTTTGATATAGCCCCCATAGGACGATATCTCCCGATTTTCGGTATTTTGAAGGATTTGGCCTCATTATCACACCGACATGGCTGAAATTTGGTATTTAGTCTTCGTTGGGGGTATAAAACTTTCCCCCAGTAATTTGTAGGTATAGGTCCACGCCATCATATAGCCCCCATAGAACGGTACCTTCCGATTTTCGGTATTTTGAAGGTTGTGGCCACATTAATCCACCGAAATGGCTGAAATTTGTGGTGGAGGGTATAAAAAGTTCGGCCCGACCGAACTTAACGCTTTTGTTTTAATTTATTTGTAACATAAATGTTGTCTATAATAATATATAAAACAAATTATAAAAAGGTTGTATAAAGGTTGATTTTTTTTGAAGGTTTCAATAAACAAAGAGAAAATCCCTACAGCTTGCTTATGTGCTAGCACACAGGCGTGTTCAGCCCTGGTGTAAAGCATGGCTGCTCCAAACGGCGTTTTTTCTCACGAAAAAGAATAAAACACCATTTAAGAGAAATTAGGAAAGAACGATTTTTGGAAGTTTCTGGGCTGGTGTAAAGCATTTTTATAAAGACGTGGATGGAGAGTTGAAAGTTTTAGAATAGCGATAGTTAGAGATCTGTCGGAGATACAATTTACGTATTGAGGTTGCGCCGTCCCAGCCATTTGAAATTGCTGATAATATTGTTGATGGTAGTGGGTTCAAAAGCTGAATAGAAGGTTAGACTTGGAGGAAAATAAACACCCGTAAAACCATGCCCCCTGCGAGCTAGCTTTGGACAGCGGCATAGGAAATGTTCAATTGTCTCCGTCTCTTATTTGTCTTCACAGAGTATGCAGTCATCAACACCGTCATCGTTCCATTTGCTGGAAAAGGCTCTAATGTATTACTCTGATTTCAGCTTTGCTCAGTTTAAGGAGTGAATTTGGTCTGTTGGTTGATAGAGTTGGTTAAATGGCTCTGTGCACCTAGGTTCATTATGCCACAATTCTTTGGCTTTTTCATCACATAATGTTTCAATTTTGAAATATGGGTGGTTTGACAGAGTCAGTGTTAGACTTATTGGTTGTGTTCCTTGCCTGCCATCTCGTTTCCCATAAAGTCACAGCATAGTTCGAAACCATTTGTTAGTTTTTCCAAAGCTACTCTGGACTCAAGAACTACCTCAGATTAAATGTTAAAGGATTTGATGGCTTTAAGAGCCACCTGACCATCCACAAAGATCTCAGCATACAGGCTTTCTACAATGTCTTTAGCTTGGAATATACTACAGTCGTTATCCAACTTGTATGATTATTCAAGGCCTAGACTTTCACAGTAGACGCCAGCTCCGGTACCTTCTTCCATATTGGAACCGTCTATATAGAATGCCAGACCGTTCAGAGGAGGGTTACTACGGTTTCAGTCATCTCTACTTGGGATAACGACATTTACATCTTCAAATCTCAAAACTGGTGATATACATGGAGCACTACGCGCTGCAAAGGCCGAAGGTTCAGCATTGCATTCAGAGCTGCTTGTGGAGTGATTCTAGCGGCTCCCGCTACAAGCGTCGAGGCTACTCTTTGCACCTTGTCTGTTTTGCTGGATATCGATTTTGGCGTAGAGAGTACCATCAGACAAGAGATCCGAAGGATAGGATGGGCCTCACCACAGTGGGCCTCCTCAGCTTTTCCCGATAGAATTCTCCTTTTCCTAAACGTTTCTTTTCCATCGTAGCTGACAGTCCATTATTGCACCTAGGTACATTGAAGGTGACAAGATAGTTAGTTATTGATGACGAAGTATTTATTTACTTTTTGAAAAAAAAAAATATTTTTTGGTAAGACAATTTTTATCCGATCGCCAATTTGAGGTATTTGACACACACGGTGCGCCCTAACCAACTTTAAATGAGTGGAGCTTACACCTTGAAAGTTTTTGCAGATTCCGAAACTACAATGTTCACAGATGAGAAAAATCAAAAAACTAAAAAAAAATCGCCGGAGGGCTTTTTAAATAAATCGCGGTCAAAGTTCACATTTTTAGAGGTTTTTTAGGTTTTTAACGATTTTGCTTGGAAAGTCCTATGAAAATGGGACTAAAGCAAATGTCGTAGCAGTAAAAATTCTCTATAAGATTGACCCTTATGATATTTTTGTAGGTTTTACGGTTTTTGAGATATAGAAGTCCAAATTGGGACAATGCACAGACAGACAGTGGCATGACTACAATTTCCCAACTTAAACTTATATATCTCAAAAATTGTACAACCTAGGAACAAGCTACAATTGTCAATCTTGTAGAGAAGCTATATGATTTTCTCTATTTCCATATCGATAAGACTTGCCGTTTTCAAGCAAAAACGTGAAAATCTAAAAAATCCTAAAAATGTGAACTATTACCACGATTTATTTAAAATCCCTCCAGCGATTTTTTCTTGTTTTTGGATTTTTCTCATCTACAAACATTGCTGTTTCAGAATCCTCAAAAACTTCCCAGGTATAAGACATTTTTATTTAAAGTTAGTTAAGGCGCACGTTATAGTTTTATAAGGAGGCTATACATTCAGCGCATTGTCGCAATTTGAACATCTATATCTCAAAAACGGTAAACCTACGAAAATATCAAAAAAGGACTTGCGGTTTCCAAGCAAAATCCTGAAAACATAAAAAAACCTAAAAATGTGAACTTTGACCGCGATTTATTTAAAAAGCCCTCCGTTGGGGTTTCTATTGTGTGTGTTGAGGTCCCTATGGATTATGATGTAGTGGATGATAAAATATGGAATGATGACATGTAGGATTTCTACTGAACCTGGACCAGACATCTTATACACATAAGGTTGTTGAAACTTACGGGCAATTAAAAATGTGTGCCGTGTCATGGGTACTCTGATCACAGGATGGACAAGTGTCATCGACTCCCACAATGATTCTGGCTCAATACGTATTGAGGATGGGTGACCATCCCAATCGAATCTGAGCCATAATTTATCCCAAATTTGGACTTCTATATCTCAAAAACCGTAAAACCTACAAAAATATCATAAGGGTCAATCTTATAGAGAATTTTTACTGCTACGACATTTGCTTTAGTCCCATTTTCATAGGACTTTCCAAGCAAAATCGTCAAAAACCTAAAAAACCCCTAAAAATGTGAACTTTGACCGCGATTTATTTAAAAAGCCCTCCGGCGATTTTTTTTTAGTTTTTTGATATTTCTCATCTATGAACATTGTAGTTTCAGAATCTGCAAAAACTTCCAAGGTGTAAGCTCCTTTCATTTAAAGTTGTTTAAGGCGCACCGTGCACACCAAACACGCTATATCCGTTAAATTTTTATGAAATATGGAATGTATAATCGATGGAGAAATAAATCACGCTATGTATGTCCAATTTTCATGAAATTTGAAATGTATGACGGAATTTGCACTAGAAAAAAGTTTGCCAAATTATATTGAAATCTGTTCAGATTTGATAGCTCTCATATACATATCTCTGGTTTTCATAAAAAACCACATAAGTCTAAAAATTAAAATTTTCAGGAGAGCGAAAATATTATTTTTTTGTAATATTTGCTTCATGGCGATGATTTTGTTTTGTTGTTTTTACATATTCTTCATAGAGCATGCCAAAGACAATCGTTACCCTGAGTTTACAAATGACAGGACAGTTGACTTCATGTATTGATTTTCAAAATCCCAAAACTTGCCTCTATGACGTAGGCGTCCCGACAATTTCAAAAATAGTTGTAAAATTATGAATGAAAATCATCGATTTTTGTTCATGTTATTTTGTTTTCAACACATTTCAATTATTTGGTCTGTTCCAGAACTGCAAGAATCTACTAATTTTTACTATTTTTCCGATAACATAAAGGAAAAAATGTTATCGTAGTAAAAAATAGTAGCTTTTTGCAGGTTCTGGAACAGAGCAATTATCTCACATATTTTTTACAACAAATTTCAAAAATTTGTTAACCCCAGTTTCTGTGAAAAAATGATGGACAGCTGGGAGACAGCCGACAGAGTTGTATTTGAAGACAAATTGTTACCCAATCTTCATAGAAATAAAAAAACACATTTGATAAAAATTTAAACAAATCTTTTTTTTCGAAAATGTTATCAGTTGTTGCAAGCGATTGTCTAATAATGATCGAAGAAGAAAATAAGCTAAACCAAAATTAAAATATTCTTCATACAAATGTTATTTATTTAGAAATTGTGGGAGGTATTATAAATTAGTCATTAACGTTTTATAATACGCTTTTAAAACGTGATGCCCTACATACATATTTACTTACTTTTTGTACTGCGATTCCATCACAATAATATAATTTAAAAATTAAATGAATGATCGGCTGTTCTTGATGTGGGACATGTTTGTTTTTCCATGGTCCTCTTTTTTATACAAGTTACGTAACAGGACTTGTGTTTAAGTGTAAATTACATAAAAGTTGAAAATGAAGATTAAATAGCATGCAAAAGAGCACATTTAGTTTTATGTCGTTTTCACTTGAAAGAGAATTAATCAAAATTTTAATTTTATTTACATACAAAATAACCTATGTACATATGTATGTCGCCATGTGTTATTTTTATGAATAGGCTTGCGATGTACTACTGCTTATGTCGGACCACTTACGTAGTTTTGCCAAAAATATATCAGTAACGGTACGTTTTTTCAAAAACACAGTAGTGATATGGAAAGCTCTCAAAACGCAAAACTACTTGGAAACCACTACTTTGAAAACCACAGATATATGTTGGCCCGATTTCATATATTTAACGCACCAAACACAAAATTGGAAAACATGTTGATGAAATTTGCAAAATGTGACGAAATTTGGTCCTTTTTGATACTTTTCCTACTAGTTTTTTAGTTGTTTGTTTTTAACTTTCGGTCATTATCACGGAAGTATGGACTTTTATCTCACACTTAAGCCAAAACTTAAAATTTTATTTATCTTTTTCCCTTTCCGGCGAAGTAAGGAAATTATTAGTTATGACTATATCACACTGTATTCTTTTTCACATGTATGACATCAGCTGGTCTTTATTTAGTAGTTGCACCCTAAATGTAGTTTCAAATCGACGATTAGTTTGGGTTGTTTGAACGATAGTGTGGATGCTGTGTTAGGGTATATGGATGATGAATGGGATGCTTTGGGGTTTCTATTGTGTGTATTGAGGTCCCTATGGATTATGATGTAGTGGAGGATAAAATATGGAATGACCAGGCATCTTATACACATAAGGTTGTTGAAACTTTCGGGCAATTACAGATGTGTGCCGTGTCATGGGTACTCTGATCACAGCATGGACAAGTGTCATCGACTCCCAGAATGATTCTGGCTCAATACGTATTGAGGATGGGTGACCATCCCAATCGAATCTGAGCCAGAATTTTACGAGTGTGCCTCGGGAGGAGTCTCTCATTACCGAAATAGGGATAACGTGGGGAACACCTCCCATGGGAATATTTAGAATAGGGCTGTATATGAATAGTGACTTGGCTTAGAGCTATTGTGGTGCTGATAATCTCCAAGCGGAAGATGTCCTGCCAGCGATGAAGAAAGATAAAAGAGAGATGGACTGGTAAGACTGGTTTATTAGATTTTAGAAGGGGAATAACTCTGGCCACTTTCCATTTTTCCGGTAGAATCAATTCCTCAGTGGAGAGGTAAAAAATCGTAATCAGGTATTCCAGTGCTCGTGTTCCTAGTTTCTTTAACATTATCATCAACATGCCATCTGGTCGAAGTGCTTCAGAAGTCTTAAGATAAGGTCACAATTAGGCAAATATTTGCTCCAGCGACAGGCAGTGTGCGCTTACTGAGAGCAAGTGAGCATAAATTTCAATGCATTATCTACGCTCACTTGCTCTCAGTAATCGCACACTACCTGCCTAATGTGGCCTTACCTTTAGCTTTGGAGATTGCTGCTAAGACTACCAGCGCTATTCTGAACGCATGGGAGTTGGGAATTTTTTCCCATTCCCACATTTTCGTATTCTGAACAAAATTTTGTGGGAGTTTTTTTTCCCATTTCCCATCTCCCCTCATTCTGAATGAAGTTCGAATTGGGAATTTGTTCCCATGGGAAAAAAGTATACATTCTCTATCTTGAATTGTGGGAGAATTTTGTGTCTTTTTGTGGGAAAAATCTCCCCAGCAAACAGTGTGGGAGTTTGAAAAAAAATTTCTAGAAATTTCATATTTTTATGAAATTTCATATTTTAAGACATCTACACGACAAAATTATTGCAAATATTTATAATCGCCATGTGTTTGCTTAATAAAAGCGTACAAAATGTACTGTAAAATATGTCATTAGTAGACTTCGGATTTTGCATATTCTTATATGATACAAAAACCTGCAAGAATCTAATGCCTTGTTCAGACTGACGGTGTTTCGCTCTCTATTCGTTGTTCGACCCCAAATTACGATGTAATTACTTCATTTCCCATACAAAATTTTGAGAACGAACAACGATTTGTGTACATTGTTCAATTTAAATTACTCTCAGAACGACGATAAAATTTGTCCCATCTCTAACAAATGAGAGAATTTATCGAAATAAATTAATTATGACATGAAAAATACAAAATTAAAAAAATTTATTAAAAACCCAAACATTTTTAGAAAAACTGGAAAATATGAAAGAAAAGTAAACGGTTTAACGACTAATATACATTCAAATCATAGCAAATTGTGTCTTCTCTTTCATTGAACTTGCATTTCTTGTCCATCGTTTGAAATTCGCGAACAAATTTAGAAACAAAAATCAAATGCCTGCCGAAAAGTCTGTATACCAAAAAGTTATTTTGACAGGTCTCTCTCTCGATAATTTTTAAAATAGAAAATTTTGAAGATATACTGAAAACACCAAAATTGTGAGAAAATATAGAAAACATGAATGAAACTAATATAATTTAATATTAAATAGGTAGATATCTGAAAGAAGGACAAATATTTTTTCAGTTCATATCAATGAACTTTACTCGTCTCTTGGCTGAAACTTTCTTTAAAATCAATAAACAAAAACTATGAAAATATGAATCATGTTGCTATGAATGGTGTACCATGTCGTATGAACGGGTTAATTCGTGTACGTAATTATGAGAACGAACGACGTTAATCAAATGCTGGTATGAACATGGCATAACTGTTTTACACCGATAAAAAAATTTTCCTATCGAACAAAACAAGAAAAAGTAGTAAAAATTAGTAGATTTTTGCAGTTCTGGAACAGGCCATATGTATTGAAATACGAGAAAAAGAGTCATGGTTGATTCTGTTAACGCAGCACAGCAAGTAAAAACAAATCAATTTCAAAAGAATTTTTGGCAATAACTATTAAAATATATTGGAAAATAACCATAATATATACAATCTTTACAACTTTTATTCATTTTCGTTATATAACCTTCGGGTTTTTTAAATCAGACGACTAACGTTCTATTGAAAACGTGTTAGTCTCCTCAACGACACGACAACGATCACACAAACGTACATACATATATGCCAAATTATTGCAATGCTATTCCATTTTCCGAAATGCCTTTTCTTGAATAGGATCGTTATTTTTGAACGTAGAAGCTTGAAATTTTTCAAGGGCACGTCTTTTAGTTTTAGATTCAATCAAAAACGTGTTTTATTTATTTATTTTTTTTTTTTTTTTGAGATACCTCTTCGGAAATTTATGGTGACGATATGTTAACACGCAAAAATA
Organism: Musca autumnalis; assembly: GCF_047663935.1. Lineage (NCBI taxonomy): Eukaryota > Metazoa > Arthropoda > Insecta > Diptera > Muscidae > Musca > Musca autumnalis. The sequence continues at coordinate 135,572,587 of NW_027412088.1, read as the reverse complement.
TGTAATAATTGAGAAAAATGTCCGAATTTATCTTTTTGAATTTTTTTTTTTTAAATATGCAAAATACGAGTTCTAGTGATCATTAGGAATAAGTAAAACTAGCGATATACTCGTTAAATTTTTAAATTCGTTACAAACTTAAAAGTTCCGATTACTTTATACACAAAAATTATTTTTGCCTACTAATTAAAAAAATGCTTACACAAATTCGCACATTCTGAAGAAAATGTGCTTATTAGAACAACATCACACATCGCTGACTCCATTCACTTAAAAATCCATAAATCAATGCACGGTTGTTGAATTAAGTGAGTTGTGCTTTTGCTAATCTAATTCAAAAACCGCGAATTCAATGCAAATAGGCATTTTGTATTACAAAACAAAATTTACAGCTCCCAAAAGTATGCTATAATAATTTGGTGTAACTGATTTCGAATTTCGAAATTCCAGCTCCCATCATTTGCTCTTCCCACGTCGTTTAGAATATGGAAAACGTGGGTATGGGAAATTTCGCTCCCATGGGAAACAGTTCCCATGGGAATGTTCAGAATAGGGCTGTACATCTACCATGAACAGCGTGGTTCCTTTTCTCTACAAAGCTTCTTTGTTATTCTCCCTATACATCTGCTGGCGCATTCCTTGGCAATGACAATGAGACCTCAATGTTTATTGTGCCCGATAGTCCTCGAATTGTAGACCATAAACGTTATGACTCTATTTCCCAGTTTTTCAGGTGACTGATCCATTTGTCACGACGGTACTGATTCACGGGTAATTTCGTCCGTAAGGGGAATATTGTACTGGTCAGATGGGCCGCTTGCTTTGATGTTGTCGCATTGTATTGCGAGACGATCCACTGCTGTTGGGTACCCAGGCCTATAATTCGGAATTCTACCAGCACTTTTGGCTGCCTTGAGAAAAATGAAGAGAATGTTCTTCTCCTGTCTGGCATTTTCGGGTGGCGGTAGTAGACTGGTGAAGCGTCCGTGAAGCGAGGTCAATCTGCTTTATTGTAGCTGACGAACGTACATATATGACTCAGTTTCTCCACTGAGACCACGATAGGAATGTGATGCGAACCCAAGACTAGGTGCGTCTGCCAGGTTCTTAGGCCCAACAGCTACAAAGTGACTATTGTCATGTCAGGGAAACTAGAACAGTTGGCGGTAACACATGTGGAGAAATTCTCGTTGATGGTGGAAAAATCCGAGTAATCAAGCTTATCTTCGATAGATATAACCCAAGGTTACAATTGGCACTGCCACACAGCATCATGAGCTTTAAAATCACCAAGGATTATTCTGTTGACATCAAGGATTATTCTGTTGACACCCTGTAACGGAGGCACAATACAAGTATGATAACTGGTGAGCACGATCTCACCGAAATTAAAGAGGATGATGGGTCTACAAGCCGGTAGTTTGTGTTCTGTTCGAAGATGAAAGCTAGACCACCGCCATGATTACATTCTCTGTCCTTCCGTACTAATGCGTAATTACCAAGAGCTGGTATTCTTTTGTTTTTTAAGCTGAAAATTTAAATTTTGAGTTTATTGGTGCACCATTTTAGTAAAATCGAATATTTTTTTAAAAACTCGATCGTCGAAGGACTAGATCATTATATTCTAAATAAGCCCACAAAAATATATGACGATCGGTTAATTAGTTTTCGAGCTAGAGTTGGCATCGCAAAACACTTTTACATAAAAAAGGGTTTTGTGGACGGTCATCAGACACTAGATTAAGATGCGCTCTTTTGGATGAAAAAAATCTACCAAGAAAGTTTGGTAGTTTTCTTAATAACATTCAAAGTTTTATTACCTCCCCTAAAAATAATACCCACATTAAATAGTATTTGCTACATTTCATATTTATTTAATTTATTTATTTAATTTATTTAAATGATTATACACTTTTTTACTTTACTTCTCTCCATCTTCACTGGTCTGACTGTCTATATCTGGATTTCTTTTCATATATACTTTTTTATTTTAATTCTTATTTTGCTTTTTTTCTAATACTACATGTTTTCGCTTTTTGTCCTCTTTTCCTCTTAATTTTCTTTTTGTTGTTCTCAATATTGTTTTGGAGTTTATTGGTTGCGGTTGTTGATGTTGTAATTTGTGTTGTTTTCTCCGTTACTTTTTGGGGCGGGAAATCAAGATTTCTAATGACCATCCTTTGTTGTTTTCAAAACATGCACATCTTGCATCGTCCGACTGACTGACTGAATGAATCAATAAATTATTGTATATATTTTTCCTTTTCATTTTTTGTTCGGTTTTATAATAAATATAAATAGTATTGGTATTTCAGTATGGTTTTTCTTTTTTTTTTTTTCATAATATATTTTTTATTTCCTTTTATTCTGGTTTAGGATTTCTTTATTGGTAATAATACTATTTTCTTGTTGTTTCTTCTCTTAAGAATGTTTTTCATAGATTTGTTTGGATTTGGATCTTTAAATAGACTTGTGTGAATTGTGTTGCCAATTTGCCGAGAGAAAATAAAATAAAGAACTTTACATTTTATACGTATTTATATGTATGTATATATGTATGTATGTATAAGTTAATATGTATATATAGATTTATGGCCTTTAAAAAACTGACAGAAACGAATGCCATAACAAGCAACAAACGACGCACACACACAAAAAAGACTTCTAGAAAAGAATCCTTGAGAGAGTGAAACATGAAAATATAAACGCTATTTTGTTTTAAATCCAAATCAATTACACACATTTTGCTGCTGCATATGTATACATATATAAATAAATATAATATCAAAACTTGTAAATACATTTAGAGAAAATAAAAACTAATTAATTGCTTATTAACAAACAGAAAAAAGAGAAGTTATAACTATGTACAATTAAAAAATAAATAAACAAATAATAAACATTTTTATGTATAAGGTGGTTTAGATAAATATGTATATAACAAATTTTAATAATAATAAATACATATATCAAAACTAAAATTAAATAAAAAAAAAAAACAAAAAATAAATAAAACAGTTGTATGCAAATATTAGCAGTAAATAAAATATGGTTATTTGGTATTTGATTTTAAGACAAGCAATAGTTTTCAATTTATTATTATAATTTGAAAATATATATTTTTTTTTAATTATGGAAAAATCTGTTAAAGACATTCAATCTTAAATATATTGCACACAAATTTATCTATATTTAGGTAAATAACATATAGATAGTCTACGATAGTCTTCCTCTTTACTTTTATATGTGTATCTTTAAGAAATATATGTTACATAACTCCTTTTTTGGCTCAAGTATTTATTTTCATTTAAAAAATAATACAGAGCCAATAATTTTCTATGAAAATCTTTTAATTGGGAGCACTTTTTTATCGGCTTACTATCAAGCATTGTGTTAAACAACATAATTGCAGTGATAATAGATGCCAATAGTTAGTTCTATATATAGATTTGATTTTAAAAATGGATTCTAAGCACTGTATATGCAAGTGTGCCTTTGGGAAGCAATAGGGTACCATTTACTAACCTTTTCCAATTATATAAAGAGACACTTCGGTTTGACAATTATTCATTAGTGAAATAATTATTTTTTTATGTTCTAGATCTCGTTAAAACCGGCGCTCCAAGAAAAGGTCTTTTGAAGTTCTAGACCCTTTGAAACTGCCATTTGATTAGTATTTAATCATATATGAGCAAATATTGTTGCCCGAAGAGTATTACAGGTGCAAAGAGAAGCACTTAAAATGCTGCTGTATGTTGGGTGCAGCAGAAGAGGATGTAGCCATGGAAACTCTCAAACTTTAAGAACTCTGTTCATGGCGCAATAGATGCAAATTCCTTATAGGGATATTCGGATATAATGAAATCGCACTCTGAATGCTCCTGCCGCACGTTCTCGAACTTACAATCTTAATTTGTATTTTCAAGACTAAACTATTTCCACTCATTTAAGGCATTTCCATGCCATCTATACTGTTTTCCCGTCGTCGATGTGAGTATAATAACCAATCAGTCAGCATACGACGTCGATGGTTAAGTGAAATTCCCATCTCGTCATCACGTCACCAGCCGTTAAACTTTTCGACTGAATAACGCAACTTACTGCTGATATTGGTTTATTGAAGTCCTGCATGAAAACTTTGCTATATCTGAACACATTCTATCTAGTATATAATAGAAATAAACCCATAATGACCCTCCCAGGTCTTGAAAATGGACTTGACAATCTTAGAGAGAGCTTGCTAGGCTACTCCTTTGTAGAACATACAGTTTCCTTAAGTTTAAATTTTTTTCTGTACCAATTTCCCCAATGTGAATATTGTGAACTCTCTCACTCCATTCTCTAGCACAAATTCTGTTTTTCAAATATTCTTTCTTTGCCATTTTCCTCTATGTGAATAGTTTGGAACCTCTCACTCCATTCTCCAGTACAGATTTTCGTTTTCTAGTCCAGTTTGCCAAAGTGCTAAGAAGTCTCAAGGACATACCATAGTAGAATCCACTCCTGCTAATATCATTCGTTTAGAATTTCAGAATTGACAAGGACGTTTTCGATTTAAGTATCTGACAACAAATGGAGGGATAGAACAAATTCATAGTTGAACTTAACCTAACGATGTTTTTATAGGCGGTTCTAAGATAGATGGTAGAACCCAATTACTGCGATGGAATAATAAGCAAGGACATTTCCGATTGAAGTTCCTGTCAACAAATTGAGAAATGGAAGTAATGCCGAGTTTAACCTTTCTACATTTTTTTCGACGATCTCAAAATGTATTAAATAGATGCCTACATATGTTTATTAATGGTTCTAAGATGGACGTTAACAATGATAGATTAAATCTCAAAAATATATTGGCCAACGAAGCGGCTATCATATTTAAGAGTTATACGCATTTAGAATAGCTGGAAAAGGCAATAATATTTTTAACAGTATATATGTAATATATAAGTATTTACAGCATTGAACAGCTATTGTTAAAAACACATAAAATTGACTTTAAAATTGTATGCAATTCTAAGATTTTTTTCACTTGAATTTATCTACATAGTGTCTGTTATTGTTTGTGTGTATTGTCTATACCATTACAATGTACTTTAAAATACTGCCAATATTTTTTTTGCACACAACTTTTCTCTAAATCTAAATTGTAATTAAACATAATATCAATAATAAATGACTAATAAAATCTGCTGCACAATATTCATTTTCTTCATTCTTAATTTGTTTAGTTTTCTCTTCTTTTAAATATAACCAACAATAAAGCATTTTATGTTTTAAATATGTGTTTTGTATAGTATAAGTAATAATTATAGTAATAATAATAAATTTTGACAAAAAACTGTTTGCTTACATTTAAAAATAATAATAATTTGTTTCTTGCATTTTAATTTGCAATTTTTGTGTTTTTGGTTTTCTTGTAGATGCCGAGAGAAAAAATTGATAGTTAAATAAATAAATTAACATTAATGTAAACATAGAATGTTCTAAGTGGGGGGACAGAAACGGCGAAGGGGAAGAAACATATTACACATCAAGTTTTATTATTTTAGCATTTTCTTTGGGGGATTTGCATTTGTTTTGCTTTTGTTTTTTTTATAGTTGAAACTTTTTTCTTGATCATGAGGCTTTTTGTTTTTTTTTAAGTAGCTTTCATTTGTGTTTATGGGATTTTCTGCTTTACTTTCTGTTTTTGGAAACATTTATAGAGTTTTATAAATTATTGTTAAGAATATGCTTTCCAAAAAATTCGAACCTTTGCCGACGAGTTTTGTGTTTTTGTAAAATACATTTGATCTTAAATTTAAATTTAGTATTTTCTTTGTTTCAGGGAGGGGTTGTTTAAATATAATTTGAATATTTTTTGTTTCTTCTTCTTCTTTTTTATATATATATGTATGTATATTAATTATAATTATTCTTTGGGTGTTCTTATTCATCATTCTTCTTTTGTTTTAAATATAAATGTAAACAATCAATGCCTGCATTTGAATATTTGTTGTTGCTATTTTTATGTTTCAATACATATTATCATCATCGATGGAATCCGTTTACTTTCTGCACTTTTGGATAGTTTTAGAAGATAGTCTTTCTTTCTTTCATTCTTGTTTGTCATTGGTCTTTAAACAAGGCCTTTCGCTTTTCTTGTTTAGAACCATTCACTGAGTCACTCACTCTATGACATTAACCCATAAAACTTCGGGAGTTTGTCATAAGCCTATCCTGGGGGTTCAAGTTTGAAATGTTGTTGTTATTGTTAAGTTTATGAGGATAGAAGTTTTCTTTAATAAACTAAAACGGATTCCATCGTAATCGTATCTCATTTATTATTACTGCCGGTATTTGTGGCAATTGTAGCCTGGATTTGTGATGCTGTTTGTGAGGCGACCTCTTGTGTGCGTCGAGCTAAACGAGATCTGAAATTAGAGAAAAGTTAGTTTGACATTTCTTTGTCTGAATAAAAAGAAAATAAGTACCTTATTTGTCCAGCCAACAATGGATTTATGGCATATAACCAATCATGGACTTCCTTATCTCCCAGGGTTTGTAACAGATAACCACGGTGTTTAGTTACAACGCTGTATGAACGAAAAACCATGAAACAAATGTATGATTTTAATTTGATTTTTATTTATTATTACGAATTAAAAATGTATATTTTTATATTGTATAGGAAGACCAATCGTGCCTCTCAAACAAGAGCCTACCTGAATGTGTTTGGAATTTTAACCATAGCGGCTTGATCTTCACTGCACTCGACTTGAGCTGTTCCCAAATTCAAAATTGCACGTTCCACAGGATCCTTTTCAGATTTGTAAATAAAAACATAAGGACGGCGAACAATCTGTAGGGAAATAAATAACATATATAAATAAATTCCATTTTAAAACTGCAACATTCAATAAATCACAATACATACCACCCAACGTTTCTTCCAACCAGAACCGCCATGTTCCAAAACATTCAACAGGCCTTTGCGTGCCACCACAGGACTAACACGAATTTCTTCCAATTCTGGTACATACAAGCGTAGAGGGAGGGCTGGTTGTGTAGCCGGTGCTGGGGCTTCCCAGCCATTTGGTGCATCCGAACGATCGGGAGAGCATAACCTAAGATAAACAGGAAAATAATTTAAGAAAACCAAATTAATATATAAATTCATCCATACTCTGTTTTGTTTAACAAGTAACAATTAGAATATTAGTTTTTGTTAAATTTTTGTTTAAATTTTAAGCGATTTTTTAATAAAACTTGTTATGAAGTATTAGTGTTTTCTTTTTTGAGAAAAACGAAAATGATAAGTTACTACATAATTAAAATGAAAATGGAAGCTGCCACATTGAAAGAGGACATTTTTGGGTGTGTAAAAAAACGTAACAAAATTGAACAAGTAAACAAAAAAACGAAAGAATAAATTGAAATTTTACCTTCGTCTAATACAGAGTAGTAACCAAAGAAGAGTTTTTTTTTACAAATACACACAAATATGAAAATAAAGAAAAGTTTTACAAAGTTAAATAAAGTAAGATAAATCAATTATCAATCAATGTTATAAAAGTTTTTTTTTATTAATTTGTTTTTATGAAGAATATATGTTAGAAGTTTTGATTTTTTTAACATTCAAGCCAAAGATAAATGGTCGCTCTGGGTAGGTCTACATTATCACTAAAACAATAAGCAAACTATAAAGTTTTTGTGGGAAACTCTCTCAGTTCTTAAGGACATTCTCAAAAACAGCCAATCAATCGTCGCAGCCATCGGTTCCAGTTTTTGGGAGAATCCTATCCATCTGAAGCGTCGAAGCGAATAAGGACAAATTCTTTCAAATTTTCTCATGAACTTGAGTTTGCTTCTTATAAAGACGACCTTCTCAGAGTGCAAATTCTAATCCCTTCCCACGAATTTGCGGAAATACAGCACAGCATTTTTATAGTGCTTTGTATCTCTAACATCATAGGCATTTCAGTAGAAATCTTCTAGAATTCTCCGACATCAGTCAATGTCTCTGTGGCATCGTGCCTCGGAAGTTTTTTATCGGCAGCTGAAACTGGGCCAGCTGGAACCCGTCTTCACATTCCATTCATCTTCTTTAGTAGACAAGGCCGGGATCACCGTGGTGTCCACCTCCGTCCTAGTTCAGATTGAGTAATATGCCCTCATGTGTTATGTTCTCTACGAGGAGGAGGAGTTTCCTACATTGCCATTCTTGGCTCTAACGTTGTCCAAAGAAATTTCCGGTCGCATAATCTCGACGACACGCTTGCGGTCACACCAACGCTTGCAGTCGGAAATGGGTAAAGTGGTAACGTTTTACTGCGGAACGTTGGGATTTGACAGAGCGGATATAGCAAACTATTTTAGTACGGTAAATGAAGATACATCCTTATTATTTATGAGTAAATTATTGATCATCGGACACCTCAGATCGATGTTCGAACATAAAAAATAATTCAGAGATCTGTCCTGCCAAACCTACTCAACTAACTCCAGTATATATGAGATTACATACAATGTGGTTATATTCTTATAACTGGAGATAGGCTCAGAGCGAATACTGTTACAACAACCAGTATACACTAATATATAACAAATATCTACCAAGATGCCCGGGACAAATCTGATACAATTGAGATCTGGCTGTTCGATGGTGCCTCCGTCAGGCTATTTGCTGGCAAATAGTATCACATCTATAAATCTCTTCTATGTTTCCCAAATATGGAAACATTTCAGGGATGATTTAATTTATGTCTTTCAGGGCCATTAATTAAATTAAAAATTGAAGTGACCAAAATGTGGAGATATCTCAGGGATTGTTTAATTTATGACTTTCTCAACAACTACAAGCAGCTGGCTACATTAAAATTGTGTATCGTGCTAATTCATATATGGTGGGTGCCATGACAGAGCACACCACTTCTACACTTTCATATATTTTTGCTCTTAGGAATCACTGATCAAAAAGAGTTGAATCACAATGCGCCGTCCCGATAAATCTCTTCAAGTAGCTTCTGGAATGTTTGTGAGAAATAATTTTTGTTTGTTTTGTTTATTTTTGAAGATTCAATCTGATTTGATTGTTTAAGCTGGAGTTTGTTTGCAAATATTTTTGTTCTGATGTTTTTTGGAAAAGCCGAAAAGCGAGTGTGATTCCCATTTATTCGGTTCGGTTTTTCGCTAAAAAAGGCATCATTTCAAAAAGCTGAAAAGCCAATTGATAATTCCCTTCGCCGGGATGAAATCATGATATTGGTAGCGATCAGTAAAATTTTGCAACACTGTCAGTTCGTTTTGAAAAACATTACTCTCTGTAATAGAGGGTAATAAATGAAGTTAAGCCATTGGGGGAATACTCCAGCTTAAGCAATCAAAAGAAATAATTTTTTATATGTAAACGGAACATTGCATGGCGATGCCGGGAGAATACCGACCACAACTTATTTTACTGGGTTATTTTTATAATACATCTAACTAAGTTGTGGACCAAACACGATTTCTACTAATATAGACAAACACGATTTCCGCACAGTCCAATGTCGGTTGCTCTATGTACGTAAAATGATCACAATTGCACCAAACACCTGTGTGGCATAAGCACGACAGTCCACCAAAGCCTATTGATGTATGCAAGTGAATTCCGTCTTATCTACAAAATTTGAACTTCGTACGCACTTCACTCAATGCATGTTATCTAAGACGTTATTCTCTGGAATATATCGACACTCATCACTTTTATAAGTACAAAATCTTGTTTTTATAAATCAATATTAAATATTATATCGCAAATTATATGCGTGTCCATTGTTTTATCAAATTACACCACAATTCTCAAATAATGAATCATACTTACTCGATGGAACTGCTGGATATACAGCTGACGGTCATATCAGCACATCCTTCATCGCTGGGCGATACATCCGATTGTGATTGGTTATCACTATTTTCTGATTTATTACTGCGTCCTGAAACGTAACAAAAAATAACGCAGTGAAATAACATTGTAAACCCACAAACAATCTCATCCCTTAATATATACCTTGTATTAGTTTTAGGCATTTGTTCATCAGTTCAATTTCGCGTTCATTGTACTCACGCTCGGGTAATATTTGTTGTGAGTCCTTTACCGGTGTCTGTGGTGATGGTGGTATGACCATATGAACAGGTGATGTTGCTGCCTTAGCTGCCAAATTGCACACATCTTTTTCGGTTTTTGTTGTTGGATTCGGATTTGTATCCATACCCAAGCGTTCGCGCAGCAATAACAAATGACGTACACGACCGACTTCTTCGAGACGTGTTAATTTCTCCAGTTCCCATTGATGATCAAAGATAAGCGAATCGCCGCGTGGACGCCAGCCATGTAGGTTTTCTTCGCCGCGGACATAGGTTGAGCTAGTATCGAGAACACGACGTTGACGACGTTGGACACCTTAAAAATTCATTAATGGGAGAGAGAAATGGGTTAAAAAGGAGACTCAAAGAAATCAATAAGAGGAAATAATTAAAAACATTAAATATTATTAACCAAACTAAGCATTGAAATCAGTTTAAAATATGCCGCTTAAGCTTTGAACATTTAGTAAATTCAGAGGTGTAAAATTCTTGACATTTAAAATTAATCTGTTATAGAACAAAGATTTGACATATCACTAATATTTTCTATAGAATTCCAACTACACTGGCAGTGGTGAGTGGAATCGTAAGACAGATTGTTTAAGCGAGAATTAAAATGAATAAAAATAAATTAAAATTAATAAAATTAAAAGAAATAAGAAGGAGTTATAGTTCACCATAATAATCCTGTAACTTATAAGATTCTTATATTGTTGTGCAGGAGTAACAAAACAAAATAAACAAATAAGAAATAAACGTTGTTGAATGCTCGCGTATGCTCAATAATGATGCGAAGATATTATTTAGGGATCGTGTGTTCATCCTAAATCGTATCGTTTCTTTTTTACGTATAGTGAGATAGCAGTGAAACAGTTAAACAGTGAAAGCGTCACATAAAACCAAATTCTTAATCAAACGGCATATAAAAAACGATTTTAAGCAAAATAAAAACACAATTATTAACAACAACGACTACATTTAGAACTTCTACCTGGACTACCTGCATCTGATGCTCTTCTTAATGATAATTCATAAACGCCTGATAGACGATTTGCCTCTGGATTACGATATTGGCCAGAGAAGAGATGTTTCAAAGAACGTGGACCGGTGCGAGCATCACGACCATAGATGATCATACTTAAATCTTTTGTAATAATAGCTGGACGAGCACAATTTTCCAACTGCAATTAAATGAGAAAACACTATTAACTGTCTTCATCAAAACTTAGTTAAGCATAACTGTTTACCTCCAAGTAAGCACTCAGTGTTATGTAAACAGTTTCACCACCCTGTGACACACGATTCAACAATGCCGAATTATGAAGACTAGAATCCCAAGCAGCTTCAAACCTGAAGAATGAACGATCATCACCGGGTACCTCAATGGCTTCGCCAGGGAATAGACCCAATGATAAAACACACGAATCTTCATCGTCTTCCGAGGATTCAGGAGTATTGCGTATGCGTCCCACAACTAACTCGCGGATATCCTTCCATTTCACTTCGGGTGTGGGTTCATGGACAATGGTAATGCGTATACGTCGCTGAATACCTTGATGCAATAGGAATAGGCCACGGCAAGGAAGATCATCGCTATGTTCAACAACCTAATGGCATTAAATGGAAAAGGGCATTTAAAACTGAAACTACCCGTGTGTTTTTCGATTTAACTTACCGCTGGCACATATTCACCATTGGGCGCCAATTCGCATATTTCAAACCACACCAAAACATCATGTTTTGCCAAGACTGTCGACGATGGAGGACATGGTAGCGGTCCAAATTTGGGACTGCGTACTGGCTGTGAGATTGGTATGCTTGGTGGTAACATGCGTCTTGGTGGTGGTCGGGATACGAATTCCTGTTTGGCATCCTTATGCAAAGGATGTGTCTGATAATGACCAAAGACTTTAAACATAATAGGTTGTGTTTTAAGATATTCAATGAAAGATTTGGTAACTGGAACGGTAATCTGTAAAAGCAAATGCAAAGTATTGTGATTTTGAAAACTATTAAAGGTGAGCACACTTACATTTTGCACATGATAGAAACCCAAGCGATCGCCAGCAGAGTTCTTGACAGGTTCAGTAGAGAATGCTTCTTCGTGGCGGTGTAAAAAGCTACAATGACAGGATATGTATTTTATTAGATTTAAAATCGATTTTAGATTTCAAATGTTTCAAACTTACTTGAATTGGCAGAAGATATCTGCGTACTCAGCACCAATACCAGTAGCCTGCAATACCGTAACACGGAATGTAAATTCTTTGCCAATTTGTAAGTGTTCGCCGGGTTCATCTTGGGCCTCTTGGCACTCTGATGCCGAATTAGAATCAATACCACGGCCCGAATCAACATCTCCAAGCTCTGATGAAGTAATAAAATTTTAGGGATTTTTTTTATGACCAAAATTTATTACTATTACTATGCGTAACTTACCTTCAAGTTTGCTATCCAAAGCACTGCCATTCTCAATGTAACGCTGAACATCATCCTTGTCATTCAAAGCACGATAACGTGGCTTGGCATCGTCTTCATTAAATACCAAACGAGCCGATTGTTTGACGCCATTATTAAAATCCAAAGATTCTTCATCCTATAGTTATTAAAAAGTTAGAGAGTTAGGTGTCACTGTATATATGATTTGATTCTCAATTACATACCAAAACAGGTTGTACCGCAATACGCAAATAACCCCTTACATCACCACGCTCATTTACAATGGCCACTTTGTGAACCAAAGGTACCGGATACAAGAGATTACTCAAGTAAACAAATGATCTGCCCACCATACGGAACCAAGGGAAACGATCATAGAATGGATCACCACCAGTAAGAGATTCAACGTTGTAATCGGGTGACGAAGGACTAAGTTCGGCTTCATTGTGATACATTTCACGCATTAGCTCCAAACGTTGTCTGCAAAGAATTTGTTATAGTTTTAAATAAATCATATTGTATATACAAATGTGTTTGCAAATTATTGTAAAGCTAAAAAATAAAGCTGGTGTGTACAGGAAAACGCAACTCAAGATATTGGGTAAATAACAGTGAATAAATTAGTATATTTTATGTACATATGTATGTATATCGTATGTGTCGAGAATATATGCTATTTATGAATCTTTTTACTAATATTTTTGTATAAAGAAAATGTGTATTAAAGTGTTTAAATCCACGTAAGATATAAAACAGCACTAATGCAGTCTGTGAGATATACCTCGCTCTAACATTTTTTGTATTGCCATTTTATCACTAATCTATGTAAGATCAACACCAGTGGAGCTCAGAGAAGTTGGTTATTAGTGGATCTCTGTTGATATCCACACTAAAAGTGTATGAAAAGTTCTAAAGGTTATTAAATGCTGTCCCATAGTATTTAGCGGACAGGTAAAACTAGAACCTTGACCAAACCTCCACGGCGAGAAGAAATCTTCTTTTCGCAATGTCACTTCCGGAGTACTCAACAGATTGTGTGCTTGTGCTCACCGACCAACTTATTAACCTCCAATGGCAGCTCCCTAACTCTGGAGTCACTGGTGTTGGTTCGAGCTTCGTCCAAAACGTTCATTTGCTAGTCCCCTTGCCTCTGCTGGGAAATTTTGTCCCACTTTGCGTATTCCACCAGCAGGTATATAGCGAGGGAGTGCTGCTGTGTTCATGTCCAAGAAACTTCTTTCTGTTACCCGAATATCGGAAGGATTGAGCAGTATTCTAAATGTAAGTTAATGCGAGAAACCGAGAACATCCCGGTGAGGACAAAAAATGCTTAGCGGGCATTGCGGGATATGCAGCTCACTACACAGAAAATGATTCAAATGCAAGCATTTGAGACGGCCGCTAACCAGAACGCTGATATAGTGTAGTTCCGGGTTGGATTGGCAACAAAATATGAGTTGTTGTGCTACAAAGATTATAGGAATCAATGATGGTGCCCAAAAAAAGGTATTTAAATACTGTCCTAACGACGGTTCTTTATATAGAAAAACTATAATTGAGTTACATTTCGTAAGATATTTTCCATAAAATAACGACTTTCAATAAATTACTGGGCATCACATACATATTTACATACAATATATACATATGTATGTACATAGAGTCCAGTTTCAGAATATATTTCGACTGGTAGATCTAAAAGATTTTTAGACTTGCTGCTATAAAAAAAACATCTGCAAAACTGTTTATTAAAAACTTGCTGGAATGACAGCAAGGATTTTGTGTCATTCCAGTCTTATACAACTGTTATGTGACCGCATTGATCCACAATTTGTCAATATACGAGGTCTGATCAAAACAACTGGTTATTTAAAGTTCAGTTTTGGGAAGAGGAAAAGTCAGCGAGGATTAAGTCCGGTTAATACGGACTTAATGATAACGGTTATATTTTAAGCAAAAACTCACGCACAAGCATCGATGTGTGATTGGTGCGTTAACATGTTGCAAAATCCATTATTGGGTTTTCCACAATTCTGTGCGTTTCTGACGAATTTCTTTACGCAAACGGTGCATAACTTCAAGGTAGTATACCTTATTGCAAGAATTTATGATTCAACAAGAAAACAGTGAGCAAAACCTTCTTGAAAACTTTGAAAAGGACAGATCAAACCTCGCATACTGTAGGAAATATTCATGTACTTGTATCGCTATTGGAATGATATTTATATTTCAGGCTGTGAGTATTACTGATTTCATATGTATGTAAAATGATATTTGATATGTTATTATTTTTTAATATACATTAGGGTTATAACTTTTTTTGCAAATATCAAAAATACCACAGCATAGCCGTGTAGAGAATGAAAAACTTCTGTGAAATACGGTGTAATTTTTTCTCCATCGGGAAAAAAGTTTCCGCACCAAATGCATTGAAGTTCAGTAATGCATTGTTTAATTTTATTTGTTATAATGATGTATGCGTTTTTCGTATTAACTTTTTAATAGTTTTAATCTAATTTAAAATCAATGTCGAACCATTCTGGACCAATTAGCTATCAAATCGCGATGTTTCAGAGCATTTAATGCACCTTTGACAATATTAATTTTTTGTTTTTCTTTATAAACTCGCGAATTTTATGTTTATATTTATTGTACCTATCGGACAAGAAAATATGTGGTCATTTGCACCGAATTCGCGTAAGTTACAGGCTGTTTTTTATGAATTTGTCTGTGAGAATTCAAATTTAAATTTTTTATATAGAAAAAATATCAAAGGGCTTTAGTAATCGCAGTTGGTGCGAAAACTTTTTTCACCGAATCAAACTAAAACACGCGTTTTCGTTATCAGGAGAATATTCCGCACATGGTACTGACGTGGTATTTTTTTGGTTATACCCCTAATATACATATTATACGAATAAATACAAACACACACATTTCATGCAATATTTACAAAAAGAACTTGCAAATTATATATTCCTCAAAGGCACGACAGTTTTAGATAAAAAACAAACATAAATTAATGTACACAGATACACATGCAATAATTATTTATTTAATTTTATTATCTCTCAGTAGTGGGATTCTGTAACTCATTTTTGCTGTTATCGATAATTGTCGGTAAAATTAAAATGCTTATAATTTCGATAATTAACGAAATTTTTCGGTAAGTTAGCGATGAATAAAAAGTAGTCGCTAGCCTCTACCGACACAAACAGTGATGCCAAATTTTTTTATCTTTTTAGTCATAATTTTGCGATTTAATTTTACCGATTTTTGTCGGTAACAGCAAAAATGAGTTATAGAATCCCACTACAGAAGTGGAATTCTGTAACCCATCGGTAACATTAAAATTCTTATAATTTTTCAGTAATATAGCGAACAAAATGTAGTAGTCGTTAAATCCTACCGATATCAAGAGTGCAGTCAATTTTGCGACGATATTTGTCGGTAACTCAAAAAATGACTTACAGAATTCCACTACAGGTGGGATATACTAAACTCATCTTTCTTAAGAATTCAGGGGATAGGTTTTAAGTTAAGGAATAACGGATGCTTTAGAAGCTCTTGTTTTTTTTCATTCCAGATATCTGAAAATGGAAATGTTGGAAAACATACCGAAAAAAGTGTGATATAATGTTCGAACTAATGAGGAGTAAAAATGAAACTCAAAATCAACCGTTACATTAGAAAAAAGTTATTAACTAGAGCGTTTTTCGTGATGTTGTTGTAAGCTGCTTCTTTACAAAACCTAATAGAAATAATTCAACCCCTCAGATGACAGCCGCTTACTATGACAACTTTCCTTTTTATAGAATAAACTTTGAGTGATTTCCGCACACTTAACAATCAAAGTGCATACCTGCATATAGCAACCTATGCTATCTATAATTAGGTCCAAATAAGGTAGGGAAGACAATTGAACACTGAGTTGTGCCTACTTTTCTTTAAGATATTCGTATATTATTGCAACCATCGCACATTTGTCCTACTAAGAACAACAAATTGAACATTCCGAAAATTGCCAATTAAATTTGCACATTCATTTAAATGGGAAAAACAAAAACTACGGAAATTAAAACAACATTCATACTAGGCAATACATCATATAGCATTTGTGCAAAGATAAACTATAAAAAAAGAAAATCAAATAAGAAAAAAAATCAAAAACAAAGACACAAATATCATTTGAATAGATGTAGAGTAGTAAAAGAAAAGGAACCTCGAAAAAATTAAAGCCAACCTAGAGGGCATAAGATTAGCCAATGACAAACGGGATGGTGAATTGTTGTTTGATTTCAATTGATTCGATTTTGAAGGTGATGGTTGTTGTTGTGGCTGCTGATGATAATTGGATTGTTGCTGTTGTAGTTGTTGTTGAAGTTGCTGACGCTGTTGCTGATGCTGTTTCACAACATTTCCCAAATAACCATTCAAAGCAAATTCTTGCAAACGATTACAACACTCAGTTGTTGCCTCACTTAGCATCGACGATGGCGTTGACGAAGAGGACGACGACGGCGACGATGATGCGGTTGGATGAGGAACATTAATGTTGGTAATGTTGTTGGGAATACAAGCGGAATTTTGTATGGATGGACCATCAGTTATGGCTGAGGTATCATAGAGCATTGATGATGGTGGTGATTCCACATTGTAAATTTGCCTCATCATTTCCAAGCGATAACTATTGGTTTTTTGGTTTCAAATTTGAATTATGTTCATTGTTCATTGATATGCATTATTGTTTAAATGTTGTTATGAGTATTTGTTTTTGTGTGTTTAAAGAAATGAAGAAAATATAAATAAAAAACGATATTTTTGAGAGTATGAAAGTGAACAGAAAATCTCTAGATACAGATTGACGAAAAGTACGAAATTTAAGGGAAAAATCGAAACGGAAAGATAACAGAAGAAAAGTGAAATGAGTCGTGTTATGGTGGTTATAGTGTGAAGTTTTTTTTCATTTATTATATACATTATTTTAGTCGAGTTTATTTTAGTGAGGTTTTTAAATTAAATTCAATTTTATCGAAATTCAAAAATTTAGTAATATCCTGCTAAAAATAAACAATGATATACCTATATTGCAGCTTTAAATCTTTTTCGTAAGAACAGTGCTTTTTTTAATTTTTACAATAGTTACGTTATTATATGGTAAATTACCTGTAGTGGAATTCTGAAACACCAAAATAAAATTGTCGTTAACCCCTACTGATAGCAACAATGTTTTCAACTTTTATTGCTAATTTTCATTCATAATGTTGCGTTTTAATTTTACCGATATTTGTCGGTAACTCAAAAAATGAATTACAGAATTCCACTACAGGTCTTCTCTCAATCCTATCGAGGAAATTATAGAATACAACTAAATTTTAACGTCTTTTCAAATATTTTCAGTATACCATCACTTCTCTAAAACATCAGCATAAATTAAAATGGACTCTGAGTCCTAAGGCTTAAAAAATGGAAGTCGATAATTTCTTCAAGCCGGTTTATTTCAGAAACTCCATTATCCAATTTTAGGTTAACACCATTAAATGTCGGACGGTTACGGAGAATTGCAATCAGTCCAAGTCATTACAAATCATTACAAATATCAGTTATTATATAATTTAAGAGGAAGCCAGATTTTGATAGTCCTCATTGAATCAGCTATTGACCAATAAATAAGCGAAACTAATCTGGTCTCTAATTTCGAAACATAGAAAGCTTTCCTCTCACTAATTAAATCAGAAATTATAGCGTTTTTTATTACAACAACAAACAAAATTTGTTTAAAATCTATATACTCAAATACAGAGATCGACATTCTAATTTAGATAATACTTCAACTCAAGAAAACAACCACCATGCACGTTCAAAATCAATGTAATTTTTGTTATTTTCTAAACCAAAAAAAAAACTAAACAGCTTAAACAATTATCTAAACTGAAGAAGCCTTTGAGGTTATGATAAATAAAAATAGTATTTTTGAAACCGAAATTAAAATAAATTTAAAAATAATCTAAATACAAATACATATTTGCTCTTTAAAACAAACAATGGTTGTGAGAAGAAAATCGTAACTCAAATATAAAAGAAACCAAAAATTCTCTCCTAGAAAACCAGAACACATATCTGGAGAGATGAGATCCAAAACAAATTAAACTATCAACTTACCGTAATTTCTCCAAGGACCAATAATGGGTAGCGCCATTCTTGGTATCAGTAACTTCGACAGCTACCAAAGTTTTCGATACTGGTGGGGTACCGAATTCATCTTCTGCCTGAAGAGGAGAAGCAGACGAGGCCAGCTCTGGTGGCAAGGGTGAATACAAAGTGTCGGTGAGGAGAGTGAATTGGAATTGAACTTTCTTTTTCAATTCGACGGAAATAGCATTGGCCTCCTTGAGGAATATGGCATTGCCCCATAAATCATCACGCAGTGAGGTAAATTGGTGATAACGCCATTTGCGGAAGGCCCAAGCAGCCAAACCGGCCTCACGGGCATTCCAGCATGATTCATAAGCTGGATTAGCTACAATTATTGGGAAAATGACTGTTATTGCCGCAGATCAAGAAAAACGTCAACACTTACAATAAACCTCTTCATCTGGCATATCTTCTGGGGTGTAACTGCTGTACATGGACATGGTCATCGATTGTTCCTCTACCTGTTTTTGTAAAGCATCAATGCGAGCCTCATATGACTGCAAAATTAACAAAACGCCGTTAACATATTTGCAATTTTTTGTTTCAATAAACCTTCATATGTTTCCTTCATCTTACCTTACGTTGCTCCTCAAATTCTTGATCGGCCTGAAGTTTTTCACGCTTATATTGCTCCTCCAAAACATCCAAACGCTTCTTCATTTCAGCCTTCAAATCAATACCCTGTTTCTCCAATAATTCACATTGAGCGAAATTCCAATCGACTTCTTGAGAGTCACATTTTTCATTCTCGTTTTCATTCTCTGCATTTTCGACAATTTTTTCGCGTATTTCACGAGCCTGCTCGGGATTTGTAAAACGGAATACATGATTTTTGCCCAAAATAACACGAGATCCGGTACGCAACACTTCTGGCTCGACCAATTGGCGACCATTCAAATAGACCAAGGCGTCTTTGTGTGGTATGAGAGTGACAACATTGTTGCGATTCTCGAAGGTGCAGTGTTCCTTCAAAATGTGTGAACCGCATAGCTGAATATCCTGTGGTACATTTGCCTCATGTGTACCCAAGCGAGTAATGCCATCCTTGATGTAATACAAAAGACATTCCGACAAATTGGGATCTTCATTCAAGTTGACCAAATGTGGAGTTTTCTTCGGCGAGAATACACCAACTGTTATGCCGTCCTCTTTGACGGCTACACCCATTTCGGCGAAAACGGCTTCGCGTTGCAAACGAATTTCTTCGGTACGTTTAAGTTTTTCTTCCCAAGTTTCATTGAGCTCTAAATTGGGTTGAAAATTCTCATGTGTTGAAATTGGTTTCTCCAACATTTTTAAATGGGTTTTCAAACCTACCTGCAATCAATTTTTCACTGGCCTGCAATTGGTCCACAGCCATCTCTGTTGTTGAGCCATTACGGTTGCGATTAATTGGCGATTTAATGGTACTACCACCATTACCACCACTTCCGCCATTTTTGATTTCATCTTCTGTAAAATCAAATATCGAATGAAATTCATATTTCATATGAAATCTGTTTTGGACATCTACTATTCGAATACTAGTTACGTTTAGGCATAGCTACAAAGTTTATTTACAACAAAAAGCAATATGCATAAGTGAAATTAAAAAAAATGCAAAGTGAATATTACAGCGGCTTGAAGACGAACAGTGGTTTGGACGAAGACACACACACAATAATGAGGGCTTAGCATGAACTAAGATCTTATATATAATTCCCAAACATACTTTTATTGATAAAATCTAAGGAACAGCTGGATTATACTTAATATATTTTTATATAAAGTCACACCTCGATTTAAAACTGTTCAAAAATAATTCATTTGTGCATTGTGTTTGTCCATTAAGATTTGGTCGCATTAATTATAATACCGGATTATAAAGATTTTCACGGATAATTCAGGTTCGACTGTATTTAATAAAGCAGTTTAGTTCAATTTCGTCCAATTTCAGAAAATAAAACCATCGGTTCTTTTCTAAAACTACAACCTACAACTTATTCATGCTGAAGAGGTGTTTTTTTCTATTTATCGATGAGTAAACAAATAAGAAAGTGCTAGAGTCGGGCGGGCCGACTATGTGATACCCTACAGTACAACAGCTAGGCACTGGTTTTATATAATATGAAGATCGGTACAACAAAAATGTAGTTTATCACCAATATTTTGAAGTGTTACATGATTTTGGGTTAAAAAAAATATATAACAGTGTGTGTAATTTTTTCAGTCATTGATAACTAAATATATTCTGACACCGCAGTGTGATAGAAGACCAAAAATAAGACATGCAAACTTCTGGGATATGTGACAGAGAGGGTGAATCCGACTATATTTCGCCAACTCTGGACTTTGATACAACTTCCGTATCCCCGTTAGGCTAGCAATTTCCACCGATGGACCGAAGAAGGAATGGGAGCTGACATGTTCAATGTTTTAGAGCTGTTAGTGGGAATGACAGTACTTCAATGTTTTAAGACCTACTTGTGGAGGACTGTGTCAAACCACCGCTCTTTGGTTCTAGTACCTTGACAAACTCAACAAGTTGTAATGTGAGAAAACCACAGACATATCTAGATGTAAAATATCAAGGTAAATCTGGTCGATAATCTCAAAACGTAGAAGGGAATTGCTACAGGCTCTGCTAAAGCAATGAAGAAACTGAAACGGTCGAGTTCCTTCTTTGTCGGTTTCCTAGACCGATGAACAAAAGGCACTGTCTCTTTGGTGCCAATCAGATTGCATCTTTCTATTACCTGCGGTCCTGTTAACCCACTTAGCGCCGAGAATTTTTGAGACTTTTTAAGCATTTTTTAAAAAATAACTTTTTCTCTAAAACGTATAGTTTTCCTGAAATCGGGCCTTCTTTTAAAAGTGCCAAAAACTTTGGAGGGTAATATAGGTGTATTCTTATATGCCAATCCCTTGGTTTTTGATTGAGAAAATAATCTTACTACATTCCTAATATATCCCTGGCCTTATTTAATTCTAACATTTATGATTAAACTTTTATCGCATATTTACATTTTTCATCAAAAGTCGTTTTTTTGAATAGCTTGGTTTTTATGCCAATTACGTAGAAATGCATAGGTCAAATGAAGCTTTATAAGCGTGAAATGACAGATAACAGACAATACTATAACAAAATGCAAAAAATCCTACAATTTCAATTTCAATTTTTATTCATCCATTTATCAATTTTACACATGTAGTTATAAAATATTGTATGAGATTTATCTATAAGATATTACAACAAATGATTAATATGTAAGCTTTGACTTTTCGTTTATATTTACAAGTGAGTAGTATTGAAGGGAAATTTGGGTATAAACCTTCATTTGCAAAAAATCCTACAAAAATATTCGAAAAACCCAGAGTTTTATGTCAATTGTTGCAACAATTTTTTGTGGCGTTTTAATGACCAGTGGCTTCAAGTGGGTTAAAATTCCATAGGAGCCTTAAATGGCTATAAGCGGGTCAATTTAGATCTTCCTACGTTTAATTAATTTCTTCTAAATCTTCTCTTGTCTGCTCTATGCACACTGTATCTTTGTACTGCCTGCGATACTGCATCAGAGGTCAAAGGTCAACATTTAGAGATTTTAAGGTTTTCGGTTTTTTCTTGAAAATGGTGGATCTAATAAAAAAGTGACTGGAGCAAATATTGTAGACAGAAGAAAATTCTCTACAAGTTTGGTCTTTATAATTTTTTCCTAGAAGAAACTATTCTTGAGATATAGTGTATATCATACAGCATCGCACATATTCAGTAGGGTTATAACTTTTCGCAATTTTTGCAAATATCAAAAATACCACCGCATAGCCGGTCGAACGCTATTTATTTTGGTAAAAATCGGTTCAGATTTGGATATAGCCCACATATATATTTTCGCCCGATTTAAGGCATTTGGTGCACGAAACACGCTATATATGTCCGATTTCAATGAAATTTGGAATGTGCTACGGAATTTAGTCTAGAAATAAGTGTGCCAAATAATATAGAAATTGGTTCAGATTTGGATATAGCCTCCATATATATTTTCGCCCGATTTAAGGAATTTGGTGCACGAAACGCGCTATATATGTCCTATTTCAATTAATTTTGGAATGTGCGACGGTATTGAGTCTAGAAATAAGTGTCCCAAATTACA
The DNA here is from genome assembly GCF_047663935.1 of Musca autumnalis. Classification (NCBI taxonomy): domain Eukaryota; kingdom Metazoa; phylum Arthropoda; class Insecta; order Diptera; family Muscidae; genus Musca; species Musca autumnalis. The sequence continues at coordinate 135,549,713 of NW_027412088.1, read as the reverse complement.
TAGAAATCGGTTCAAATTTGGTTATAGCTCCTATATGTATTCTCGGCCGATTTTAGATATTTGATGCACGAAGCGCGCTATATATGTACGATTTCAATAGAATTTGGAATGTTTGCCGGGATTTGGCCTAGAAATAAGTGTGCCAAATTATTTCGAAATCGGTTCAGATTTGGATATAGCTCTCATATATTTTAGGCAGATGAGAGGTATTTGATGCATGAAACACGCTATATTTGTCCGATTTGGAATGTGTGATGGTGGTTAGTCTAGAAACAAATGTGGCAAATCATATCGAAATCGGTTCAGATTTGGATATAGCTCCTATATATATTTTCGACCGATTTGACCAAATTTCGACCAAATTTTGATGAAATTTGGACTATGTGACGGAATTTGGTCTACAAATAAATGTGAAAAATTATATCAAAATCTGTTCTGATTTGCATTTAGCTCCCATATATATTTTACATATTCACAGTGGTGTAGGGTATTATATAGTCCGCCCCGCCCGACTTTGATCCTTTCCTTACTGGTTTTAATTGTTATAATGCCATATACGCTTTTCCTATTAATAACTTATTAATAGTTTTAATCTAATATAAAATCAGTATCAAACCATTCTGGACTAATTTGTTATCAAATCGCTATATTTCAGAGGATTTAATGCACCTTTGACAATATTGCAATTATTTGATTTTCTTTATAGACTCGCAAATTTTATGTTTATATTTATTGTACCTATCGGACAAGAGAATATGTGGTCATTTGCAATAAATTCGCGAAAGTTACAGATAGTTTTCAATAACATTGCCTTTGAGAATCGTATTTGTTTTCTTTAAATATTTATTCAAACAAAGCAAATTTTAATTTTTAATAAATAGAAAACAATATCAAAGGGTCTTTAGTAATGGCAGTTGGTGCGGAAACTTTTTTCACCGAATCGAACTAAAACAAGCGTATTCGTTATCAGGACAATATTCTGCACATGGTACTGGCGTGGTATTTGTTGGTTATCGCCCTAATATTCAGGTGAACCTGCTGAAATAAGCTGAGTAACCGTGTCTGTCCCCCCAAAAAATATATGTTTCCTTGAAGGACGAAATTATACCAATCTGTTGAAAAAATTTCAGCAAAATCGGAACGTGTTTAGAACAGTTATTCCATGTTAGTAATTTTATGCAAAAATAGCCCAACGAAAACTCTCCGATTTGCTTGAATTTTCGTTAAAATGTAGGGTTTGTTGCGCTGATTACGGAAATGAAAGCTTATGGAAATACCTAACACATGGCGTTGTTACTTTAACCGGCCCACCTCATGATGTTCTTACTCGGCTTACTTCTTCACATGTGTAATTTGACACTTATATCACGATATCCCAAGAATGGTGAATCCTATTGAAAAGTCATAAAGATCATTCTTGTAGGCAATTTGTAAGCCTACAAATTTTACTTTAGTCGATTTCTGATAGGTCTTACCGTTTCTGAGAAAAATTATTGGTCTATTTCTGACATTTAAGCTAAATATATGGTTTTAGTGCATTCAGCGACCTATAGTATACCATGGCGGACATTTTGTGGACTATAAAAAACTGCTACAAATGCTCCTCAAAATTTTGTCAGTAATATTGTTGAACACATTGTATTCCTAAATGTAAGAATAAGAAGGAATCTCCCGATGTAAACGTTTAAAACGCCGATACACGTGTCTTCCATTTTTTGGAGCTCTTTAACAACAGTATGATACAAAACAATAAATTTTTTGGTGTTTTATGGACTGTTTCTCTAAGACGATTCAAACTCAATTTCGTTCAAAATACTATTAAGCTCTTTTTATTTTAGCAATATGTTGTTACATTCAAAACAAAAATGAAACAAATATTTTTTAAAAAACAGAAGTTTGTCTTATGCCAGCCATACATTATGGGCATGAATGACAGCTGCCGATGAACCCTTGTGTACGTGTGTGATTGAGTGTGTGTGGCATCCCTTCAATCCATTTTCAGAAAAAATATATTTCCCTCTAAAAACACGATTTTGAGTTCAAATCTTCCACGTTTTAATTTACTAAAGGCGTCCACTCACCTATCAGTCTGCCCGACAGCATTTGTGATAGTAGGTGTAAATTTTCAAAAATTTGTGAATGTAGGTGTGAGTTTTTCAATACTGATGAAAATCTATATAGTTTTGATTTCAAAATGAACCCCCATCAGTCTGGGTGAATTGTGTTTATTTTCAAATTGTCAATATACAATTTTCAAAAACAAATAATAATGTTTGTGAAGGAACAAAGAGAAAATTAAAATGAATTTTTGTTTTGGAGGAAAATTTCAAGATTTCGGGAATTGACTGAAGGCTTTGCTACACACTTGTCATGCACACACATACAAATAGGGTTCATCGGCCCGACAGCATGACTGATAGGTGAGTGGAGGCCTTAATACTATTACAAATGATGTCGTGCATACCTACAGTGTATGAGATATATTAGGGCCGTTCTTACACCGTATCTTTAAAGTCCATTTTTGTTACCTCTTATTTTAAGAAAAGTAAGCAATAACGTTCGCATTACCAGGGATTTGTAAAAATATGACAACATACTTCAAATGTCTATACTCTAATCTGATTGGTTGATTTGATTTTACTCTCAAAATGTTCTTGCTTTTGGTGCAGCATAAACTCGGACACAATTTAAATTTTAAAAGGAACCCAAAGTTCCTTTTAATTTATCTGACACTTAAACATGTAAAAATAGAAAACGTGTTATTTGTCCGATAACGACCAACATTTAACTACCGAAGGATGTAATAATGTGCCTTATAGAAACAGGCCATTAGATTTTAACATGGGAACCCCAGCGCGTATGATTGTTATTATAATGTATGTAATTAAAAACAATCATACGCACTTCTTGAAAAAATTCATAAAGGACAAAAAACGCACTTGGGTTTCGCTCGGTCATTTTTTGGAATAGCTCCAACAATAATTGCTTTGCCCTATACATATTACTAAGAAAAGCAAAAGTTAAAGACAATAAAGAACTGGAAAGGTACGAACAAGTATGTACTCGTAGTGTTTAAAAGACAAGGGAGTTTCCAGAATTTTGGGCGTATGAACTTGCTGACAAAAATAGGGATTTGTATTAAATCTAAACAGTTTTGCGGGGGAGCTACCTAAATGAATGGACCGCCTTAGTCCATTTTGGAAATGGGTCTTATTTTGGGAGTCATTCGTCTCGATAGATATCGCGCCCACCAGTTATTTCAGTTGGTCACAATACAATTTAGACCATTGGACAATTATACCGGGAAACGTGGACTTGCTACGAAAAACATGTTAACGCTGTAAACAGCGACACTAGGAGTACATTCGGTAAACATTTTCAAAGGATCCTCGAACACATAAACAAAAATGTTGAACATTTTTGGGTGGGTGGTACCCCAAAGAGTGGACTGATAAGGCCCAATTTTGAACATAAACTAAGTTTGGACACAGTATTTCGAGATCTAAAGTTTGGACCAACTCGGTTGCTGCGTTTATGAGATATTGCGTTTACCATTTTAGAACTTTTGTGGAGAGGTACCGGAGAAACTGGACCTATTAGCATCACCTTTGAATTATATTCGAAGAAATATTACGATATGCAAAGTGTGGACCAACGCAGTATTCGCTTCGAGAGTTGTCGTGCGCATCAACCTCTACACTTGCTGGCCGTAGGAGTTTTTACAGCTTTCGGGTAATTTTCTCCAGAAGTATGGACTTGCCACTTAAAAGCTTTTACCATCGTAATAGGGGCCATGGGTGCAATCTGTTGCAAGAAAAGTCAAAACGATTCGAGAGGTGGTACTAAACTGCACTTTTCCGAAATTGTTTGTGGTACCCGAAAAGTTGACATATATAGTCCATATTATAATCCGATCTATGTCTCATAGAAATATGTGCACAGTATGGACCAAATCGATTAAAATATGGACAAAGTCGATTACTGCTTTAAAGAGTTATCGTGCGCACCATTATAGCGAAAAGTTTTGAACTGTTGTGGGGGAGGTACCAAAAGGATTGGACCGATGTAGCCCGTCTTAGAACCTGATTTATGTTTGCGCAAAATATTACGGCTGCCAAATTTTGGATCGAATTAATTGATCCGTTGGAGAGTTATCGTGCGCTGCCTTAGCGGGATTTCATAGCTTTTAGGAAGAATGGACTTGCTCCTGAAAACTTGTACCGCACAGTGTTCAAATTTCCAAAAAAAAAACCTGGCCAAAAATAAAAAAAAAAAATTATCAATTTACACTAAATAGGGCCAAATATTGTTTATAGGATCCCACTGCGTGTAGTTATGAACAAATATATATATGTTTAAAAAGTGGATATAAAATCAGGTCAAAGTGACCCTTTTCGGAATTCTTTTGTCTCAATATTTAAGTTGTTTATAAAACTATGCTAATATCCAAAATAAAGAAGTGATTTTAAATATGTTTTTGTAATTGTAATGGAAGGTATGTGAAACGAATTTAAAATGTTCAGTGTCGCCATTGATGTCCGTACTTAATTTTTTGATTTTTGATTTTGATTTTTTTTTTTTCAAGGACAATTTTCACAATAAATGATGAAAATAGTTGTAAGTAAGATCGAGTTGGGCTGTGTACCTTACCATTTCCATGGAACATCCTGCATATACTTGCACTTTTCGTTTTTATGTAATCAGAATGTCAGAATATAGCATATAGGGTAACTTCCTGGCGTTTAGGTAAAATTTAGAGTTTTTGTGTATTCTAGGACCTATAGTAGCAATTTATGACGAACAAATTTCTAGAATATTTTGATCTGATACGATCACATTTTATAGGAGATTTTAAAGATTTGTGAAAAAAGGGGTCAAAAGACCCCTTTTATGACTAGCACGAGGGTTAATTTTTTTAAGAAAAAGACTTCTCACATTCTTGTCAGTAAAGTTACCAAAGACACCGTATACCTAAAGTCAAAGGATTCCAAGTAATCTTAACTCAAATATTTCCAAAACTGTAGAAATGGTAGAAGCTTTGTCTTTGACGCTATTCTTCTAAAATTATATTTTGCATGACAATTTTGCCAAAATTCACATAAAGTAGGACCTTAACCCTAAAATGTGTTTTGAATTTTGCATATTTCTGGAGTTTAGTTAAGATATAGATATTTGGTGTATTCGAGGACCTATAGTTGATGGCGAAAAAAATCGTAGAATATTTTGATCTGATACGATCAAATTTTATAGGAGAAGAGACCAACAATACCCTTTTAATAAGCATCTGAGGGCTAAAAAATATGAAAAACAAGTAAAAAAGTATCAGTCGGTTTTGCCGACAGAGATATACCCTCAGCCTGTGTAAATTAAAATTCTTTTTTTCTCGAAAAAAAAAAAACTTTGTGCGTATGAACTTCATGACAAAATATGGATTAGGATAAAAGCTCAAAACTTCGCTGCGCTCCAGCCACTGCACTATAGCGATATTTTACACTTTTCGGGCTGTTTTCTCAAGAAGTATGGACTTGCCCCTGCTAAAGATTGTACCGCCGTAATGGAATCAAAGTGGTTCGAGAGCAGGTATTAAAGTGAATTTATCAGAAATTTTGTGTGGGAGATACCCGAAGGAGTGGACAAAAACAGTCCATATTAGGACATGATCTATATCTGGTAGATATATTACGATGTGTAAAGTATGGACGAATCGGTCACTCCCTTCAAGAGTTAGAGTGCGCACAATTTTTCCGAACATTTTAGAACTTTTGTGGGGAAGTAACTGAAGGAGTGGACAGATATGGAAAATCTTTGAAGTTAAACTATATTCGAGAGTTAGATCCCTTCGAGAGTTATCTTGAGCTTCAACAACTACACACGGCATCACAGGGGTTGTTTGTACCTTTCAGGCTATTTTCTCAGGAAGTATGGACCTGTCCCTGATGAAACTTGTACCGTCGTATGGAGGGAAGTGGATACAACTTGCTACAACAAAAAACGAAGCGATTCAAGAACAGGTCCTAAACTGAACTTCTCCGAAATTTTGTGTGGGAGGTACCTGAAGGAGTGAACCGATTGAGTCCATATTGCAACCTCATCTAAGTCTAATAAAAATTTCACGATGTGCAAAGTATGGACCAAATCGGTTACTCCCTTCAAGATTTATCATGCGCGCAAATTTTCCGAACATTTTCAAACTTTTGTTGGGGAGGTACCGGAAGAGTTATCATGCGCTCCAGCCAGACAGACTGACGGACGGACATTGCTCAATCGACTGCAAATTGTCTAAAACACATTTCGTCCAAATATACTTGGGGTCTAAAACCATTATTTCGATGAGGCACATTTTGCCCTTATGAAAGTGTATATGGTAATATTCAAAAATGTTTTACAATCGTTGAAGTTGAGGTTCACTATTTAATAAGTCGCGAAATGTCAATATATTTTATATAATTTGAATATATTTATATTAATTGAAGTGTTTTAGCCGGGGTCTCATAATATAGACCATAATAAATAAATTACGTGGAAGCTGTGTTGGTGGTAATATAAAAAAATGGGTAAAAATGTGTTGAAGTTAGCAAGTTTTTTTAGTGTTTTTTCTTGATTTCTTGTCAAACCAGGGAAAATTCGGACCTGAGCTCAAAGAAAGAATTGAAGAATACCTCTTGAGCAACATGGTTCTAATGTATGACTTCTCGATATATACAGTGCATCCCCCTTAAATCGATGCTGACATTTTGAAGTTTTGAAATCTGGGTTTTTTGAATTTTTCTTATAATTGGAGGGCGCAACCAGATAATGACCTAAACTATTTATTGGATTGTAGAACTCGCGATTTCACGTCGTTTGATGTATATCTCATGAGTGTGCTCCGTACAGCTCCCTAGTAATAGGAGTCCAAAGTCGAATTTTTGGTGCGTAAATTTTCTTTAAAACCCTATTTTTTGGCTTCAAAATTTACAAGTGTGACTCAGGTACCCTTGAACCCCGCGTGATTTTAGTTTTTTTCCGCGCCGGATTTAATAAGCCCTACCGCGAATCGAATCGAATCCATCCACTAAAACCGCTGATATAGATACCCTGAAAATAGGAAAATAAGCAAAATTTTATTTTTACTAATCCGCATACTAACCCGCGATTTCCCTTAAAATTTTTTACATAAATGGAATCCTTTATACGCGATTATAATATTTGTCGAAAAGGTGTGTCATAAATTACAGAGATTCGGGAGTAGTATTTGTATTTAACCAAAAATATAATCAGGTAGCACATTCGCGGTTCTTGACGAATCTATATAAAATTTGTCTTATTGACGTATTTTTAACAGGGGGTCACAGAAATCGGATGCGCCTTATAATCATATGAACATCGGGTTATTTTTACCCAGATGAAGCATTTTGGTGTAGTAAGATGCAACTGATGGCACACTTTGGTCGCTGAATGAAACATGGAAAAATGCAAACATATTGATAGAGATACACTCGCTCTATGCGAAAAGCACATGCGCCTCAACTGATTTTAACTATTTCGCGCGTTATACGGTTTTTAACTTTTATGTTTTTTCTTTGATTGTAATATCAATATCACTCTTTATTTCCTAATTCTATTGCTTAACACACTAAGCAAATATACTTTCACGATGATAAACTATTTTCCTTGAAGAGGTTTTAGCAAAATATTTCAGGTTTTGTTTGAAAATTTAGCGAAATAGTAGAATAACTCCCAAAAAATGTTCCCAAATTTTTCGTATTAAACCAAAAAATATATTCTTGAAATAATGTTCCAACAATAAACTTTTGTCTTTTGTTGTAGCTGCAATATGCAATTTAAATTCCTAATCTATAAAATTTTGGTCTCACATTTTTCTGGACATTTTCTAGATTCTGTACGTATTTTTAATTTATTTTTTAGAGATTTTTATGGACTCTGAGTTAGAATAAATAAAATTTACTCAAAGATTCCTTCATTATTTTTTGATTTTCCGCATGAATGAAAATAAATTTAGCAAATATTTAGGCGTCTACGGATAGATATTAAATGTTGTTACCGATTTATATATACATTTTGGTATTACAACACAAAGGGAATTTTTAAATATTTTTTCTTTATAAGGGAATAAAACCCCCCATAACTTTTGGGCGCAGCATCCAATTTTGTGAACGCGAGCAGATTTGAAACCACGATTTTTTTCTTAACCCATGTACCAAAAATCGTGAATGTGCTTGTAAGAAATTTTTTTAATTTTTTTCGATGGAATTGTAAAGGAAATTTGAAATTTACCATATACCCTCGTTGGCATAAATGCTGAGGGTATAATGAAACCAGCCACTCGAAAACGAAAAACCCAAGGTTAGGTCAAAATCCATTCATTTTTAGAGTTTTGGCCAGGTTTTTCGTAAAATTGGACACTGTACACCGCCGTAATGGGGGCAGCGAATACCAGTTGGTACAACAAGAATCAAAACGAGAGGAGGTCTCAAACTGCACTTTTTCGAAATTTTGTTAATATTCGAACTTGATATATGTCTGGTAGAAATAGAACGATGTGCAAAGTATGGACCAAATCGGTTAGTCCCTTCGAGAGTTATCGTGCGCATAATTATTGAGAAAAATTTTAACATTTATGGGATAGGTACCCGAGGGAGTGGACCGATATGGCCCATCATCTAACTTAAACTAATTTTGGACAAAATATTACCGTTTGAGAGTTATGGTGCGCTTCGTTTCGTCCAAACATACTTGGGGTCTAAAACCATTATTTAGATGAGGCACATTTTGTCCGTATGAAAGTGTATATACCCTCGTTAGCATAAATGCTGAGGGTATAAACACAAATACGCGTTCTGACACAAAATTCACTCTTTATAAAAAATGTATCTACCCATAGAGTATTAAATCATCGTTCGACTGTATTTCAATAAAGACATTAACAAATCTTCCACATTTTTTACAATAAATCCGTGGATTTTATTGAAGATTGCAGCATTTAAAATAAACGCGCATGACTGGAAAATAGTGTTTTTTAATTATTATAAATTCTTCCTTTCCATATGGGTATTTTTTTATTATTATTTTTTTTGCAAACTAAATAACGAAAAGAGAATGAAAAACATTCTTCCAATATACTAAATCCCCAAATTAATTCCCATTATCTCTTTCTATTGTAATAATACATTTAGCACCAAGCTCCAAAAGCACGAATATAGAATATATATACATAAATATCCTTAGTATATTAATGTGAATACAAATAGAATATTTTGAAGCAATCTATACGTTCTCCATACAGGGTGGTACCAAGTATGAGAATAGAAGTTTGTAATATGCTTGCAAATTGATTTTGTAGTACAAAGCAGGATTTTATTTCGCGATGTAACAAAATTTTGAAGCAATCTGAATGAATTTTGTTTGTAGATCTTGGCTTTAAGACACCCTGCATAAAGAATGCAACATTTGCATCAATACTATTATATTTCCAGATGTTAAATATATTTTAGATTCAAATATTATTTTACGCTGCAAAAAGTGTTAAGAAAAATACACACACGCAGATTTAAATAAAATAAAAATTATATTAAAATCGTATAGTTATATAAAATTAAAGCTCTTTGGATATTTAATATAATTGCAAAGCATGTGATATTCTATATGGATATAGGTATTTTTGGTACAACTATACAATAATACAAGTTCATTATTATAAACAAATCAATTAAATTTTTATAAACAAAATACATTAAAGCCTCGAATAAAAATGTGTGTGATATTATTTAAATCAGATTTACGTAAAACTTATTGCGGCATGTGTTTGGACTCTAAAGCTTTTCTAAGCAATATGAAAAGATTTAATAATGAAGTTGTAACTTCGTATCCATTGTCATACCAAAAATAAGCTTTTGTTATTGATAAGCATATAAGAAGTATGTATGTATATTGAAATACTATATATGTAGATATGCATGTATTTCGTTTGGGTTTGTTACGAAACTACTTACTATTTGTATCGCGTTTTTCACAAACCACTTTGCCATCAGGCCCTAAATATATGAACACAATGGAATTATTACCAAAATCAAAATTAATTGAAACATACACAACGGGGAGGGAAGAATACAAATTGAAAACAAACAAAAACTAAAAGAGGAATATGCATATGATGGGGGGTTAGTTAACAATTGTACATACAAAGTATCAAGCCAAAACGTGTTAGTAAGCTAGTAAGGGGGTAGGAGGGAGGTTCGTTCAACATAAATATAGTGGAAAATGCTAATTAAAAAGTTACAAATAAATAATTTGAAAATCGTACTACTATCTTCATCGGTTCCGCTTAGAGCTAATCAACAAAGTAAGAGAAATTATTAGACAGGAGTTAAATAAGGCAAAAATAGTCGTCTATGTTTTCATTTTTTTAAGGAACAATAAATTAAATTGTTTCAATAAATTACAATATTTTGGCCTGATACTGTATGTTTGATATAAATTGAAGGTAACAACGGGGAAATTAATGCGGGTAAGAAAATGTATTGTAACTCATATCCAATGTAAAATATGCAACCTTGACATTGATTTTTAACGAATAATTGTTTTTTTTTTCAATTAAAATCAATGTTAAATTGTAACCTTCAATTAAATCAACACACATCATATGTTAAGTGTTTATGTAAATATGTGCGTGAAGACACATCTAACATGTTTGTTGCTTTAATATTTTAAAGGATGTATTTTAATTATTTTTTGCTTTTTAATTTTTCTAATTAAATATTTTTTTCGAAATGTGTATTTTTACTCAGTTAGCCCAAAACCGCTGTTTCTATTCTCACTATTTCTCACATTCATCCCAGCTATATATCATTTTTAACTGAACTGAAAGTCTTAAACCTCATCAAGATTAGTGCGAAACCACTTGTATGGAAGCCAGAGAAGAAAATGTGAGTCAGCTACGCTAGGATTGTTAAACACCCTCGAAAATGTGATGTTGCGTATAAAGCGGGCATGCTAACAATTGCATTAGTGCAATGCAATGCTACAATGCATAAAATATAAATGTCCGGATTAGACAAGTTCTTCTGTGAAGATTAATTTTCAGTATGATGAATTCTGCATTGGATTAAAATAGTGTGGAAAATATTTCCAAAGAGATGTATTGACAGTAATACAGTACCCACTATGTCTTTATATACCCTCATAACTTCATCAGAATGAATGATATTCAACCCTGCCTGGTAGGCTCGTGCCTCTGCGGCTACGTCTCCCTTGTCTCTTGTCCACAAGATTGTGGCAGGGATACTAAAGATCCTGTTGCAGTCCTCAGGTCGCCATTTTGGCAGTTTTGAATAATCTTCCATTACGTTTCGCTAACGTTTGCATACCCCACGCGCAACGACCTATAGAGTTAGAAGAGGTTTACAACCGACCCCGAGATTGTACAATCATTCCCATACATTATAATCCATATGCCGCCCATAATCCAATGCTTCAACGGCAGAGGAAGATCTTTTCTATGTCCTCGAAAAGTTTGGCGTGGTTGACCGTAACGAAGGTCAAGAATTATCATTAAGATTCCGCGAGGATCCAACGCTTTGGATGACCAACTGAAATGACTCCTTAGATCTACCTCTGCCACAAATGTTTAACGTTTGTGTCTAATGAGCTATGTCGATCCATTCCTTCAGGTACCTCCTCCGCATTATTAGCGAGCTTTAGTTTATACGCCCAAAAGGGCCATCCCACGGCAGTGGGTTCTTACGTACCGGCTTGACCCGAAACCAAAAGTGTTTCGGCCAGCGGCTGCCAACCCAGCATTATATGCTGCTACAACAACAACAACATCTGCAACGTCGTTCATATAAAGATTTACGCTTATATCTTTGGGCATCTCTCCCTAGATCATTAACATCCTTCCTGGCATGCCTGAGGGTGTGACGATTAAGAAACGGATTAGGATGACTACCCTTTTATTATGCTGACGTAATCTTTCTGTCTTCATGTAAATAATTCAGTGCTCTATTCGCGGACCACACCGGCGCTGCATAGTTTACCACAGACCGACATGTCGGTTTAAATTCCCAATGGAGATGTCATTCTCCTACTGGGCGCGTCATCTCGGTTGACGGATAGGAGGGATTTTTAGGACATGTTCGCGGACCACACCGGCGCTGCATAGATTACCACAGACCGACATGTCGTGTTAAATTCCCAATGGAGATGTCATTCTCCTACTGAGCGCGTCTTCTCGGTTGACGGATAGGAGATATTTTTAGGACATGTTTGTGATCCGGCTGCTTTCGGTGTGGATGCTTTGGGACCTACGGTTGTACCTGCTACAAGGTCTACAATGACAGGAAAGATGACGGAACGGCGATCTCAAAGGACAACGATTATGCCAAGGTTGGTGCAAACGAGTCTACGGGTGACACGACCGAAGTTATGACCGGGGGGAACTTCACTCATGTACCCAGAACCGAACTTCAAGTAGACAAGAACTTCCTTCCAGTCACTATAGTTGCTCAAGCCAAAGCCTCCAAGGAAGCTGCGGCGACAAGCAATTGACGAAACATAATGCTCCAGGCAAATACGTGGAGTCAATCTCTGCTCCGAAGCCGAACCCAACCCACGAGGGAATGAAGAAGGCTAACGGATCTACCTCTAAAACAAATGACATCCGTAAAGAAGAACAATTGGCAAAGATGTAAGGGTAAGCGAGGAAAATCGAGTTTAGATACCTCCACAAGCTGCAAAGAAGTGAAGTTGGTAGGGCCAACTGAAACAACATCTTCTTCTGAGAAGACGGAGAGAACTTCTCAGCAAAAATCTGTGAAACAGGTTCGTTCTTCCGAAGGCCCCCAGCCTTCGCCCAATAAGACCATAGTTTCTGAGGTGATCAACCCATCGACCTTCTATGCAACTGCCCTAACTCAGAAAGCCAAAGGGTATAAGCCCAGTACCCAGAAGGCAGTCACCTCCTCGGGAAAAGCAAGGCAGAGGGACACAGGCGCAATAAACCTTAAGCCAGACCGGCCCCCAGAATGTAACCAGAACAGGTTGAGTTGGCAGTGTTTTACTTAGTCGATGGTCACACTAGAGAGTTTCATTGAAACAATTCCATGAAAACAAGGGTTCTTAGGTCGAGTTTCACAGTAGAGTGATATCGTTAAGTTGCTGTAGTGGGGAACTCGATCTTTAAATACCTAAAAGTTTCAATGAAACCACTCTAGTGTGACATTCGACTTACTAACGGCCTCTGATACCGATGGAAATTACACTGGTTGAAGACCTCGAAAATAACATAATAAAGATTTCTTGACCTCATGTGGTAATGTATGCGGCGCTAAAGTCGTCGGAGAATTCAAACGTCTAGTATAGAAGAATCGTCGTAATTTCTATTAGGCCAATATTTGTCACAGCTCCAGCTGCGTAAACAAAACCCCGGTTAGATTCGGTACATTTGCCCCATCTCTCCTTGTTGAAGGATTATGTCCACCAAAGGGTACAGATGATACACTGCTTCTTTTCAATTGTCGAGATAAACAAGCTTATCTAACTCTCCTGAATATTTGATCGTATCTATGAAAGCGAATAACTCTTTCCAATATTTAACTGAATTTAAATTCTATTGATTTATGTTATAAAGAGTAGCCTGGCATATTTGAAGTCTCATAATTTGGTGAACGATCAGAATACACATTTCGTAATTTTACATTAGGATTTCATTAATGGATCTAAGAACAAACGGAAATATTCTAACACAAAATAACGCATACACATTAATTGCAAACATAAATTACCTTCTTGCACTTCAATACCCTCGGCCTTCAGAAGATCACGCAATTTTTGTATTTCTTCCTTAAGTTCACGAATAAGTTTGGCATTGGCATCTTCATTGACAACAGCTTTACAGACAATGGCCTTAGCGCGATCAGCATATCTGTTAAAAAACCAAAACATTAATTCATTATTTCTAGCCATAGAAAGAAAAAAGCTTACCTCAATGTACTTAATGTTTCATCATAATTGATATCAGCTGGCGAGATGGCTGCTATCATAGCAGTTTTGGAATTACCACCCAAATTTTCACGTAACAACCAGGTTAAAACTGAGTCACGGTATGGTATGAAGTCAGCTTTTTTAGATTTTTTGGTTTTGGAAGCCTGTATTGGGGGAATTACAATTTGAAATTAGTTTAAACAACATAAAGACAGTGGGACTATATTAAGAGGTTAGAATCATGTGGGCATATGGACCATCAGCATGAGTTCTATATTGAATAGGTATAAAATGTAAAAAAACATGCAGTAATTAAATACAAAGATCATTTTCGAAATTCCAATTCACTGTTATCTTATATACGTATTTATTTATTTAAATTGTATTCAATAAATGTTAAAAATACTTTCAGGTTATTTAAAGTGTTTTGATTTTAAAAGTAAGAACATAGTGAATCGGGAACATTTTCGAAAAATTGTCTTCATACCTAAAGAAAAAACTTTTTAAGTACTACAGAACTGAATATAACCAGAAACAATGTAAATGGTATGTTGTTTTAAATTAGAAAAATTTGTTTTAAACACGAACGAAAAATCAAATATTGAATCCTCCGACGTTTTAAAAAACCTGTGTTCTAAATAAATTGTTCGCAATAAGACATCTTAGTCCCGAGAAGATAAAAGGGATGAAACATTTGAACAATCCATTTTAAACGACAGCAATTTGTTGTTTTCAAAACATAGGAGATTCAAACCAAACGAGAAACTTTAACTTTTGCACTTTTATTATTTTTTTTAATTGTATAAGAATACTTTATTCTTTATTTACACTTTATATACTTACAGACTGTAAAAATGCAATTTTCACATTAACGGACGTTATGAATAACCAATTGTTTGTGGCAAATAGAATTTATGATTTTTTTTATTTTTATTTGTTTTGTGATGAAAGAAAAAGCAAAGTGGATTTTTTAGAAATTTAGAAAATACTTGGACAGCTTTGTTGTTGTTAATACATATATTAAATTATTGTTAAACATATTTAAGGAAACTCAAAACAAAATAAAAATATCCCGACGAAAAAAGATGTCATTGAGAGTGAGTGTAAAATGTCTGTGTGGGTGTGTGAGTATCAGAAATGAAGATAGTTTTGTGTTGGGAAAGATAAACTAATGTGAATGACTATTCTATCAAATGATCAGTACTTACAATTTCTGCCAAAGCTGAGATAACTTTGCCCAATGTCGTTAGAGATTTATTGATGTTGGCTCCCTCCTTCAAACGTGTACCCTTGGCACCCGTTGAATCGGCACGTTCTGAACCAGCTAAATCAACCAAACTGATTTTGGAAACTTTTTCTGTATTTAAATCGGTCATGGCATCATGACGTTGTTGTGTAAAGAATATGGTAAAAACGGCATGAGAACGAGAACTGGTCTCATTCATGTTGGTGGCTGCCACTGTACGTGCTTTGTTGCCCTCGTCAATGAGGTCATGGATATCTTGATAACTTGTAACCGCCAGTTTGGAGAGATCTTCTACATAGGGACCCAACAGAGGATGTTCTCGTACTCGTAAATTGCCCTTATTCTTGGGGTTAAGTAAATCGCGTACACGTTCACAATAGATTTCCATATAGGAGACTTCGACCTGCAACAACAACACAAAAGTTATATAAAAATATTATGTAGATTTCAAATTTTCTAGGTTTTTGGTCTGTTTCTTTAAGACAATTCGAAACCAAATTCGTTCGAATTACTACCAAACTTGTCTACAGGAATTAGTAGTAATTCGACGAATTTGTTTTCGAATCGTCTTAGAGAATCAAGCCATTTATTTTTGGTAAAATTGCCTTACCGAGTACTTTAACTCATCTGATTCTGTTGCAGCTATACGCTTAAACAGATCTTTACAAATCATGGGAATTATGCCCTCTTGATGTTCCTCTTGTTTACCCATCATTGTATAGGATTTGCCGGCACCAGTTTGTCCATAGGCAAATATACACACATTATAGCCATCAAAGGAATGTTGCAACATTTCTTCACCAATATCCTTGTACACCATAGCTTGTGTTGAGAAACATGGATCTTTGGGCTACAATAAAAGAGGTTTTATTATTTTGTAAATCAAAAGCTTTACTACCTTTGCAAACAACTTACATTATGTGACCAATAGGAGTAATCGAAATTAAAGCGTTTGACAGAATCAGCGGAATTGGGTGGAACTTTTGGATTTGTAATGGCTGTTAAAAAAGAAATAAGGATTGGTAATTATTTTTATTCAAAAGATGTTTTATTAATAATTGTATTATTACCTGTGGTCGTATTATCGAACATTTCTATGATACATTTTGACTCTCGACTTATCTCCCGCGAGTTGAAGGGACGCACTCGAACCGCCACTTTAACCGACGACATCTTGGCGGTGAGAGGCCCAAAGGCGGCCTAGTTCAACGGAGGGATTAAAAAAGGTTGACTAGCAAATCTGAAAAATGAAGAAAAAATGTGATTAATAAATGTTATTGCTGTCTAAATTAGAAAACTGTATAGACTGGCCATGACCTATTAAAGATAAACAATAAAAAAACAAAGACCATAAAAAACAACACCACAGAGTACAAGACTTAGTAACTGAATATGTCAATAGCTTTTGTAATATAAGAACAGGAAGTGATAATCAGTATTCGAAAAAGTTATGATTAAAGTCGTATTTACTACAATTTTGTAATTTGCAACATTTCAATTGTAATTCAAGAATTCTATTTGTATTTCGAATTATTCCATTTGAGACTAAGTGTGCATTTATAAATAAAACATTGTAACTTAATTTTTTATTTTTTTTAGTAAATACATTTTCTGAACACTGAGAACCCCATAACCACATTACAGCCAAAAATATAGATAAAAAACTCAGGATTTTATAAAAGTACAGACCCAAAAACCCTGTTGTTTTGTGTTATCAGATCAGGTTTGGATTTTATGGCTTCATCTAAAAATGACTACATATTGACTTATTAGAATAAATAGGGGGCTATGTCTCTAAAGCCAATTTCGGATGTTGTTTAAATCTCTTCAGCAAATTTGTAGATAGGAACATAAAGAAAATATATGGAGAAATAATGAACTCGAAAAACTACACGTATTGCCTCAAAATGTATAACATATCTTAAAATTCCATAATTTGTATATATTTCGCATCATATCTCTAAAACTTTACCTTTGGAGAAAATATTCGCTGGAATGTAATATCTTTTCAGAACCTCCGTCTTTAGGCTAAAGAGGGAATATACACTTTGATACGATAAAAATGTGCCTCATTGAAATATTGGTTTTAGACCCCAAATATGTTTGGACGAAATTCGTTTCAGACAATTTGGAGTCGATTTAGCCGTGTCCGTCAGTCTGTCCGGCTAGCTGGAACGCACTATAACTCTCGAACGGATCAACCAATTTGATTATTGTATTATTTTGTCCAAACATAGATCAAGTTCGAAAATGGGCCGTATCGGACCACTTATTCGCGTACCTCCCCCACAAAAGATCAACATTTTTGTAAATGGTGCGCACAATAACTCTGGAAGGGAGTAACCGATTTTGCTCCAGACTGTGCATAGTTTAGTTCGTAATATTTCTCCCCGACATAGACCAGCTTCAAATATGGACCACATCGGCCCAATCCTTCACGTACATCCCACACAACTTTTTAAAAATTTCGATAAAGTACAGTTTAGGGACACTCCTCAGGACGTTATGAAATTATTACGGCACCTTTTACTGCGGTACATATTTTTTCGGGGGCAAGTCTATACTTCATTGTCACTTACGATAATGCTATTTATATTTAAAATTGAAGATATGTCCATAGTTTTTATATCTTCCACTCCTGTTATTATTCCTTTGAACAGCCACATGCTGAGAGTATATCTCTGTCGGCAAAGCTGACCGATGCCATTTTACTTGTTTTAATTTTTTTCGTAAGGGTCGATTTCTAATCCAACGCCTAAATCCATAACTTTAAACGTTATCATTCGTGAATATAGAATTGTATGTTATAGGGGAACATTGACTACTCCTTAAACTTGGGCATTTACTAATCCCAGCTCCGCTGAATTATTGGTGATTGTTGTTTTGATTCGCATCCATTAGAGTTGTGACAAATAAACTACATTTATGGAACTGTCTAGTTCACTACGCAATTGCAATGGTGCACATCATATGTATGAACAAGCTGTGCAATATAACACGTTAGACACGGTGCTCTTGAAGCAACTTTAAATGGAAGGTGCTTACACCTGGGATGTTTTTGCGGATTCTGAAACTACAATGTTCATAGATGAGAAAGGTCAAAAAACAAAAACGCTTTTTAAATAAATCGCTATTCATGTTGACATTTTTAGGGATTTTTAGGGTTTCACAACTTTACTGGGACACTGCAAGTCCTATAGAAATAGGACTAAAGAAAATGTTGTAGCTATGAAAATTCTCTACAAGAATGATCTTTATGATAATTTCGTAGGTTTTATCGTTATTGAGATATAGAAGTTCAAATTGGGACAATGCATCGAGTGTATCGCTACCTTATAAAACAATGTTATACATGGTGCGCCTTAACTAACTTTAAGTGAAAACCGTTTACACCTGTGAAGTTTTTGCGGATTCTGAAACTACAATGTTCATAGGTGTTAAAAATCCAAAAACAAGAAAAAATCGATGGAGGGATTTTTAAATAAATCGCGGTCAAAGTTCACATTTTTAGATTTTTTTAGGTTTTCACGATTTTGCTTGGAAACTGCAAGTCCTATCAAAATGGGACTAACGAAAATGTTGTAGCAGTGACAAGTCTGTACGAGATTGACCTGCATAATGTTTTCGTAGGTTTTACCGTTTTTCAGATATAGAAGTTCAGATCAATCATTCAGATTTTTTTCTCAGGTCTTCAGGAGTTTCCTTGAAAACCGCAATTTCTATCGGATTGTGACTAAAGAAAATTCTGTGTTGTACCATTTTTGAGATATATAAGATTAAGTTGGGAAATTGTAGTCATGACACTGTTTAAGCAGACGATACAGTCAGTGCATTATCCCAATTTGAACTTCTATTTCTCAAAAACGGTAAACCCTACGAAAATATCATAAAGTTCAATCTTGTAGAGAATTTTCATAGCTACAACATTTTCCTTAGTCTTGCGATAGAACTTGCGGTTCCCAATTTCATCTTGAATCGCGATTTTATCTAAAAAGCGCTCCGGCGATTTTTTTATTTTTTAATTTTTCTCATCTGTGAACATTGTAGTTTCAGAATCCGCAAAAACTTCCCTGGTGTAAGCACCTTCCATTTAAAGTTGCTTCAAGAGTACCGTGTAGATTTTATGACGTTACTCATACGTTTTGGAACTAGTACAGTGAACTGGAAACTAGATTACCCAACTCTAGCAGCCATCCAATTTCTTTCCCGTGACATCTACTATCCGCAATACAAAGTCTAGGCTCACACTTAATTTAACATACTGTGTGAACATCCAGAAAAGCCAACGGCCAATGAAATAATTTGCTATCGATTGTCGAATTTTACTTTTCACATACCTTTCATTAGAATTATAAAAATTAATATTTAAAAACCCGTTGCTTATATGGTTTTATAAACAACTTAAATATTTTCAAATACGGTCACCCTTATTTTCATTTTTTTGACACTATTTAGTTTGGCTATTAGTTTTGGTCTTTTTTTTGGCCAGGTTTTTCAGAAAATTAGAAACTGTGGGACCGGTTGAAAATTTACACGCAGAGAAAATTCACTATTTTGCACGACGATATCGAAAAATCATCTCCTACGTCCAAATATACATTTGCCAAGTTTACTTGCGGCAAGATTCTTATTGTCTGCGGTTCAATCCCTGACCAAAACATCAAAATTTGTTGGTGGTGGCAAATCTGCTCAGCGCAATTTTATCCTACATTTCCTGAATATTTCAGCCATTAAAAACTTCTCTAGTAGTTCGGACTTGGCGATAAAAAGGTGGCCAATATGAATCGGCGTGCACTCATTGTGGCCGACCGACAAAACTCTTTGAAATATTTTCCAATTCCATTTTGTTCTATTGTATTTTTTTATTGAGTACATAGTATCACTCAATCTTCATTGGCATTTCTTGGATAAAAAAGTTCTTTACAAAATTTCCTTTACAATATTCTTTTATTTTTTCTTTATATATAACAATATCTCTTTGAACAGTCTTTGACAATAGAACAATACGACTTGTTTTGCAAAAGATAAAAAGATTTCTTACCACCAGCACAATAGTATAAAATCCAATAAAGTTCACTTCTTAATACTTCAATGCGAGAAAACAAAAACAAAATAAATCACTTGCACCACTTGGATTTGCTTTCGAAACATATGTTCCACACAGCAATAACAACAAAACAATGGAAGCTCCACAAAACCTTCCAGTGCGCACATAACATCCACATGAAATGGAAAATTTGTCCGTCCACCAGCTGGCTGGATGACAATGTCTACATAACACACCTCCAGATAACGTTCGCATGACTCATACAATGTGAAAAAGGACACAAAGGATGGGGGGATAAACGTAAAAGTAGAAAACAAGAAGAAGAAAAGGAATTCCTTTATTGTCTCATACATGGTTGTGGCACAACAACAACGTAGACATAATTCATGGTTGAAATATTTTGTTTTTCGTGAAATGGTTGGTTCTGTGCCATTTGTTTGGAATTTGAAAACAAAACAATAAAAAATAAAGAAATATTACATTTGATGATCCACATTTTAGACAGGTGTATTAAGTTTGCCCTCTTTAATAAAAGGGACTATATTGGTGGGAAAAATCATTAATAATAAATTCTGTGATTTATTCAATTCAAACACAGCGAGAAGAGCAATATAAATTTCAATAATACGTATTTCAATGATAAACGGAACTTATAAAATCATTTTTATATGGAAATAAATATCTACCAAATAATGACTTTATTCAGTAAATTTTGGCAGTAGTAACAAATTGACCGTAAAAGTCATTATTTTTACATGGGAATGAATGACTTAGGAAGGAAGTACTTCCTTAAACATATTTCTAAGTACATATTTAACCACATACCGACAGTCGAAAAAATTCTAAAATCCAAGCATTATATTTTTAGAACAAATTCAACACCCCACATTTTTCTTTCCTCGTAATTTTGTTAACAAAAAAACCGTGAAACGTAGCGTAATGGTTGAATGCGTGGGACTTCGGTAGACTCCTAATTTTTCAATGTATATACATAATAGGTCTAATAAGCTCAACTCGAAAGAGAATTAATTAAAAAACTCCCATGCCGACGTTGAACTTTGAACACGCAACCCTGGGATTTGCAGTCGGACACAAAAAATGCTACCGTAATGAGTAAATTAAGTAGTTATGTGTAAACCAATATATATGTACTACCTGACAATGCGGAGAGTAATGAGCTCTCATTACTCGGTAATGCATGAAGTATTGACATGTGCCTACCAAATTGTTTATGGCTACCTTAAACCTGTAAAAAATAACGTAATAAAGCTATAACTGAGAAAGAAAGAGGGGATTTAATTCGCACTAAATGGCCTAAATGCAAGTGAAGGCTTGTGCGGCTCTGAAGATAAAATGCAAATTTGTACGTCCTCAATCAATATACAACAAAAAGAACACACTTGCACAACTAAAACAAGTGAGCAAAGGCCCCTACACCACTACCCCTGTGCATAAGCTTTTCACTAGTAAACATTTCTTTTAGAGAAACAACAAAGTTTTCACCTATCTGGCTTTTATACGAAATGACTTAAGGCAAATTAAACCAAAATAATTAATATTTAATTTTATATTTGACTACTGCCGACATCTACTTGGTGCTGATTGAAAGCTTTGCTGGTCTTCTTGCTTAGCATTTTACATGTCTTTAATACACCAAATAGAAACAGATGTATTTGTTATTAAAGTAAAAAAAATTAAAATATTAAAATTGAGATATATAATATTTTACTAAAATTGCCACATTTTGTATTAATTTAAAGCTTGGATGTTTTAGTTTCATTATCAACAAACTCTCTCCTTGGAATATGCCCAACAGAAGCAGAAATATCTGACATGGAAATAAAATTCCATAAATTGGAAATCCTACCGTCTATTTCAACATCACAAGCATTTCACCAATTTTGGTAACGTAATTGGGAACATTTTAATGTTCAGAATGTCTTCATTGTTGAAACCAGGGTTTCGGAGTCGAGACATCTTTAGTTCGACTCCGACTCTGAAGTCGGCTTCCTTCGGACTTCAGACTCCGAAGTCGACTCCGAGGGTAATTTTCAATGTTACTCAAAATTAATAAAATATGTACTATTTTCCAATTTGTCCCTATATGTTGTTTTTCCATAAGATGTTCTTTGAGAGAACATTGGTTCTAATATAGTACTCAATTACAAAACTGGAACATAATTCCTGAACTTATCCCATTGAAATTAAAACTGAAGTTAAGTTCGAATGGCACCCTTCCCCGTGAGAAAATCTTTAAACATTGTCAGCTTGAAGGGGCTATAAAAACTTTGATCTATATAAGAAACAATATATGATATTAAAAAAAATCGGTTTGAGAAGAACTCTACCGAATTTAAAAGATATACCTTAAATATCTTCATTGAATTCAACCGGCATACTGACAATGCAAAATTTACATAAAAACTAATTATGGTGGAGCTCAAATGATAGTAAAAATTCTCTGCCCCATCCTCAAACTGAGTATAATATAATTTTTGTCTACATGATACCATAGTTTTTTTTATAATATGAATAAACGGGCCAACAAAAATGTTTGTTCATATATTTTCCATATAAGAATAAAATAAACCGTGCATTTATAAATGTAGGAAAAAATTTGCCCGGAGTCGGAGTCTAGTTGGTTTTTCGACTCAGACTCCGACTCCACCAAAATTGCTCGACTCCGACTCCGAAACCCTGGTTGAAACGCATCCAATTAAAGCTAAAATACTCGCCAGTACAATTCAAATAAAAAATGGGATGTGCGCCAACCCATTTTGCATCATAATTAAGGTGATCTCTTTCTCATCCATTTACGGGCTTTCCGTTTGGAATACGACTACTAAGAGCGGAGATATTCGCATAAGAATAAAACTTTGAATTTTTGTCCACATAAGTTTTTTGCCCATTCCGACTCTTGAATATTATCCGACCATCACCAAACTCAATATACTTCTTCCTCTATGGGTTTCGGTTAATAGGGCTAACCACCAAAATTTCGTGACGATCCTATCAAAATTGCGGCCTGTAGCGTTATTACAAAAAAAATGTAAAAATGGGATGCATTACCGACTTTTGCGATATCTCCGTTGTCTGTAAAGAAAGATCTAATCTTTTTCCATTGACGGGCATTCCTTTTGGAATACGCCTACTAGAAGCGGATATATTCCAATATGAATAAAACGTTGTATGTTCTCCAGAATATTATACGACCATCACCAAAATCAATAGGCTTCTTCCTCTCTGGGACCCTCATTATCCCTCAAAATTTCGTGACGATCCGATCAAAATTGCCACCTGTAGCGTGATAAAAAAAATGGAAAAATGGGATGTATAACCAGCTATTGCGATATTTCCGTTTTTGGTCACCTACGCTAACCTACTTCGCATCATTGTAAAGATGCGATTTTCTACTTTCATAGTCAGGCTTTGCTTTTGGAAAGTCCACAACCAAAGCTGCGATATTCCTCATTGTAATTGAAATCGCAAAAATGTTGGGTTTTATTTGCGACTATTGTGATATCTTCGTTGTTTGACCACCTACGACAACCTATTTTACATCGTTAGAAAGATGATATTTTTACTTTCATGGTCAGATTTTGCTTTTGGTATACCGCTCATTAGGCCGGGTAAGAAATTGTATTGGTATGAATCAACCACTAATACTTAGCCATTTATTAACCGATTAATAATAGCTTATTCGAAAGATATTATTCGCCCATTTAAAAGAAAAAGGAATAATAGAAATCCGTTGTGGAAAAATAACTTACTTTTCACTACTTTTAGCGTTATAAAACAAAAAAGCAATGTGACCCAAACGAACCAAAGTATTTTCGTTGTGCATGGACCCCAACATGATCAGAACGCTTGAATATTTTTCTGGTCAACTTTTGTAGCACAATGTCATTTATCGATAGTTTCCGAAAAATGTGCACCTTCTCAAGACCAAAACGGCGTGCAGGAGCGTTTCAATACTTTTGCGATGTACTAGAGAGTTCTTGGCTTTGTCATAGTGTTGGATCGAAAATCTCAATGGTTTGGCTGTTATATGTCAAAATATGCAAAAAAAGTGGATAAAAAACTTCAAGTCAAAATCGGGATGCTCGATTTTCACCGTAGATATATGGTCCAGTGGACTTCTTTGCTAAGTACAATCCCAAGAATCAGAATCGCGACGCGCCCCTTTAACGTTTTTTTTTTCCTTCCATACAAATCGCCCCGCCCTACACCTCATAGAAGCTGAGACTTATACTTTGGAAAAAAACGTTGGCCTTTTTCCAAATAAATGGTTTGTCCATTCCGACCTCTAAATATTATCCGACCATCAACAACCAAAATTTGGCGATAATCCGATCAAAAATGCGACCTGTAGCGTGATTACAAGGTTTAGATGGACAGGCGGACGGACACACATAGCCAGATCGACTCAGCTCGTTGAGGCATTCATTTTGGTGTAAATATGTGTGGGTCTACGACCATTATTTCGATGCATTACAAACATTTTGGCCGAAACCAACCAACCTCCCCACATAGTGGTGTAGGGTATAAAAATGTTTAATTGTGTAAAAAATCTACAATTCATATGGGAAAACGGTTAGAAAAAATACAAATTTTTACCCATGTAATTTCAATTTTGTAATATTGAGCTGAAAGTGGACACTCTCAGGCGTATTTTTGCGAAACGAAATGTCGTTCCCTAAAAGTTCTACTCCACTAAAGTTGAAATTTCACTAATATTTAGAACCTGAGAAATAATAAAATAGCTTACTTGGTGTAAACGCTACGGTCATTTATTACATTTATTTTCCAAGAAACGTATATTTCTTTCAACAGAAATTTTCAAAAATTACACATTTTCCAAAATGTGGAAAAGTTGTCGTCTTTAGGAGCACCCACCAGTTGAAGAAGGCAGTCAATCTTTTCGAATCGGAAAATTCTGTTACATGGAACTAAATCAGAACGTGCATATACTTTTTACAAAACGTCCTTTGCACAGAGTATCATAGAATCAATTTATTGCACACAATTTTCAGCGGTATTTAGACTTATCAGTATGAAGGTGACATTTTTCAGACATTCAAATATTTTCAAAAAATCCCGACAAACAGATCCCGACTTTTTAAAGTAAATACTGGTAGCATTTTCGTAAGTGACAAAAGAATATATAAAGTTCTCAGTGTATTTTTGCGTTTGTGGACGTAATTATTCAACACAGTCTACACCAAGAAACACATAATGTATCCTATATTGCAAGAATACCATATTCAGGATAAAGGATCAAGGGTGGGCGGAGCACAGCATATAATACTCCGCTCCAAAGCTTTACATTGCCGATTTCAATATAATTGGGCAAACTTATTTCTAGACCAAATACTTTCACACATTCCAAATCCAATCAAAGTTGAAAAGACATTGCGTGTTCGGTGCATCAGATGGTACATGAAATCGGATATATATATATATATATATATATATATATATATATATATATATATATATGGGAGCTATATCGAAATCTGAACCGATTCACAACAATGTGGTATAAAAACTTATGTGGGGCAATATTTGAAGGAGTGGCACTAAATATTGCGACATATTTCAGGAAGTAGTGACTTCCTTAAGCTAGAATAAATTGTAACATTATAGTGACGATCACAACAACTACCCGCTATTTTAACTCGAATCGAGATATTTATACAGAGCTATATTAAGATTTGCAAGGGATGGACCGATGTCAGTCACTTATCGTGACAGCAGCTATTTTAGCTGTTCACCGCAGGATTTTTTA
Organism: Musca autumnalis; assembly: GCF_047663935.1. Classification (NCBI taxonomy): domain Eukaryota; kingdom Metazoa; phylum Arthropoda; class Insecta; order Diptera; family Muscidae; genus Musca; species Musca autumnalis. The sequence goes on along the minus strand of NW_027412088.1, from coordinate 135,523,652 downwards.
GAGATTTGGACCAATATGCCAGGAAGCATTGCTTTAAATAGGGACGGTTTAAAAAAAATTTACGATGTGTAATGTTTTGGCCCTATGCTCCTCAATGGAGTAAAAAGGAATAAATAATAATGTTTTGGTATGAAGCCGGCTGGTTGAATATGAAAAATCAAAAGAATTATTCAATTAAAATTCGCCAATAACACTACCTTTGGGCAGGGTTTTTTTTGGAGCTCTTGGACTTGCTCCCGAAAAAAACATACCATCGTAATAGGAGCCGCGAGGGAAAATTTTTAAAATTTGTTTGGTTGGATTGTAGCGATATATTTTATTCTGTAACTCATTTTTGCTGTTATCGATAATTGTCGGTAAAACTAAAATGCTTATAATTTCGATAATTAACGAAATTTTTCGGTAAGTTAACGATGAATAAAAAGTAGTCGCTAGCCTCTACCGACACAAACAGTGATGTCAACTTTTCTTTATGTTTTTAGTCATAATTTTGCGATTTAATTTTACCGATTTTTTTCGGTAACAGCAAAAATGAGTTACATAATCCCACTACTGAAATATTATCTGGTTGATGTGCAAAGTATGGACCAAATCGGTTACTACCTTTGAGAGTTGTCGTTCGCATAATTTTAGTAAAAAATGAACTCGACGGAGTTCGAACTTACAATACTTTACGACATTTTGTTTTTCGACAGCAATCTAAGGGATAGTCGTACTATCGATACTTTGCCACGACTAAACATTGTGAGAAACGGATTTCATCAAAACATGCTTGTGGTCTAAAGCCATTATTTTGATGGGGCACATTTTTGATCGTATCAAAGTATATACGCATACTCTCGTTAGCCTAAATGGCTATCAAGAGAGTACCGTTTTTAGCCGTACACTTTTAAAAACTATTCCCTCATTAAAAGACAAAAGTTAGTTTTATTAAAAAGCCCTTAAATAATATATGATGATCGGTCAATTGGTCAAAGAAAAATGTGTTTAAAATTAGTATTTCATAGAATATTCTATGCTACTCATAACTCAAAATAAGCCAATAGAAAATGTTCGATTGTTTCAAATAAGCAGCACCTTAGCTGTATTTTATGATTTTGATTTCTTGTAGCTAAAGAAAATGTTCTTGTAGTCATTAGTCCACATTTCGGTATAGAACCCTACATGGGTAGGTTCTGCTAAAATTCATAGATTTTAGTGTATTTAGGTAAACATAGACACACTTAATACATACATATGTTTATCATCTTCATTTGGCATTACATACACCATTCATCTGTTTTGGTAGAGTTTTTTTGACATCTCCTACATAATATTAATATTCGTGTTATTTCACGTTGGAATAAATTTTCTTGCCTTATTATTTTTAGTACATTTTGAAAATATATATAGACCCAATGGTGATACATAAGTATATGTGTATATTCATTCATACTCATGGATATTTTGAAACCTCAAACGCCTCAACAGTCTTTTTATTTGAAAACACACTTTATGTAGTTTATTTTTTTATATTGAACTGGTAATTACCTTTTGTTACAAATTTAATTCCGGTATTTTGTTTGTTTTCAAATTTATAGCTGCACCATAACTTTGTTGTTAGTTTATTTCTACACTTTTGACTCTTAAAAACACTTCAAGTAATAATTTTCGCTAAATGTTTTATATAGTTTTCACTGTAAACTTCTTGTAATTAAAAAAATATTTTATTAAATCGTTTTTTTAATTTGCTTTATATTATATTCACTATTATGATGATATTGATTATGAACTTTGTAACATGCACATTTAGATTTAAATAATAAACAAATAAAAATAAATAAAAGTAAATTGTTGTGAAATTAATGAATGCATAAATTAATTTAAATGTTTATAAATTCAGATTAGCAAAAAAGAACTATAGTGATTACATATTTATATACAAATACTATCCTTTACATGATTTGTCCCTACAAATAAAAACAAATTCTTCTAATAAAGATTATAGCATTACTGTAGAACAAAGGACCCCTCTTCATTGAATTTTTTATGGCGTGTTTCACAAAGACGATTCTAATACAAATTCGTTCGAGCTACTACCAAACTTCTGTTTTGATAAATATCAAGGCATATCGACCAGGTAGTGGCATCGACATATTTGTAATATGTTATTTCAAAATGTTCTTTATGTTTTTGGGGAAATTACAACAAAAATAATTTTTTTTATAAAGGGATTTGACACTTCATATTCGAACAGCTGGTGTGATACCACTACCTTGGTAATTGTGCCATGATAAATATTTAATTCATTTTTTGCTTTGTTCCAGAATCTTCTAGTCTACTATTTTGAAATTTTTACAAATTTTTCCTTTATATGTATATTGACAGAAATTTCAAAAATAGTAGATTCTTGCAGGTTCCGGAACAGAGCATTTGTTTCCAATAAACCAAAAATTTTCTGCAATAACACGAGTTTTTTTAGTAATTTGAACTAATTTCAATTCCAATTGCTTTAGATAAACATAACATTATTTTTATTATTCAACAAGTAAGAACAGACTATAGTCGGACGGGGCCGACCATGTGATACCCTATACCACTATCCCTGTGCACTAGCTTTCCGGGCTAGCTTTTGATAAATGATAACTTTTATTTAAATGTATACACAAAAGTTTTGATCAATTTAACCCGCTAAATATTATCCGATCATACCGTTGACTTGCACGCTACTTCTTCATCTCAAACCAAAACTACGTTTAAAATTTCGCGCCGATCGGACTATTATTGCGACCTACAGAGCGGCTACAAAATCGAGCAAAAATTTTGTTTTTGGTCCATTTCATCCCTTTAACATTTCACGATCATCGCCAAAAACTAATCAGTTCTATTCTGGTCCAAACCCGACCTCCATACTAAATTTCGTGACAATCGGTCCATAATTGCGGCCTCTAGCTTGATTACAATTTTTAATGGACGGACAGACGGACGGACGGACGGACGGACGGACGGACACACATCGCTAAATCGCTTTATCTCGTCGAGATATGAAGTTTGGTATACCACATGAGGGGTCTACGACGAATATTTCGCGGCGTTACATGAATTTTTGGGAAAACAAACTTATTATACCCTTTTCCACATTGTGGTATACGGTATAAAAATATCAAATTTTTCATTCATATTTATTTTATTTAAAAAGGATTCTACACAAAGCCTTCTTGCTAAAAACCATTATTTTTTTAATTCAAAATATCTAATTTTTCATTCATATTTATTTTATTTAAAATACACATTCTATACAAAGGCCCTTGTCAGCAACCAATCAATGATAAAACTTGACATCGTTTGATTCATTGTGAAAATTGCATGCTGTGATGAAAAGAATTAAGGACATTACTTTTTATCGCATTACTGCAAAACAAAAGGACTCACTATACATCCTACACACAAAGAACGAAGAATTATGGAGAAAACAAATGCAGCGAAAGTTCTAACGAGGATGCTGCTGTTATTGATGGTGGATGGGTGGGTGGTGGTTGTTGGGCACATGTACAATGTATTTGCTGCTTTGTCATGCGAATGTGTGGGTGTCGCATAGAAAATGAACTTTATATTATTATTGTTTAAGCATTTGTTGCAACAAAACTTATTATGGCAGATTAAATATCAACAAGAGTAAGTGGAAGCAGTAAGAAGAAGTGCCTTGTTAATGTTATTCAAGTGACTAGTGACTGCAACCATCTACTTCTAGAAGATGAGAAGAGATGAGGATATACAACACACACAAAGAACATATGATTTGATTTTATTAGTCATGGAAGGACAAAGGACAATGAGATGTGTTTGTTGTTATTCCTTTAGTTTTTCTGTCGGCATACACCACAATGTGTTATTGTTTTTGTTGTGATTGTCATGGATGGATGGATGATGGTTGGTAGGATAGATGCTACACAATAAAACACCAAAGCCAACAAAATCCTCCCCATTTTCTGGTCTTTGTTTTTTTTTTTTTTTTTTTTTTATGTCGTCCACCATACATATTATCTTGACCTTTATTAATAAATTTTCATGTTATCTCTATGATACTAGAAGAGAGATAGTGATAGAGAGCCAGGATTTTTCTACCCAAGAGAGTAAATATTGTAAATAAAATGTTGCTCTTTGTTTTAAAGAGTAGCCTCACAAATTAAGAGAATACAAGTAACTAATCAAAAAGAGACTATTCTCTTTCCATTGTAATGAAAACTATCGCAGAGTGTAGAAAATTACAAATTAAGAAAATCTCCAAACTTTAGGTAGAAACCTATACTCCTACAGTTTTTTCTTCAATTTTTACGGATACCAAATAAATGAAGGGAAATTTATAATATATATTAGAGAGAAAATGAAAAAAGGAAATTTAAGAAAACTATAAAATATATTAATGATTTTTCTAATGGATTGTTCGATTTTTTGACATTGATTTTGATTTTACTTTTTCGTTTAATATTTTTTCGTTTTTACCAATTTATGGGGAAGAAGGAGATTGTAAAAATATTGGCTGTCTGTCGTTTATTAAATGTTGCGAGACTGTCGCTTTTGTTGTTGTAATAATAGTTGTTAAATTTGTAGTAGTTGTGTTGAAAAAATTTTGGACTTGGAAATCAATCAATTGCAGCAACGATTTCTGTTGTGTTGTGGCACAAATCAGTAATAAAATTAAAATTGTTGTCAAAATCAAAGAAAATATTAAAAAATATCCAAATGCGCACATTCGTTCAAATTCTTGTTGTATATAAATATAAATATTTTTGTTTTTTTTTATAATTTTTTAAGTTAATAAGGCGGAGCAAAAAATTTCACTTTTAACAAAAAATTTACTGCTTTGTGTATTACTTTTTATTCTGTGCTCTAAGACAATTTTTCCAAAAGTTAAGACACCTTCACACAGACACACACATTCACAATTTTCTTCTTTTCCTTTGTAAGTATTATACAGAAAAAATAGGATATTTTCTTTATGGGCTTCTGCTATTTTTCACTTTTAATTTTACAGGAATTTTCACACGAATTTCGAGGAATTTCTTTATGTATTCAAAAGGGAACAGATTTTTTTCAAAACTTTTTCTTAAAAATTTCCAATCGATTGAAGAAAAAATCAGTATGACTAGAAAAAAACTGACATTTTATGATTCACTACTATTTTTTTGTTAGAGATTTTTTCTTCGTTAGTAATTCGTCGTCACGGCCGTGTTGTATACCCAGTAAGGGTAGAATTCGTTTTGAGACCTACGAATATTCGTCAGACTTATGCCACCTCAGAGGGTAAAACAAAATTTGCCAACAACAGCTTTTCAACTGAGGAAGAAAAGGGGGGAGGTTTGTGAGTGCACCAACTAACTGAGAGGGTAACGTTTGTCAGTAAACACCCCTGTAATGCGCAGGCGTCGTACTTAAACTTGGTAATAAGAGTTCAATTAAATGTTGGTATTTTCTACAAAGAAAAGAAAACAAAAAAATCCACTTTGTAATGTTTAACAAATGTTACAAAATCATATATACATATACACTTTAACACATCATATTTATTTCAAACGTTCTTTTTCTTTAATTTTAAGACAAAAAGTCTCACCAACATTGTTTCCTTTTCTTATTATTTCACATTTAACAACAACAACAACATCCATTTATTTTTTGTTGTCATTTACAAGCTTTTTTCTCTTCATAAATGTCCAAAACGTGTCTCTTTATTTTGTTTGAAAAGACTTTTGACACTTCAATGTCCTCTTTGGACACAACAAATAAAAAACGAAAATCTTAACATTCTGACAAGTCGGTACAAGGCCTAAACATCGTTGTCTATCAATTGAGGGAAATACATATATTACATGTGGAAGTTTGTAAATTGCCATTTGGAGATATTTCTTTAAAAGTACCTACACAGCAAATCTCATCTTTTTGTTTTGATTAAGTTTTTTTTCAGAGACCAGCGTTTCATTTCCAAATACACGTAATATCCATTTTCATTCATTGATGATAACATCGATTATACTAATTAGTGCTGCGTATGTTATTCTCAACCCCCACCCTTCGACTACTTGTTCAGAATGAGTGTCAAGTTTTTGGTTTTGAAGAAAAAATAAAGAAATATTTGTGATCCACTACAGTACGTATGCAATGCTAAGTGTTTCTTCGAAGCGTTTTAACGGAGTAGGTTATTATTAATTCAATGGAAGTGGAAGAAATAATTTCACTAGTTCTTTTGCATTAGTTCAAGTGAAGTAGTGAAAGATCGGATCTTTCCATCAATTTGGAATGAATACATTTGACTAAAATAAGTTACAGTAGAACTTCTCTATAACGAACTTCCCTATAGCGAATACTTCTCTATAACGAAGTATTTTAATGATTAAGTGAAAATTCTCAAACAAAATAATCTCTCTGTAACGAATTTATGAAAAACGTACCTCTTAAGATGGATACACATTATCAGTTTTGAATGAGAGCTTTGCGGTTGCTTGCTAGTGTGGGCGTTCATTTTTGCCATTCATCATGCCACCACAAAATATTTTGTGGTTGCTGGACGTTTGGACAGTTATCGATTATTGCGAAAAATCGACATTCAAAACTGACAATGTGTACTGCACTTTAGGCCATAACAGCTCAACTCGAAAGAGAATTAAAGTTATCCACTTAAGTTCTAGAAAGTTGTTTATTAAAATCTTGGGTACATTTTTGTATCCTTAATTTTTGGGCGGTTCGGTATCTGTGGACCAGAATAGGAGAAAAAATGTATAGAAATCTAATATTTTCAAAAGTTTTTGGCTATTTTCGCATTTAAGAACCGTTCATAGACATTTCGTATATTCCAGAAAGCTGTTTGCAAATATCTTTTCTACATCAATGTGGTTGATTGCTCTCTTGAATTTTGAACGGTTTAGTATCTATTGAGCAGAAACCAAGAAAAGAGGATAAAATTAGCATTTGTTTAGCTATTTTGGCCACTAAGAACCGTTTCTACGGAGTTTGTTTTAGAAAGTTGTTTAATGAGATCTAACGAACATTTTACTAGTTGGTTGTTTGCTTCAATTTTGATCGGTTTGGTATCTACAGACTAAACTCCGAGAAAAAACCATAATGCAAATTGGACCTTGACGATTTTGGCCTTGAAGATAAGGTCGAATAGATTTTATGTGTTCACAGTTATCATTCTTTAGGACGAGAGCTACAACTTTGCCTCCACGAGTAATCCCAAATTCCAAGCGGTTTAGAAGATATGATGTGCCTAACAAAATGTTCCCTTTTGTCATCGAAGCCTGGGGTCTCTATGGGCCCATAACCGCGAAAGTTCAAGTGATAGGGAAAAACGCCGGGACACGTGTCTTCTTATTTTTGGTATTCTATTACGCTGTGGTGTCAGAATGTGGTTAATAAACCATGACTCAAAAAATTACACACAGTGTTATTATTTATTTTTTTTTAAGTTTACATTAAGCAATTCGGTCAGTTGAGCGGTTATCCGTAGTGAATGCAGCTTTTCGAATTCCAACTTTCGTGTTGTGTCTGTTCGTACTTCATTCGCAATGTTTAATCGGGTAAGTACCTTTGCTGCAACATGGCAGTGCTCCACGGAAGAGGGACAAGGAAGACTTCTCTCATATCACTAAGTGTATTCCAATTCATATTAGCTTGCCACCGTTGAGAATTTGATGTTGTCTGGCATGGGTATCAAACCGCAGCAAAAAAGGATTTCCAGTAGTGAGAATGAATGAAGTTTTGCCTATTAATGAAGAAAATAACATTCATTCCATTTAATGTGTAAAAAATATGTCGCACAAACCACTTTCAAATTTCATATTTGTGAAAAAATACTATGAAATGAAAAAAATCAAAAAATTATTTCCTGTCGCACGAATGAATGATATTTTGCCTTTAACTTTTATTCCATTTAAATATCGAAAAAGGTCACTCTAAAACCACTTTCAATGGATATGATATATGTTGGCTTAAATTTGCTGCTGCTAAATACCATGTTTTTGCCACTGCGAAGCTATAGCCTCATACCCTCAGCTTTTAGGCAATACGATCAAAATGTGCCTCATCGAAATAATGGTGTTCCCTAGTATGTTTGGTCGAAATCTGTTTCAAACAATTTGTCTGTCTGAATAATGCTCACCATACCTCTTGAATGGATCAACCGATTTGGTCCAAAATTTGGCCGTCGTAATATTTTGTCCAAACTTAGATTAATGGTATGTTTCACTAAGATGATTCGAATTAAAATTCGAATTCAGTCTTTTGAAAAATATTTGATTTATTTTTGTTTTTAATGAAAAAAAAATTTTACAACAATAGGTGTTAGGTTGTAATTCGAACGAATTTGAATTCGAATCGTTTTAGAGAAACAGCTCACAAGTGTCGCAATGGGACCACTATCGTCTATGTTTGTCCATTTCCTCAGGTATCTCCTCCGCAGGACTTTTGAGCTCTAATCAAAATCCTTTTTTTCGGCAAGTTCATATATCCAAAAAGAACACACAATTCTTTAAACCAACTATAAATAATTTTAGGGGAAAAGGGGTAGCCGATATTAGAGTTTCAATCCACACAGGCTGAGGGTATATCTCTTTACTTGTTCCGTTGTCAGATGTTTCATGAGGATACTGCATTTTCCGACAGTTGGACCAAAGATATTCACCTTTCCAACTGTGGCATTAAAATTGCCTAGAATAATTATAATGGGCAGGACACCGGTCATATGTTTTTTAAGCGCTTGTAAAATATATCTTTGGTCTGCTCGTCCTTTATCTTTGGTGGGAGCGCAAATAAGACTGATGTTGTTTTTGTTTTTAGCCGAATTGTAGCAAATCTTCCATCCACCGGTGTGAAACTGGAAATGGATGCGGATTTGTAATTACTCCGAGGTTAAGAGTAATTACAAATCCGCAACCAAACTCATGAAGTATGTATGTATATCATGGCAGCAATAAACAATGCGTCACCTTTAGATGTTGTTGTGACGTCTAGCCCAATCCATTGTATTTCCAGTATGTATCGGCCTTAAATTTTGCAATTATATGTGCCAAAGAGTAAATTGCATCTTCTCTATAAAGAATCTTAGCATTCCAGGTGCAGTCTCGCTGAGCAGCGTCCTAAAAATGTTGCTGGGTCGCCAAAATGTTGTTTTTGTTTTAACCACCTTACAACATTACCTCTAGACTTCAAATATTTCAAAGCTCTTCGCGTCACCCTCGAAATATCTTGAACTAAATTTGGCATTTATGGTTTCAGTGGACCGAAATCCCCTAGTCCAAAAATTATTTAATAAGTTGGTACTTTTATTAAAAATAACTCTATCATTGATGTCTGTATAGATATAGTCTATATAAGCACCATCAAATTGTTTCTAAAGTCTCCCATTTTCTCAGCGAAATAAAATTTGATTCAAACCTCCAATTTAGTTTTTTTCATTTGGTTAAGTAAACGACTATGATTGGTTTTATCAATTCAAGAATGTGACACGTGTCGGGTGGCATCTGGAATTTGGCAATATTCAGAATTTATTCCAGCCACAATACTTGCACTTGTTTTCTTTTGGTATTCTCATTGACCTTCATGTCCCTCGCCTACACACTCCCTACATGTCGGAGACATTTCCATAGTGTATGTATGTGTGCGTGTGTGTTGAATTCCTTCCCCACCTGTATAGTTAATATTTTCGCTGTCAAGTTCAAACATTTGTCTTTGTTATACATTTTCCCCGTTTTGTTTTTTTTCATACACTCCAATAACAACAACGACGAGGACATATCACCTGGCATATTAGACAAAATATTGTTGTTAATAACGTCAACAAAGTTAGAAAAGAAAAAATCAAACAACGAAAATACGATATGACATAAAATACGGATTTGCAATATGCGTCGTCTACCAAAATGCCCTACATCTTATTTTTGTCATTTAGAAAATTAAAAGAGGTTATGTTATATACATGAAAGACAGTAATGAATTTATTGGGATGTTTTCACATACATAGATATACATACATACATACATATGTATGTACATACAGACATGTTTATATGAAATATTGTTACATTTTTTGGAAAGTGTTTTATGCTCTCCACTCCACAGATAGAGTACTGAAGTTTATCTTGTGTAGCACTGATTCGAGTATTTGTCTTGTTATTTATTAATTTGCTAGACAAATAATGAAAATAGATTACATTTTATTAAAATACCACCCCTTATTTTATTTATAAACAATTCCTGTGTGACGCACTTGGAAAGTAAAGATAATCAAATCACATCGATAAATGATGTATCCAATTTAGGGATGGCGATGCGAGAACCAAAAACCTAGCATTCTTTGAATGTCTTAAAATGTTCTTTTAAAAGTCCTCAAGTTATGATATTGGTACATTTTAAAACCTCTTTTTCTAGAGCAGATTATATGGGAATTTTTTTGTATATACATTAGAGGGGGGCGCGTGTCGTGCCGTGAGTAGTGCGTGTTCGTGCCTTCTCGAAAAACGCCGTTTTTGTGCGTGTCGTGCCGGAATACATTTTTGGCCGTGCGTGATCGTGTTTTTTTGTTCGACAAGATTTTGCACGACACGACTAAACACGACCTGCACTATGTGACACGATAGTGCTAAATTTTTGGTCTCCCTTTAGAAGTCGTGCAAGAGACTATATAAAACACGAAAATCGAACAAGTATATAAAACCGACCAAAAAATGCCTAAAATTATTTGCTTCGTTTTTGTAGTGTGGTACTTATTGCCGTTTTGTTATGGAGAGGCCACAGTATGAGTAAAAAAGATGATGTTTGTATGCAATTTGTTTTGTTCATGAGAGAAGCAAACACAAAAACTACCAAGAGGGTTAACACAATATACTCTCAAATTGCAAATCGGATGTTTATCTGACTGTATTATCTGTTATGGATGATGTTATTGAAAAACATCTTCTTCCCGAATTGGGAAAACTGATTAACTGTAAGATATGTTAAACACTCGGAGCTAAACACGTTGCTTGAGAGCATATACCAAGTCCATAATGAGATTAAGAGTATTTTCCTACAAAAGAATGAGTTGGATCGTATATCAGACTTAAAGTTTGCTAGAACCTCTATTGGGTTTTCATAAAATATTCAAAGAGTGTAACGAAAAATTAAGCTCGGAAAAGTACCCTACTATGTACATCTTTGCCCTTTGGTAAAAACTTTTGAAAGTCTGCTCAATTGATACCATTGACTCAATTCATGAAAGATTTTAAAGCTAAAACTAAACAATCATTTCTTAAACGGTTTGTACCAAAAATTACACATCTTATAGGGACATTTTTATTTCAGCCGTCTAAGGAGACGAATTTTTTATTAGCTAATGTAAAAGCAATGTTACTTGATATACAAAGTGACAATATATAGTTTTCTAATGATGAGCAGGAAATTACAATGCTACATTTACAATTATTTTCAGAGTTTTGTTTTGTTGTAAAACAATTCAGAACAGTGGAATTGGATTCAATTTTCGCGATTTCATTTTTAAAATTAATTTTTAACAATGCCCCTAAAAAAAGGTGATTCAAGGATAATTGTACACTAGGCCGGGGCGATTTAAAAAACCTTCATGGGCCCTTCGCGTTTCTTATTCCTGGGATTGAACTGAGCAAAAAAGTCCAATGGACCATATGTCTACGATGAAAATCGAGCCTCCCGATTTTGACTTAAAGTTTTTTATTGACGTTTTTTGGATATTTTGGCATATAACAGCCAAACCCCCACAAAAAACTATAACTGAAATTCTCATAACTTTGAAAATAATTACACTGTGACACAAATTGGAACTCAAGGTCTGTGCGGTGGAAAATTCCTTCTGGAGATGAAAGCCCTTAGTGAGTATATTAAGATCCTAAAAGGAAATTTTCCCCATAGGTCAACTTTCTGAGATATCGTGGATGAATTTTTTGAATTTTCGCCTTTGATGCTCGAGAAAATAGCTTTATATCTCTGTTTGCCGTTATTGTAGCTTCGGTTTGAGATTACATATTTTCAGTCAAATCGAATGACGAATCTTTTTGTAGAACATTTCATTCTTCTAACTCAATTCGTTTCATGTCCTTTTCGTCCTTTCTTTCTTGAACCGTAGTAAAAGTACCACAAGATGAGATTTTACAGCATCCAAATATTCCACAAAAATATTGCTCAGAGAATTTTAGGTACGGTTCTCATTGACAACTAATCGATATTGTCACGTAGTAGTACATCTAATAGACTCATTAATTGGTAATCACTCTGCGGCTTAGATATAGTTGTTCAAATTGGGACAATTTGAACTTCTATATCTCAAAAAATGGTAAAGTCAGTTTTGTAGAGAATTTTCAGAGTTATAACATTTTCATAATCCCATTTCGATAGAACTTGCTGTTTCAAGAAAAGATCGTGAAAATCTAAAAACACTAAAAATGTGACCTTTGACCTCGATTTATTTAAAAATCCCTCCAGCATTTTTTTTAATTTGAACATATTGCCTATTAGGTCAAAGATTATTTGATATTAATTTTAAATAATTTCTCGTTGGAGTCGAGCTTAATGACCGAAGATTTTTTACAAGTGAAAATGGTAGCTGCTCATCAGACATATCGGCTAGGGAGTGGCTTCTCTGTCATCGAAATTTTCATTTCTCAAATGCAAGTTGTTTTTACACTGATGAGCTTTTTTTCTTATTCATCCTGTATGGCTTCCACGACAAGCGCTTTTAGAGCAGCCCTAAGAAGTTATGAGTTTGGCTCTGAACACTAACATGCCATGATAACACTTTTTACATATGTTAAGAAGATCATTTTAATATTAATTTTAATAAATTACTCGTTGGAGTCGAGCTTAATGACTGAATATATGAGAAAAATCTCATCTATGAACATTGTAGTTTCAGAATCCGCAAAAACTTCCCAGGTGTAAGCACTTTTAATTTAAAGTTAGTTAAGGTGCACTGTGTAATTCAATCGTTTTAGAGCCATCCCGATCTAGTTCATCTGCTAATTCGTTTCCCATTATATTACATGTCCTGGAAACCAGCAAAGTTTAACAATATTGCGTATACCGTGCAAGGCCCTTCTGGAATCATTAATCCTTAGCGAGTTTCTGGACCATGACTTGAAAGTTACACTCAGAGAAAATATATTTTTTAACTGGTGGTGGGCAAAATTTTATTTTGTCTGACACCAAATAATTTTTGTGGCGCACATATTATTTTAAAGGCGATAATGTATTTTGCCAATTTTGATTCTGTTCACCATAAAACAATAACAAATCACAAAATCTCGATATATGGTAATATTTTCATAATTATCTGATGGTCAATCCAACCACAATCTGCTCAACTTTCTCAGTTTGTCACACGGAGTGTCAAAAACTAGGAAACTTACCGATGCACGCACATCAGCTGTTCACAGCCAAAAGCAAGTGTTCTCTCATTAATTGTTCTGCCGCTGAGCAAAACGTTTGTAAATTTTGTTTAATTTACATTTAAATGAAGGTATAAAAGTAGTAAAAACAGCATTCCAAAGAAAGAATGAAATAGTTCGTGTATTTGTTGACGGTATTAATAACTACAATTTATTTGTGAATGAAGATATGAAAATGTGTAGAAAGAAAAATCAAAAAGTAACAAAAACATATCAGTGCCTGAGTTGTTTTTAATTATACCCTATACCACAATGTGGAAAAGGGTATTATAAGTTTGTTTTGGTAAAAATTCATGTAATACCGCGAAATATTCGTCGGAGACCCCCAATGTGGTATACCAATCTTCATATCTCGACGAGATAAAACGATTTTGAGATGTGTGTCCGTCCGTCCGTCTGTCCATTATAAATTGTAAACACGCTCCAGGCCGCAATTATGGACCGATCGTCACGAAATTGTGTATGGAGATCGGGTTCAGATCAGAATAGATCCCTATTCTTATTGGTGATGATCGTGAAATATTTAGCGGGTGAAATGGACCAAAAACATAATATTTATCCAATTTTCTAGCGGCTCTGTAGGTCTCAATAATAGTCTTATCAACGCGTAATTTTAAATAAGGTAAGAGTATATCACAAAGGAGAAGCTTGTAATTTGAGATGGCGATCGGATAATATTTAGAGGGTTAAATGGACCAAAACTTTTGTTTGAAAATTGTGAAAACTTTTAATATACAGCTTATATCTTAATTTCTGGAAGTAACATTCCGGACAAGTGAGATATACTTGAAAGTGGAACGCTTGACCTTTCAATTGATGCCAATTATGTTGGTGTGCATGATCAGATAACAGAGTTACAGCCTAATATATTCCGTTATTTGTTTGTAGTGTAATAATAAACTCGCTAGAAGTCGCAATTATACATCAATAGTCACGAAATTTTGCACCGGGTAAGAGTATAGGTCGAAAAAGATGCCTACAAATTTAAATGATGATCTGATATTCTTTAGCGGGTGAAATGGACGATTACTTTTGTATGAAAAATATAAAAATTTTATTTTTGGTCGATATTTTAATTCCTTAAAAATATATATTTCGCAAAGTAGACTACATATGGAAAAACACTACTGACCTTTCCTCTGATGTTAATTGCAATAAAGTGTTTGCTAGACAACATCGGGAGCACCATTCTATGGAGGCTTTATAAAACGTAGACCTGTACCGATAAATTTCTGGATGAAAGTTTCGTAACTCCAGCGAATACTAAATACCAAGTTTCAGTTATTCCCGTGGAATAATGTGGCTAAAACTTTCAAAATACCGAAAATTGGGAGGGGCTATATAAAAACATGGGACAATACCGGAAAATTTCAGGTATACCACCAACGGACTATTAAATATCATCCGTTTCGATGGGATATTAATGACACAACCTTAAAAATACCGAAAATCAAGAAGTACGCTCCTATGGTGGTTATTTGAAGGAAAGGGCTTATACTGATAATTCTGTTCTGCAATATTTTATATACTCATGGCAGTTTTAATACTAAATTTCAGTCATATCGGAGGTATTTTGAGGCCACAACTTTCAAAATACATTTAATCGGGAGGTACGGTCCTATGGGGGCTATTTGAGGACGTCGACCTATACCGGCACATTTCGGGTGGAATGTTTCATAACCCTATCAAAAACAATACCAAATATCAGCTATTTCGATAGGGAACCAAATGTCAGTCATTTCGATGGGGGCTGTATGAAGACATGGACCTATACCGAAAAATTGCAGGTGGTTGCAGCCATTTCGGTGTTATAATGAGGCTAAAACCTTCAATATACCGAAAATCGGATACATTGTTCTATGGGGTACATTAAAACGTAGACGTATACCGACAAATTTCTGAGGGAAATTTTTGTTGTCCAGAAAAAGACTAAATACTAAATTTCAGCCACTTCCGTGGAATAATGAGGCTAAAACCTTCAAAATACCGAAAATCGGGCGGTGCCGTTTTATGGGGGCTATATGAAGTCGTGGACCTATACCTACAAATTTCTGGGGGGGAAGTTTTATACCCCCAACGAAGACTAAATACCAAATTTTAGCCATTTCGGTGTGATAATGGGGCTAAAACCTTCAAAATACCTATATTAGCATTTTATGGTAGAAATGTTTTTTAGCCTCTGGAAACACAAAATACAAAGTTACAACCGATTCTGTGGTCAAATGAGACCAATACAATCAAAATATCTTATAGTGACGTGTACTATATATGGGGCGTTATATGGGGGCTATACCAAAACGTTGACCTATAAAAACAAACTTTGGTAGAAATGTTTTTTAGCCTCTGGAGTCACAAAATATCAAATTACATCCAATTCGGTGGTAAATTGGGACAAATATCTTAAAAATTCCTTAAAACGACGATGCGTCACGCGTCACTTTGTATGGGGGCTATACGAAAACTGGACCTTCATAGCCCGCTTTCAATACCAAAAGATAGATTCTACCAAAATTTCATCCTCCTACTTCAATCCGTTCGGACGCTAGAGTGATTTCCACAGACGGACGGACATGGTTATATCGATACAGAATTGCACTCTGATCAAGAATATATAGTTTGTGGGGTCTACAATGATTATTTCGAGTAGTTACAAACGGAATTACAAACTTAATATACCCCTCATCTTATGGTGGAGGGTATAAAAATGGTCAAATTCCAATAAATAAGCCATATACAGTTGTGTTCAAAATAATAGGAGTGCCCTTAAACAAAAGAGAATGGTCCAAAAAACATGGTTAAACTACTCCATTTTAGCTTATTTTGTATTTGGTTAACATTGTTGACATTCCAACTGTTATTTCATTAACAGAAATGTGGCAATTTGTATTAAATTAATTACTGTTTACACCAACATTATAAATCGTCTTAAAAATTTTTGTTCAACAAAATAGGAGTGTGGAAGAAAAAGGACAATAAAAATATTTTTAGTTGAATTTACGACCAAAACTGTAAATATTGTAGTTGATAGTACTAATTACAATATATTTGAATTTTTTTGGAAAACAAAAGTCCTTTAGTAGTTTCCAAAAACAGGCTATTGTCCTTCTGGCGACTTTTCCAATAAATTAAGCACTTATTGGGAATTCAGTGGATTTTATAAACAAAACCTTTATTGGTTAGAGTTGTTTAACACTCTGACTGTTACCTCAAACAAAAAATAATGATTGGTATCCCATAAATTGGTGTATTTTGAACCATGAACCAAATTTCAGCCAGTTTTCATTAATCCTTTATGAAAGGATCGGCCAAAACAGCGCTTTTATAAGTCATTTATTCCTCGACCAAATAAAATTATGAGGTCTTCAGGATGTTAGCTTTATGTACACAATCAATTTCACTTCTATTCCAAAAATTTTTTACAGCGTGAACGGTTGAAATTTTTTTTTATACATTATATGATAATCCGGCTTTGACTACTCTATGGTTGGCATACACCTTACTATATTTTTATACATCAATTCACGTTTTTCGTTCAAAAGTACTTAATTTAGATTAGTCCTCATAGAAAATTGTGTTTTACACGATGCAAAACCAAATAAACATATTTGTAGGGCAACTTCAGAAGTATTTCCTTAAAATTAGCTTTTTAACAAAGCGTATAGAAAAATGGCTCATATCTGCCAATCATCCAATTTTTCAAATATAAACAAAATAATTGTTCTGAGTTTAATTAAGATGCTAAGGGCCTCAAAACATTATTTGGTCGAGGAATTAATGTCTTATAGATACGCTTTCTTGGTCGATCCTTACATAAAGGTCTAATGGAAACTGGTTAAAACTTCGCTCAAGGATCAAAATACACAAATTTATGGTGAACCAATCATTATGTATTGTTCGAGGTAACAGCTAGAGTGTTAAACAACTCTAATCAATAAAGGTTTTATTTATAAAATCCATCGATTTCCCAATAAATGCTCAAATTATGGGAAAATAGCTGCAAGGACAATATCCTGCTTGTGGGCACATCCAGAGACCTTTTTTGTTTTCAAGCAGCATTCAAATCTATTAAATTCACTACTAACAACTAAAATATTGACAAGTTTGGTCCTAAACTCAAATAAAAATATTTTTATTGTCCTTTTTCTTCCACACTCCTATTTTTTTTTTTTGAACAAAAAATGTTAAGGCGATTTATAATGTTGGTGTAAACAGTAAATAATTTAAAACAAATTGCCACATTTCTGTTAATGAATTAAAAGTTGTGATATAAACAATGTTAAACAAGTACAAATTTAGCCAAAATAGAGAAGTGTAACCATGTTTATTTGACCATTCACTCGGTGTGTATGGGCACTCCTATTATTTTGAACACAGATGTATGTAAATACAAAAAAAAAAACTAACAAACAATTTAATTTTTTTTTCAAAAAATTTAAAATTTGTTTAAATATTAAACTCATATAAAAACTCATATACTTAAAAATGACGATTTGTGTAAAAAATTGTAATTAATATGAAAAACGGTATAGAAAAAATCACATATTTTTACGCATGTAATTTCAATAAATTCAAAAAAGAGTTAAACGGACGGAACGTGACGGACACAAAAGCATATATGGGCTGAAAGAGGACACTCTCGGGCATCTTCCTGTGAATACTAAACCTTGTTCCTTATTATTTCCTAAAGGTTCTACTCTACTAAAATTGGAATTTCACTAAAATTTAGTACCTGAGGAAAAATAAAATAACTCACTACATGCACCTAAAAAACAAAACAAAATTCTCCAGAAATTGGCAAAAATGACGTATTTTCCAAAATTGGGAAAAATCGTCGTCTTTAGGAGCACGCCACGCCCACACATTCCAATATTTTGACCTAAATTTTTGGTTTCCTTAGTTTCAATACGTTTATTATCAAATCGCATATAGAAATTAACAATCGGTGACGACAAAAAATTGAGGTTTTGGCCAGGAAAATTAATTCCTGAACCACTATGCGCCCTTGCGTGAAGAAATTAGTCAGATACGCTTAGAATTTTGGAAAAACCAATAATGGATTTTGCAAAATGATAGCAGACCACTAACAAAAACGTTATCATGTTATCACCGGGCTTAACCCCGCTTACTTTTTCATTCACTTTGGGCTGAGTCCCCAACTTTTACCAATAGAGTTTTTTTCAGAAATAGACTACAATAAGACTTTTCTTTGTTTGCGCTTCCTGGCGTGGAGTACTAGTCGCAGTTCCTCTCCAAGACCTCTATCAAAAATTTACCACTTATAAGTACTACTCCACTCTGCGGTGTACCTCTGCTAACAGGTTTCCTCATGGAACTCTCATCTTTGTGTGAATTAATGATGCTGCTTTTTAAAATCTCCTTAATCCATTTTACTAAGATGGAGGAAATTCCTATGTTGTTGCGAGCGCTATGTATAGATTCAAGGTTTACACTATATTGAGAAAGTCCGCCAAAGAGAAGTTTGAATTTTCCATATTCTTCTAAATGTGCCCAAACACCTCATCTAAGGCGGTTTTAACTGACTTGCCCTTGATGGATGTGTGGTTAAATTTACTGATCTTTGTAGAATTTAATTAAGCCCTAATGTCAAGATCCTGTAACCTTTCCATTGTCATCAATAGAAAGAAATAAACTCTAATTGGTTTATAGTCTTTAGGTAATGGTTTCCCCGCTTTGGGTATAAAGGCCACCTTTACCTCTTTCCGTCGATCACAATGCAGATTTCAGTGCAACGGAGTTTGTTATGGTTTGCTTATTGCAGATCACCATCCAGATCCATGCAACCGGGGAAATGAACCCTTGACTGTAGACCCAGAGTCTTCTGGTCCATAGTTAGTCCACGTACCGTCACACCGCTTAATATTACCGATGGATTTGGGATCCTTAGATAGTAGCTTGTGTAACCTGACCGCTTCGTTTTTTCCTTCTATAAAGCAAATCCATTTAGCTTTCGCTTAGATTCCTTGAATTTTATGAAATTAACCTTATAGTCATCCCAATCAGTACTGAGTTTCGTTTTACAGGCTTTGTTGTATGATTTTCTAGCTGCTTTGTACAGAATAGTTAGTTACTACTTGGTCCACTATACCGGTTGGGATTTTCTGCCTGGGTAGACGATTGGACAGAAGTCTTCATAGCATGTCAGGAGAGTTGGCATACACAGCTCTCCCGACTTCTTCAACTGTGTGTAGAACATCATGTTAACACTATTTTAAATCCGTTAATGCTCCAAGTTTGTCTCCTATGGTTATTATGCCGACTCTGTTTGACTCCAAGTAAAGATTTTTAGAAAAACACTATGCAACACTGAAAGTTTGCATTTTCAGTGTTGCATAGTGTTTTTCTAAAAACTTCTAGTATGGATTTTTGGAAAGTACATATTTAGACCACAAAAACCCTAGTAGGGTTTTGTCCTGTCAGATCCAGTTCGGATTTTATGGCCTGATCTAAACCGGGCTAAAACTACAGTATTTACATTTGTCGGGCCTTTATCTCAGAAAGTAATAGGAATTTGGCCTTGCTGTCTTTAGCAGTATTGTAGCCCTAAACTAGTAGAACTTATCTGTTGAACAGACCACATAAGAAAAACTTCATCTAGGGCATCAAAATCGATAAAATATAGAAAATTTTACAAAATTTCTGGAATTCTGATCGGTATCAGCTAAACTATTAGGAGTTGAACCAAGTAGCCTTTTGCAAAAATCATCCAAATAATGTTCTCAGCAATTATTCAGAACATTCTGAAACCCTAAAATGCGTATTTTATGTTGTTTCAGCGGTATTTGGTATCATATTTTTTACAACACGTATTTCAAACACAGTTCACACCAACAGATTATTCTCGCATCTCGGATTGCACTACATTATTGACATATTTAGCAAATCGTCGTTGAAAAACATAGTGAAAACAACGTGATAGAGTCATTTTACAACAATAGCATGTTCTGAAGAGTTGTGTATTACATTCCAGCGAATATTTTCCAAAAGAAACATTAAGAAAAAATTAACAGTTTTGGAGATATGGTGCGAAATGTATACAAATTATGGAATTTTTAGATATATTTTAAAATTTGAGGCAATAAATGTAGTTTTTCGAGTTCATTATTTCTCCAAATATTTTATTCTTGTCCTTATCTACAAATTTGCTTTAGAGGTCAGAAGAAGATTCCCATTTGCTTCAAAAATGTCTCTAAAAACTCAATATTTAACCATGTTTAGATGGGGCCATAAAATCCGAGCTGGATCTGACACAACAAAACCCAACTAGGGTTTTTGTCGTTTGGGTCTGTACTTCCAAAAAATCCTCAGTTCGAATTGTTTGCACAAGATGTATTTGAAGGCGAAGAAATATATTATTTTAAATTGTAAAATGATGCTCGAAGAGTCCTTAGTCTAGAGTTTAGTGAAAATTATAAACTTATGTAAGGGGGATACAAAATTGAATACCCGGGTAAAGTCCATCTTCGATTTGATCTAAGTTTAAAAAAATATTAGGTTGTAAAGGTTTGCACCAAGCGGGTTTATCAATTAGGGAGTTATAGAGCACACCAGATTGCACGAAGGACATACATACGGATTTGTTTTTAACATACACTTTCACTTAAGAGGGTGATTTTGTACATTTGTATGTAAGGACCTCAGTTTTTTAGGTTATGGCCGAATCATGGGCGCTATGAACTTTATATTATATATTTGAATACTGGACTATATAGTAGACACCCTAAGCATATCCGCGTTGCCATATGAAGATCCTATGACTTCCCCCGATGACGTAATTACAGTTTAAAGTACTCAAAATATGCAATTTTTACAAGGTCCGTCGTATATTTTCTATATTTTTTTTTTTTTGAGCTATATTTCAAAAACAAGAGCTGATGGAGAAAAACCGGGACCGGATTTGAAAATAACTCGTCGATTTCATCTAGAAACAACCGCAACTTCGGTTGAAACAAAAGTCGTGTTGACCAGTGTTATATGCCAATATTGACGAAAAATCCTAACGATTTTTCAATATTTTCGTACAATATCCTTTATATCACGAAAATTCTCAAAAAGTCCCCTCGTCAGAACAGATGGGTGTCACCGTGGTGAAACACCCGTGTTACTCGTTGAATGTCCTGTTTCGATTCAGCCATATTCGGAGTCGATAAAAAGTAGGTCCCATATCATTGAGCAAATATGAATCGGCGTTAACTGACTGATATGAGAAAATCCAAACTAGAAGAAGCTATCATCACTAAATTCCCTAAAAATCAGTAATGCATTGAATAATTTCTGAGTAATGCTATGACCTCTTCTGAGCATCGAAAATTGACTGAAAGCAAAAGCCAAGTCTTTTAAGAAGATAAAAGGGTCGATGAATAAGGGAGGGGAGGAGGGAGCCACAGGAAAGTTTGTTCTGCCATGTCTTTAGACCTAGAAAATTGTATTTCAAATTTAAAGCAAAGGAGTATGTATTTTGCAGTGGTACCTGCACCTCATCCTAATACAATTATTCGTGATTGTTTTCATGATTCTTGAGTCGACTACACATGTACAAGTGTGGTATAAACGTTAGAGGTGCCATACTTTACATTAAGTTTAACAAACAATTTTTTTCTTCAAAGGTCTACGAGAACCAATTCCCGAACATTTGTGATACATAAGACTGGCCTAATTATAATATGTTATAATTAAAATTCCAGCTTGAAATTGATTCTGAACCACTCACTGTACGTCAGCGGTACGTATTTCAACATGTTTCAGTAACTTGAAAGGAACTGCAACTTAAGCACTGACTCTAGTTTCAACATAAAAATGCTACAACATCTCCAACCAAAGGTAGATCCGTATATTCTGCCGAAAGATGAACAGAACCAACAACATATTTCGTACTAAAACCTTATCTTATTACTACTAAAAGTATATTTAACATTTTTTATAAAAATTTAATCGTAAACACATTACAAGTAAATGTTCTCTACACTAAGTTACCGAATGTCCTTATAGTCCCTGCTGCAATAAAAATAAATGAAATACACTAAACTTTAAGAGGAGCAATTTTGCTACTGAATATTCATAAAATACGTATTCAACTAAAAACTAATAACTTTTACGCAGACAATTATAACTTTTGTTATGTGTTATGCATGTGGATATAAAGACAAACATATAAGAAGATGGATGGAATGAGGGTATGGAGATGGTAGAAAAATATAAACGTTCGCCTAATGTGTACAACATCCTATTTGACTTAAGGTCATTAACAAATATTTGTTGACTTTGAATAGTTTTATGGATTAGCCGCAGAGGAAAGAAAATGAAATTTACACAGACACACATGCACACACTTACGAAATGTGTCTTTGTTTTTAGGATATCAACACACATACAAACACTTAGGAGTAAAAATAAAATTTGTTATTTAATATCTCATTTAAGTGGACCACATTTTAACAAGAACAGTAACAGGATTCAAAAAGCGGCCTACATAGTTAAATTAGTGAGATTATTCTGTCGTCTGCCTGCCTGTATGCTATAACCAAGGATCTTTTTGAGTATATAACAAAGAAATTTTCCTTAATTATCGGAATTCTATGCCAATATTATCGAGAAAAGTCTATTTTTTCTATTTGAATTTCTGATGCGCTTTGCCCCTCCAACTGGAAGCACAACAAAGGTGCGTTGTCTCAAGAGAAGATACACTTCAAAATAATGTAATTGTAAGAGATTGAGTGCTTTATGTTGTTGACGTCATTCAAATGGCGTAGCTATTTCTGTAACATGCTTTATTACGAAGAAGGGAGTGGTTAGGAGGCATAAATGTTTCGTTTATGGACAAAAGGAGATGGAAATTAGTAGCAATGAATAACTCTATAAAAATAAGCTAAGTAAATGACAAGGACTTTCCCTTGTTCGTTTTTTTATCTGAATACGTGAGCATTAGAACGACCCAAAAAAATTTTAGAACTTCTAAATTGTTTCCATTTAATCCAAAAACTTTATATATTAAATTTTATGGCGATGGGTTAACGTTAACCCGTGCCACCCGAGCGATCTCTGTTTCCATAGTAATTTGTATGGGGCCAAAGGTGAATCTTCACAAAAATTATCTAAAGGCCGCAATGGTCCAATCGATGAAAAAAACTTTACCAGTTCTTTGTTGTGGCTAAAAAAGCAATATTACAAAATTTTGATATATGTAGCTCCAATATGCATAATTGGCCGATTTTGGGTTTTTGTGCCCTATAAAGCTATATCAAAATCCGAATTTTGTCAAAATCTTAGGGAAATTCTCATCTCGGACGAGGTTAGCAAGAGGCCAGGCTGCTCTATACAAGGGAATCAAGGAAAATATGTGCGAAAATAAATCAGTAGATTTTCTTATTCATGCAGTTAGGGACGTTGGCAGTAAACTGGCAGTTGGCAAGGAGGATTATGCTTCCGAATTCAACAAAAAACGCCAATAGGAAAGAAGCAGCAAAAGCTTAGCATTGTGCAAAGCTGCTGCTGAACTTCTGGAAATCCCTTTCATCCTTAGACAATCAACATCGCCGCCATAGTCCAGGAACCTTATATATACAAAAAAGGTGAGCGGAGTAAGCGGCAAAGGATCTGTACTGTGTTCTCCGCCTGGAATGGAAGGACTGGGTGGGAGCAAGCATAGTTGCAAAAACTAACCTTATTTTAATTGTTCCGTCTAATTACAGTATATGTGACATCATAACGGTACGGAGGGAAGAAGGGGGGAACAGGCCCTTAATACTGTCTTCGATCTACATGCCGTACGAAGACCCCGACCACACAGCAATTGCTGGAAAAGCTGGGGAGAATAGGCTAGAGCTGGCAAACTCTCGATAGTAGGTCTATCTGTAGAAGACCTCTGTAGAAGACCTCGTACGAAGTCTTCTATTCTTTAGAAGACCTCTTAGGAGGTCTTACATTCTATAGTAGTCCTCCTATGAGGTCTGCCATTCTATAGAAGACCACCTACAGGCCCTTAATACTGTCTTCGATCTACATGCCGTACGAAGACCCCGACCACACAGCAATTGCTGGACAAGCTGGGGAGAATAGGCTAGAGCTGGCAAACTCTCGATAGTAGGTCTATCCTTTTGATCACTGTCGGGTAATCTTTAGATGCGAAGCAAATACTCACCACTTCCACTTTATTTTACAAAATAATTGAAGAATATATAAGAGGGTTAACACTTCAACATTTCAAAACAGATTGAGGGGGATATAATCGATATAACCCCCGCCAACATGGAAGCCTCTGATATAAAGAATTGGGGGTTATCTGAATATTGCTCATTATCGGACCGGATGATACTCTTTCAAATCTCTATACTTGGAGTAATACAGTGTCTCCATAGAACCCCAGGGGAACAGACTGCGGTAAATTCATAGCCCCGACGCACAGTGCGAAAAATGAGCACTTTAGCGGAACTTTACTAATAACTTTTAAAGTAAAGGGCGTAGATTCCTAAAATTTTGCAAAAATGTTTCTTATATTAGTGGATATTGTGGGGCTTAAATTGGGCCACATAGGCCCGCGGATTCCCGTAGCGTTCATGTAACGGCGGCTGTCGTTTTTACGTTTTACATTTATTTTTCAATCGATTTTGCTGCAAATTGGTATATTGTGTTTTCAGCGGATAGAAAACTTATGTACAAAATATTTTCAATATAGGTTCGCGTTTTGGTATAGACCCCATTGAACGGTACCGGTCGATGGGACATATTTTAAATGTTACAGACACATTTTCCAACGTATTTGGTTGTATTTTGGCATTTTAAGTTCTTCGTAGATAGAAAACCTCTGTGCGAAATATTAACATCGTAGGTACGCGTTTTTGGTATAGCCCCCATATGACGGGTTCCCTCATATTAGGTATTTTAAATGTTGAAGACAAAAATTGCAACAGATTTTGATGCAAATGTAAATTTTAAGATGTTAGCGAATACAAATCCTCCTCACATAAAAGCTGTCAACATAGGTCCACTCCTGGGTGAAGCCCCACAACCCTACACATCCATTAAGGTGTAAAATGTCAATAACTGTTTGTTTTCATTTGTATATATAATGTTTATCGGTCTATTTAGCAGGTCTGTGCCATTAATTTTATTAATAATGTCCCTCAGACCAAGTTCAGGTTGGAATTGCATTACTATTTTTAACGTATATTGGTATTTGCACCACAGCATTCAAAAATGTTGAACTATATATAAATCACTAACATTTACAGGTCAAAACTATTAAAAATTGCGAGAGGATTCTTAATTTAACAGAAATCGTCATTTGTTAATATTAGTGAGTCCATTTCTTCAAAACACAGTCAACAACGGCGTTTATCGCCGCGTTTAGCTTACACTTTCGAAAATGCAATTAAATGAAATTTCCGAAGTCATTTTAAAAAAATTGAATTTCGCCGAAGACCGCACGTTACCGCAGCTGTTTTATGGCTTTGCGAACAGAGGAGAACCCAATCTTTCAGATCATATATATCTTAAAACGTGAATGTACGGGAATCACTTTTAAAATACCCACGGAAAATAAAAAAATTATTTTGAAAACTCCAAAAAAAAAACACTTCTTTCCGATTAAAATTGCACGAAAACAATAAGAGTTTTTGCATTTTTTTAAGAGTAAAATAATATAATAGTTTTGTAAAATATTAAGAAAAATGAATCATGGCATACTGACTTACCATTTGTCCGCGCCACGCTATTTTTTTAATAAATCCAAATTATATTTTTTAGAAAAAAATAATTATGAAACAAAAGTGCAACATTAAGTGCATTTTTAGGTCGTTTCACGGAGTAAATCACCAAACTGAGTATGGGTCATTTTCAGTGGAGTACTTAGCTAACGAATTCAATTAAAATTTAATTAATTTTATGTACTTTCAAAATTCCTTAAAGTTCCACTAAACTTCCCATATTTCGAACTGTGCGACGTCTTCAAAATTGTGCGGAACCAATATTCTCCTGTCTTGCTATGAGGATTCCTGTTCAATCGCCTATTCTGGGAAGAAATCCCAACCGGTTTGGTGGAATAAACAATTAGCTAATCTTCGTAAAGTATCTGAAAAAGTGAGGCGAATCTCAGTACGGATTGGTATGTCTACAAGGTTAATTTCACTCAGTACAAGAGTTAAATCAAGAAAGCTAAGCGGAGCTCTTGAGTTAGTGTAAGTGAGGCTATAGATGAAGTTAATAAAATGGATAAGTTTCGAAAGATACTGTCTAACAATTCCAAATCCATAGGTAGTATCAAGCCGAGCGACGTTTCCTGGACTAACTTTGGGCCAGGGACTCTTGATCTACTATCAGGGGTTCACGTCCCCGGTTGGGCGGACTTTGAAGGTGTCCTGCCTACAACAAGTCACAATCAAACCCAAACTGTAGAGGATGAACAGCTGATAGACAGATTAACTAGGTTCTTGGTGTTATAATACCGGCAATGCTGCAGAATGTGCTACTAACGATCCTGAGGAGATTTTTAATGCCTGCCTGCGTTTCTCGCATATACCCGTTCCATGGAAAGAGGTAAAGGTGACCTATATCTCCAAAGCAGGGAAGCCGAGTTACACATTAGACAAAGACTAAAGACCAATTAGTCGGCTTTCCTTTCTATTCAAGACGACGGAAAGTTTACTGGTTCTGGAAGTTAGGGCACACTTAGATTCCAAACAGATGAAACCTACATCAAGAGCAATTCAGTGTATAGCGCCTTATATGAGGTGGTTGGACACGTTGAGAGAAATATGGAGAATTCAAACTTCACCTTGGCGGCATTTCTCAATATAATAATGTGAAGCATGAATCCATCACTAATCCCCCCAGCAACACAAGAATTTCTGTAGTGGAATGGATAAATGAGATTAAATTGAAAAGCAGGACCTTCACGGATAGCTCAGAGTTCCGTAAACTTCTTCATCTTCTATCCAACAATAAACAAAAAACTCTCTCATCATCTCCTTCAAACTTATCCAGGAAGAACACAACGGATCTAAGGTCTCCGAGTGAAATTATTAATATTAGATGGCTGCCTTAAGCATACGCCAATCAAGGAAGTACTTACTTTCATATACCTATGGACTCTGAACTAATCCCCCAGTAACATTTATAGATACCACTACGCCACTGCTCTGTTCCGTCACCTCTGACTCTTTGCCTATTAGATGTTTCTTGTTTTTTTCGCAAATTTTGCAGTATGTTGTCATTCTCCGATGAGCTGGCTGGTTGCTACTACAAAACAATTCTAAGCAGGGCATCTCGTCGTACGTACATGCACATGACAGGCACATAGATGTCCTTATTTTCTGTGTAGGCGTCTTTTCTTTGTTCCATTTCTTTAGTCTCTGTCCCTATTGGCGTAAATGAATGCGTTTTGTTGTTGGTGTCGTTGTATTTGCTCGAATATTAGTGTATAAAAATAGATGGGAAACATGACGTTTTCTAATTTTTTATAAACACTTTTCACCATCAAACAAGAATGGTAAATATGTGTGCGGTCTATTTGGAGTGGCGGTAGTGCGCATTTTAACTGCGTTGTTCAAATTATAAGTAACATTTATTTTACGATTGATTTTTTTTATTTTGTTGCTGTTGTAGTTTGCAAATATTAACCATATGCTATTGAGACTAGGTAGGAAGGGAATTAAAGTCAGAGCTGCAGAATAAGGTATTGCGTAATCAAGGCGAAGCGGTAATGATTTTGCATCATTTTAAAATTATTGAATGAATAGGACATTTCGTTTCATTAATAGCTGTTATTGTAGCTAGCGTAGAAACCTACGTAGATGAATAGATGTGAATGCTGGGTTGGCAGCCGCTATGGTTTCCGGTCACTGCGGTACGAAAGAACCCGCTGCCGTGGGATTGTTCTTTTACGTTATTTTTCTTTTTAAGGTTGCGGTGTCGAAGTCTGAGTCGGATCAAAATTACGACGTGATTTCAAGAATACATAGGTAGACAGACAAACGTACACTCAGGTTAGATAGATCGACCATGAGTTCGCGTGTGTTGCAGAAGACATGTTATGAGAACTTATTCTATTGAAGACCTATTACACATGGAGATGCCACATACCTCTTACGAAGTCTTCTATTCAATAGAAGACCTCTTACGAAGTCTTCCATTCCATAGAAAATCTCTTATGAGGTCTTCCGTTCCAGAAAATACCTCTTTTGAGGTCTTTCACTGTATAGAAGACCTTCTATAAGGTCTATAGAAGTTCTTCTGTGAGGTCTTTCATTCTATATAAGTCGTCCTATATGGTCCACCATTCTGTAGAAGACCTCTTAGAAAACTGCTATTTTATAGAATAACTCTTAAGAGGTCTTTTATAGAAGAGATTTTCACAGAAGATGCCTTTTATAGAATTTAAGAACTCGAACGAGGTATTCTTTGGAATAGTTGGCGATATTCTGCAGAAGACCTCTTTCGAATTCGTCTATTCTGTAGAAGACCTCGTACGAATGATGTCATCTACAGAATTTAAGACCTAGTACAAGGTATTCTTTAGAACAGTTGATGATATTCTACAGAAGACCTCTTATGAAATCGTCTATTCTGTAGAAAACTTAGTACGATGCCTTCTAGACGACCTTTAATAGGTCTTCCATTCTATGAATGACCTCTTATTAGGTCTTGCATTCTATAGAAGACCTCATATCAGGTGTTCCATTCTATTCATTCTTCTACAGATATATTTTAAGAGGTATTTTACAGAAGAGGCCTTCACAAAAGATATCTTCTACAGAATTTAAGACCTCGTACGAAGTTTTTTAAGAATAGTTGAAGATATTCTGCAGAAGACCTCTTATGAAATCATCTATTTCTAGTACGAATTCTTCTATTCTATAGGTCTTCCATTCTATTAAAGAACTCCTATGGGGTCCTCCATTCTATGGATGAACTCTTATGAGGTATTATATTATATGGAAAAATTTTACGATGTTTTCTATTCTGTAGAAGACCTCTTATGAGAAGAAAAAGGCATCGTATGAAGTCTTCTGTTCTTCAAGAGACTTCAAATGATATCTCCCATTCTATGGAAGACCTCTTATGAGGACTTACAATCTATATAAGACCTCTTTTGATGTTTTATATTCTATAGAAGACCTCTTACGACGTCTTCTATCTTCCATTCCATAAAATAGCATTTCTATACTATAGGACACTTCTTACAACGTTTTATATTCTATAGAAAAGAAAACATGTCATAACTTATGTCGTCTAATATTCTGTAGAAAACTTCTCATATTTCATGTTAATGAAGTAAAATTGTTCGGTGAGTGAACATTTTTCATAAATTATAATACCATTATGAACCATAATTTGATGTGATGTCTACAATTTTTCTATGTCCAAGTACATACTCTTCTATGTTCTCCCTCAAATGATATTGGTGTGCCCTCCTACGATATTTTCTACACTTCAGTTTAAATGTAAATTTTCCATTTGCTTTTCAAAATCCATTTAACCAAATGCACAGCGAAGTAAATTGAAATTAAATGAACCTAAAATAACTCTCCATAAACATCATCCTGCAGCAAGCAAATATCCGTTTGAAACACAGCATGGGCTTAAATTTCAATGAGGACTCGAGGCCAGAGTTGTCTGCAACAAAGTGATGAAAAGAAATTTCCATAGACATCCAAATGTAACTCGTGGGCAAACAAGACACACTAAGGCTGGGAACGGATCGAAACACACAACGAGTGAATGAACGATAAGACGAAGAGGCGACAAATTTGCATAGCAATGCTCAATTTAAAGCCAACAACAACTACAACATTCACTGACAAAGGTAAGAGGACTTTCAAAAGCGAATATGCACAAGTAGAAGAGAAGTACTTGAAAGCAACAATAACACCACACACACAACAAAAAAGGACATCACTGACAACCACTTATCCAGGGTAACTGAAAATCCAACAGTGAACATAAAAAACGAATTCACACTTTGTTGTCGTCCAAAGAAGTTAGTTATGGTATTGCCAACAAAAATGACAACAGTTGATATTGGTTTTACGATTCTTCCCCCTTCTTCTTTTCCATTTGTTAGTCTTTTTCCCTGGGTGTTCGTACAACACTAACCCTTGTAAGTAACCCTCAAAGAACTTTATTGAAACTATAAATGACTCATAGATTTCAGAGGACAAAAATCAACAGTGACACAACATTTTAGAAAATTTCAGGAAACGCAAAGTGGTATAGAATATTGTTATGAATACAAGATGCTTTAAAGGGGAAACCACACTTTTTGTCTTCTAGACGGCTTCTAGCTGAAGAGGAACTCTGATTATGATTTCAAATACCTAACATTTCATACACATATTTTAAAATTAGTGAAAGTTTTGGGGTTTCATTTCTATCGAACTTAACATCTTCTTAAAATTCTTCTTCGAAATCAGAAGATAACTGCAAAAATATTTTCGTACTTCTATGTTTATCACTCTTTTTATTTTCCTCTCTATCACCATCAAAATCATGAAGTTGGCATGAAAAACATTTCACATTTGAATGTTAATTTATTTTCGACTTTCGAAGCTTTATGGTGGTGGCAGAGTGCTACCGAAAATTCAGTGGTAAGTAGAACATAAAATTAACATAAAAGTTTCATACATATATGGAGCAGAGAGATGACTGTGTGCCAAACTTAAGTGTGGGGGAGGAGGCAGGAACATAAGCATCAGCTGGTTTCTAACTCTCACTGTGTTTATGCCATGTTTATATTTATGAACCGTATTTTAAAGCTGTTAAGGTTTCAAGGACTTCTTCCTAAGGACAAAATAATCTACAATGCTTTTGTTTCATCAAAAGTGAAGGACAATTCATTAACAAGAAAAGTGCAAAACATTTCATGTTTAGTAGCTTATTCAGAGAAAAAACTTTAAGAGTGGTTTGGGAAAAAAATCTCTAAGAAAAGGGCCTGGGTAGGGTAACAACTACGTCCGTCCTATAATAAATGTCGTCGTAATTATGTTATATACATATTTACGAGTATACTTAAAAATTGATCGGGTATAAAAGATTGACAAAGGGGATGAAAGATACGAAAAAAACCGGTCCGAACCAGCTTTAACTTGGGATAGCTCATGTCTTATCTTAGTCCATCATTCATATCATGTGGACACTGACCTTCCCGTGGTGTCAACTGGGGAAATGACTTTAATACACGTTAATGGTGTCCCCTGGGGAACCTCCTATAAAACACGATAATGGTACTAAGCATTCGGCGGACCGAAATTTTTATACCATCCACCATAAAATATTCGTAACTGAAATGGAATAATTAGTTTCCATTCCTGTTCACAATTTTAGGTGCAACAAATTTTCGACCATGTTGGGATATCCATGCCTAAATTATCTAATCTAATCTAAAAAATGTGTTCAATCTGGTAGTAAATGGGGGCTATATCAAAGTGTCGACCTATGTTGACAATTTATGGTGGAAAAGTTTTGTGACTGCAAGGAACCTAAAATGTCAAATTACTGGTAGTTCTGTCCAGGGTTTCGGAGTCGGAGTCGGAGTCTACGAGTCGGAGTCGAGCAATTTTGCTGGAGTCGGAGTCGGAGTCTGAGTCGAAAAAAATAACTCGACTCCGACTCCGGGCAAATTTTCTTTTACATTATAAAAATGTAACATTAAATTCGGGACACCAAATTTTTTTCAAAAATCATTATTTATTTAAAAAAAAAACTATAAGAAAACATACAAGCAAACGGTATATTATACTAAGTTAGGGGAAGATTTACAGCATATTTACTATCCATTGAAGTCTAGTCTTTTCATCTCTGTTTTGATCAAAAATCGCGAGTAGAAAATATTTTTGGTCCAATTGATCTTTTAATTTTTTGAAAGCAATAGAAAAATCTATGACAATAATTGGAGATTTAACGTCTTCTATATAAGCTTTGACACTTAAATTTAAGATTTTTAAAAGTAGAGTTAATCAATGTGTGCACCGAGCGGCTCAACTAGGTATGAATTTCAGATGCTTGCAAGGGTTATGCATTTTTTACAACCTCATATCCCTATATGATATTGTCATGAGCTTTTACAAAAGATTATATAAAATCGTAGTTATAAAAAAATTAATAAGGACATCAAAATCTAATAATTAATCGATTGATTTTATTTTTCAAATTTTGTTAGTCCGTTTTATGTATGACCAAAAACTTCAGCTGTTTAAGGCAAAGATTGAATTTTTGTCTTTTCTGACTACCATTTCCGTAAAATCTAATATTTTTACAAAGTCGATCGATAAAGGACTATGTTTTGATGTTTGTTAGTTTTCGATCTTAAGCTGGCGCCGCAAAACACTTTAATAACCAGTAAGAACGGCCGTTAACGGAATTCGGTTCGAAACTTTAAAAACTTTGAAAAACATTGTGCAATACCGGCTCGTGGAGGCTAGGCCTAAGCCTAGATATACATATATGGATAGTTTTTTGTGAGTATGTGTTCTATCTTCTGGGAACGCAAAATTCAAATTAACTACCAATTCGATAGACACTTGTGATTTAAAATTTTAAGAAAAACAGAAATGGGGGCTACAATTTTTTATGGGGGCTGTAACCTTAGGAAAGAATAATTTCAACATCACGAAAATAGGGAGTACCGTTCTACGAAGGAAGTAAGTAAGTAGAATTTTATGCTGATCAAGAATATATATACTTTATAGGGTGTTACTATATTTCGATGTGTTACAAACGGAATGACAAAGTTAATTATACCCTCCATATTATGGTGGAGGGTATACAAACAGGGTTTCATAGACGGCCATTTGCCACAAAACTTCTTAATATTTATCAACAAAAAATTCAGAAAGCAGATTAAGTTACGCTCATTCTGATGAAGAAAACATCTGTCACAAAAGTTTTCTTGAACAAAAATCATGAAAATGGGGTTTATTGGGCTTTCAACTGGATGTCACCACTTAAGGCTCTCGAAGCACTATAAAATGTTGGCGTGCTTCCATTTTAAAACCTGGTCATGAATTGCTTATAAGTTTTATCGCATGTAGTCCTTATGTTTTGTATTGCCCCTTGATTTTCACATATGTATTTTAAAAGTCGGAGTCGGAGCCGGAGTCGTGAAAAAAATTGGTCTGGAGTCGGAGTCGACCCAAAAATACCTCGACTCCGAAACCCTGGTTCTGTCAAACAATGTAGCTCAAATCCTCAAAATACCGAAAATCGGGTAGTATCGTTATATGGGGGCTAGTTCCGTCAAACAATATAGCTAAAACCCTCAAAATACCGAAAATCGGGAAGGTACCGTTATATGGAGGTTATACCACAACATGGACCTAGGTTGACGATTTTGGGTGGAAAAGTTTCGTGACCACTCTGAACCTCAAATGTCAAATTACAGGTAGTTCGGTTAAAAATTGTAGCTAAAATCTTCAAAATACCGAAAATCGGAGGTACCGTTATATGGGGGCTATATCAAAACATGGATCTAGGTAGAACATTTTTGGTGGAGATGTTTTGAGACCACTGTAAACCACAAAGGTCAAATTACAGGTAGTTCTGTTAACAATTGTACCTAATATCCTCAAAATAGGGAGGTACCGTTATATGGGGGGGGCTTTAAAAAAACATGGACCTATGTCCATATTTTTGGAATTTAAGTTTTTTGGTTATTAGGAACCATAGATGTCAAATATAGCTAAATCGGTCTGAAAATGTGACTCAAAACGTCAAAATACCTGAAATCGGGCATTATTATGGGGGCTATTCCAAAACGTTAAATACCATGATCTGAATAAAGTTTTCAAATTATAATTTGTTGTTATAATAGACATTTTAAATAAATATTAAATAAATTTTACAAGCGATTAGAAAAAAAGCATATGGCCGATGTCCTGCCCATGATATTAGAATTATTCTATGCGATTTTAATGCCAAGATTGAAAAGGAGAATATCTTTGGCCCAACTGTCGGAAAATTTAGTCTTCGTATGCAACATCTGACAAGGGAACAAGTAACGAGATATACCCTCAGCCTGTTTGAATTGAATCTCTACTCTATTGACACATCGAATACCGGCTAGACAACGAAAATACTTTTCCCCAAAAATTATGTTTTTATTTTTATGGGTTTACACAATTTTGTGGCCCACTAAAAATGCGTGTGAGTAACGACCGCATGACGATACAGAGAACGGGAAGGCCACGGCTTCGATCATCATATTCATATTTCTATTTCTAATATATTTGAAAAAAACTAGAGTCTCATTTAATGGTCAGAATTGTCAGATTCAGTTAGCCCTAATTTTTTACGTGTTACCTAGATGTTTTACAAAGTAATAATATCCTACACCTTTACCAATATCACCAGAACTATATTCACCTCCTCTAGTTTGAAACATCTTTTTATTTTTAAATTGAAAAATACAAGAAAAAGGATAACAGACATTAACCACAAGGGAACACCTACAAGTGTTTGGTGGTGGTGTCAGTTTTAGTTTTTTAGTGTTTCCATTTCGGTGGTAATCATAGATGGCGAGCGAAGGTGGCTTACAGCAATGTTTGGCCCCTCTGGCAACGCAGAGACTAAGTGTGACAATAAATTATTTTCACTTAACCACAAACAAAATGAATGTGCGCAAAGGATACTTTCGCTGTAGTATGTGTGTCGTGCTGTAGTAAAAGGATTTCTTGTTTTTTTTATTTGTTCCAATTTATATCCAATTCCCAATTACTAAAGTAGATGACAATATCTTAAAGGTTTTCTTAGGATAAATTTGTGTAGGTTTAATACATACATATATATGGAGGTGTATATGTACATATGTATGTGTACATGTATATATGTGTATGTTTAAATGTCCCTATTGCAAACACCTTTGCTTTTATTTATTAATACACATTAATCTTCTCCCAAAAGAATGATTCTTCGTTGTCTTTCCAAGAGATTTCTTATTAATCAGAAATTAGAAGAACTGAATAGTTAGAAACGTCTCTCCCACCCTCTTTTCGGCCTGACCTATATGTACTTGGTGTGTTTTTATTTAATTAATGTGATCCTACCGTTAATGACTGCATTTGTATTAATATATTTATCGACAAGAAACAATTTCTTTAATGAAATAGCTTCACCTTACAAAAGTTGTTGTTCAATAGGTCACTATGTACCCGATAAGTATGTACTTCCAACAGCTATATCTAGGAAACCAAATTCAAATTTATTTTTAAACCAATGCAAATTCGAAACATAGATCAGGTTAAAATATGGTCTAAAACGGTCAACTTCTTAGGTACCTCCAACACAAAATTTTGAACTTTTGCAAACATTCAGTTTAAAGACATGTATCCTATCTTTTTTATTTGTTTGTGGCAGGTTGTACTTGCATCCCCCATTACAACGGTTGATTTTTCCAAAATTAATTATGTCTGTCCCTTATTTTCGCACTTTAATACAAATCAAATTTATTTGCAAAAGTTCGTATTTATTCGGAACGTCTACAATCGTTAAGATTATTACGACAAAAGTTTTTATTTTATGTTTGCTGTTACGGCGATTTTGATCATATGGCTGAATTTCAGTAGTTTTTCTCTTGCGAGACGAGCTAAACGATCAGAAGATTGCAAATGAAAAATAATGCCAGAAAAATTATCACTAACCACTACACGCAGAAAAATATATGTTAGAAATATGTTTGGATCCAAACAAATTTATGTTTGGAACTGGTTGCAAACAAATATATGGTTGCAACATTTTGTAACATATCTCCATTTTATTTGTTTGGGAACCAACATATTTTGTATGTTAGAACATATTTTTATGGTTGGAGAGATGATTTTTGCCAAAGAGAGTAACAACAGGGCTCTCGCGGCTGCGGAATGATGTTTTATAATAAAGAGCTTTGTGTATGGTGTAATAGAAAACGCAGAAGCGAAGACGGAAGGGTAAAAAAGTTTGTGTATGGCAAACGCGTGTGTTTCGTGCGTTGTTGTTGTTGCGATTGTTTCCACAATCAGTAATTATACCCTACACCACTATGTGGAAAGGATATTATAAGTTTGTTTTGGTAAAAATGCATGTAACACCGCGAAATATTCGTCGGAGACCCCCCAATTTGGTATACCGATCTCCATATCTCGAAGAGACAAAGCAATTTTGAGATGTGTGTCCGTCCTGGATTTTCTACACATAAAATTTTGGCAAAATACCCCTCAGGAAAGTTGGCGACATTTAATGAGTATATTAGCCATGTAAAACTTCTCTACAGGTGGTGTCTTAGGGCACGCCGTTTGGACTCGAGGATAAACAATAGGTCCCATATCATTGAGCTGATATGAATCGGAGTGCACTCCCAATCCCTTCTGGGATGTTTGTGGAACAATTATTTTATTATTATTTAAGCTTGATGTGATAAGGTGGCAGAATCCACAATGTTATTTCTTACAATAAGTTTATTTGTTCCAAAAAGGAATTTTGATTTGCTGAAAGCTAATTCCCAGGGGTAGTTGTGTAGGGTATCACATGGTCGGCCCCGTCCGACTATAGCCTTAGCTTACTTGTTTTTTTTCTGTTTCTTTCAGTTAACCAACCTAGCAGGAAAAGAAAAAAATTACATGAATTATTTTTGTTCTTATTTTTCTTCAGTTTTTTTTTTAAATACAATCGTTGAGTAAAGGCGGTAAAGTGTGTGAATAAATCAGTACATCAATACATTTTTCATATACATACATACATACATACATATGGTAATATTCAAAAAAGTTTTACAATCGTTGAAGTTGAGGTTCACCATTTAATAAGTCGCGAACTTTTAATATATTTTATAAAATATGAATATATTTATATTAATTGAAGTGTTTTAGCCACGATCTCATAATATGGACCATAAGAAATAATTTTCGTGGAAGCTGCGTTGGTGGTAATATAAAAAAATGGGAAAAATGTGTTGAAGTAAACAAGTTTTTTGTGTTCTTTCTTGATTTCTGGCCAAACCACGCAAAACTCAAACCTGTGCTCAAAGAGAGAACTAAAGAATACCCCTTGGGCAACATGGTTCTAGTGTATGACTTTTCGATATATACACTGCATCCCCCTAAAATCGATGCTGACATTTTGAAGTTTTGATTTCAGTGTTTTTCGAATTTTTCTTATAATTGGAGGGTGCAACTAGATAATAATCGAAACTAGTTTACAGGATTGTAGAACTCGCGATTCCACGTCGTTCGATGAATATCTCATGAGTGTGCTCCGTAGAGCTTCCTAGTAATAGGAGTCCAAAGGCGAAAATTTGGTGCGTAAATTTTCTGAAAAAACCTATTTTTTGGCGTTAAAATTTACAACTGTCGTACAGGTACCCCTGAACCCCACGTTATTTTAGTTTTTTTACGTGCCGGATCTAATAAGCCCTTCCGCGTTCGAATCCATCCACTAAAACGCCGGATATAGATACCCTGAAAGTAGGAAAATCTGCAAAAATATATTTTGACAATTCCACGAATTGAACCGCGATTTTCTTTGATTATTTTTACAGAAATGTAATCCTTTTTACGCGATTATAATATTTGCCAAAAAGGTGTGTCACAAATTACAAAGATTCAGGAGTAATATCCCTATTTATCCCAATATAGAATGTGGTGGCACATCCGCAGTTCTTAACGAATCTGTCTCAAATAATTTATATTGACGTAGTTTTAATAGGCGGCCATTGAAATCGGATGCACCTTATAATCATATACACATCGAGTAATTTTTGCCCACATGAAGGTTTTTTGAATAGTAAGATGCAACTGATGGCACACTTTGGCCGCTGAATAAAACATGGGAAAATCCATGCATATTGATAGACATGGACTCCCTGTATCCGAAAAGCACATGCACCTCAACTGATTTAAACGGATTCGCGAATTACACGCTTTTTAATTTTTGTGTTTTTTCTTTGGTTGTAATTTCATTATTACGCTCTACTACTTATTTCTATTGCTTATCACAGAAAGCAAATATACTTTCACGATGACTAATTACTTTTCTCGTAGAAGTTTAAGCAAAATACTTCAGGATTTGGATCGAAATTTAGCGAAATAATGGAATAACTACCAACATTTATTTTTCAAATTTTTTGTATTTTACCAAAAATATATTTTTGAAATAATTTCCAACAATAAGTTTCCGTTCTTTGTTGTTGCTGTAATATGCAAGTTATAAACGCGTTCTTTATAATTTTGGTCTCACATTTTTCTACGCGTTGTCTAGATTATGTACGTATTTTTAAATTATTTGTTTAGAGATTTTTATGGACTCTGAGTTAGAATAAATAAAATTTACTCCATGATTTGTTCAATATTTTTTGATTTTCCGCGAAAATAAAAATAAATTTAGCAACTATTTTAGCATCTACGCATAGATATCAAATGCTGTTATCGATTCATATATACATGTTCTTATTACAACACAATAGGAATTTTCAAATATTTTTTCTTTATAAGAGATTAAAACCCTCCATAACTTTTGAGTGCAGCATCCAATTTTGTGAACGCGAACAGATTTGAAACCACGATTTTTTCGTAACCCATGTACCAAAAATGGCGGATGTGCTCGCCAAAAAAATATTTTTTTTCTATGGAATTTTAAAGGAAATTTGAAAATTACCATATATACATACATACATATATTTGAAATATATTACATTATATAATCATTTGATTCCAGATGCCGCTGATGATTTCTACTTTGAGGATAATGTGTTTTATTTCAAAACTAATGAGAAGCCATGAACGATGTTTCTATATATTTTATATATATATTTTTCTATTTAAAAGTGTGACTTTTTATAAATTATTCCATTCCGTTTTTTATTAAAGTCTGTTATGTATTTCTTTGGAATTTTGTATGTACCTGAGCATACATTTCAATGTATTTAACATTGAAATTCACGCTGCCTTGCTCTCAG
Organism: Musca autumnalis; assembly: GCF_047663935.1. Lineage (NCBI taxonomy): Eukaryota > Metazoa > Arthropoda > Insecta > Diptera > Muscidae > Musca > Musca autumnalis. Next base: position 135,484,295 of record NW_027412088.1, on the reverse strand, counting down.
TAAGCGCCCACTGGTGCATGTGTTTGTTTTTTTGTGGATTTTGGGTTTGTATTTATATTGTATCTAAACAAATATTTGTTTGCATCCAAACATAAATTTGTTTGCAGGACCCAAACATACGTTTGGGACTGGTTGCAAATAAATATATGTTTGCTGCAAAATATGTTTGGGACATATGTTAGAGAGACCTTTTTTCTTCCGTGCACACGACATGTTTCGCGCTAGAAAGGCGCTCATCAGGTGTATATATACCAAATTTCTATATTTTTGTCGGCAGGTTCATACGTCTATAAAAGCCGCCATAATTCTGAAAACACCCTAAGCACATAATTTTTGAGGAAAAGAATTTCGGTTGTGCAGCCGGTATTTAATTTGTCCATAAATGAAACTCTTAATTCACACAGCTTGAGGATATATCTCGTCGGCAAAGTCGACTAATAATTTTTTACATGTTCTTCATTATTCTTATACAGTCGAACCTCGATTATCCGGGAATCGATTATCCGTAAACCTCCATTATCCGGGAATAAAAGACACAGAATTTTTTGTTCATTTTACACCGATTAACCTCGAAAATCTTTATGATCCGGTATTATAATTCATTCAACCAAATTTCAATGAACAAAAACAATGCAAAAATGAATTATTTTGGAACAGTTTCAGTCTTTTAAACTCCACATTAAATTCAAAATTGATTTTATTTATAAATACTTTCAAGAATCCAAATTTTTGATTAAAAATACATGAGAAACAGTGTTACTCCATTATCCGATTGATTATCCGTATTCGGTTCGACTGTATTAAGTTTTGATGAATAACTAACCCGTGGTCTTGTGATTCCTCCATTTTGCCTGACTAATGATAGCCCACTGACTCTATCGAGTGTTAATGTTAACGTTAGTTAGAACGTTCAGTTCATCACGGGCATGTCAGTTTCCATTTGATTTAAAAAGAGAGCTAAGTTAAATCCTTGAGGCTCTACCATGTTGAAGTTTTCGCTTGATTGCTTCAAGGACCACTAAGTTCAAATGATGATCATCAAATCTTTTAGTTTTAATGTTAAGTTTTTAAAGTCTTGTATTAAGCATCCAATCATTCATTTCGAATTACAGTTGAAATAGAATCGGGGTGTACCCATTATTATGAGAGAATTCTTCAATTGTCCATACGCGGATGTACTTAAGAAATATTTTATCTAAAGAACATTTGTCCTATAAGTCGAAGTAACAAAAAATTTTGACGCCCACATATTTTTTGTTTTTCCTTCCCAAAAGCCTTCCACTTGTTTACGTCATCGATGCCTTGGCCTTTCAGTTCTACATCAGTCCGCCATGCGTTCTGTATTTATACGCCCTTTTTTATCAATACTCTTCTTCTAATTTCACAACCGATGTTATTTGTTGAAGTTATGTTATTTGTTGAAGGTAGACGAATTCATTAACTACCTCAAAATTATATGAACTACCTCCCTACCTGGTCAGAGTTCAGTGGACGCATAACACGTCCAGATTATCGTTCGACTTATTTTAAGGGTATCAGTTACATATTTTACTGGTCAACCCATGATGTCAATGTCGTCGGCAAAACAAAGTGTATATTGTTATTTCATTTAACTTTTGAATCTCGAATAACCTTTTCCAACAAGATGTTGAAAAGATCACCCGAAAGGCTATGTCCTTGTCAGGAGAGGTTTCTGGTACTAAACTGTTCGGAGAAGTTTTTTTCCTATTTTAACTGAGGACCTGGTAGCATTTAATGTAATCTTAGAAAACCGAATGAACTTTGTGGGAATACCAAATTCAGACGTGGCTTGAAATACCTGTTTTGTAATCGAAAAAATATTGTAAGTGACCATCTATATTTTTGGTCTTCCAGAATTTGCCACAAGGTAAGTATGTGGTCAAAGGTCGATTTGCCAGGTCTAAAGCCGCACTGATATGACTTAATTGTTGTTGATCACAGGCTTGAGACACTATCTTATAGGCAATAGGAATTGGAAGTATACCCCTTTAGTTTGAGCATATAGTCTTACCTACTTTCTTGTGGAGGGGATGGAACGAGGGCATCTTACCACGATCCAATCAACGGGTACGTGTTCCACTTTCCAGATGGTACTAACTAGCTATTGCCTACACCTTTTCAGCATGTCCCTCCGATCTTAAGCAACTCAGCTAGTAAACTATCGGCTCATGCGTCCTTATTCCTTTTTGGTCTTTACCAGACCTGGCGGTATACACTCACAACTGTCGTCTGGAATTGGATCTATGGTACCTTCGTCGTTCTCCTTAGTAATGGATGCCAACAATTTGAAAAAATGATCTTTCTCTACAGGAGGATGAGTCTGTACCATAGCCATAAGTTTGATGTTAATTCTTTGGTAGAATTTTCGAACTTTAGTCTGACTCCTGTACATCTATCTCTATTGATATACCCTTAAACATAAAAAGGAGGTTATAATTTAGTTTGTCATTCCGCTTGTAACACATCGAAATATTCGTCGGAGACCCTATACGTATACATATATATTATTGATCAGCATAAAATCCTAAGTCGATATAATGATATCCGTCCGACCGTTTGTCTGTTTAAATCAAGATAAAGCTCGCAATATTTTTGTGTGAAACAGTAAACAAAAGTATATGCCGCAATACCCCGGCTGTAGCAAGCTGTTGTCAGCATTCATTACTGAAATATGTACTTCTGCGGCCAGTGGCACTGGGTGAATGAGAATTATATCTTTGCAAGCCGTTCGCGTCATTAATGAAGTTGCAACAAAGTCAAATAAATCCATATAAACATTTGATCGCATTGGAATGTATTGTTAAGTGTAGTGGTGCGTAGAGTAGATAATATTTGACGTGACATTTTGACACGTTACACGTTGGGTAACCTCAGTTGAGTAAATAGTAACACTCATTAAAATCAATAGCTGCTGCTTAGAGGTAAGGGATTATTCATGCCATTACTTAAATATCAACAGTTTTTTTCGAACTTTATTTATTATTCCCACTTTTAGACTGTCAAAATCATTCGGTTAGTAGTAGGAAATTGAGGTCACGCAGGTCATGCATGTGTTTATCACTGCTGAACCAGTTTCCCTTTTTTATTACAACCAAACAAAAGATTCATAATCGCCCCAATGCCTGTAGTAAACCTGCTACGCAAAATAGTCTAATAACCACATCTGTCTACACATCCTTAGAACAGACAAGCTGCAGCTACCTTAACATACATTTTCTTAAAGCCTTTCATTTCTGGTCAAAACAGCCGCAATACAATTCTGGTTGCAGGAAAGCCTTATAACAAATTAAAAATACAACCAACCTATTATTATGGTAGAAAATTAAAAAGGACTACAAAAAACCATGGATAACCCGCAAAAATGAAACAAAAAGCATTTCAGCCCCACAAAAGGCATGACAAAGGTATAACCAAACAAGTGTAGTATTTATGTATGTAGTCTTCAAAAATACATACACACAAATGAATTCGTTGTTGTATGAACTTCTGCTGTTGCTGAATAGGAGAATTACCATTCTGAAAAAACAGCTCTAAAGAAAAAATATGAAACAAAATCTGCAACACAACAGACCCGGTCACATAAAAAACACTGGCAAATGTAACAAATCCATAGATTTCTCCAAGGCATACAAAAAATATTTCATTATTATTTGTATAAAATAATAAAAAACGAACGAAACAAAACGAATATTCCAACACCGACAAGATACCAACTTTGTCGTATGCGTCGACGTCGTCCTAGTGCTACAAACCTCTGAAACAAACACAGTTGTGACAGTGACAGCAGTGGTAGCAACAACAACAACGGCAAAAAAGGATCTCATAATTACAAGGATTGTGGAATATAACAACAAGTATGAATATGAATTTGAATGTGAAGCATATTTGCCGCCTCCTAGGATACACAGGTTGGTTGTAGGCAATATTTACCAACCACCTCCTCCAATGGAACATAAAGCACTATGAAAATTCAAAACAACAAAAATGTTATAGAGGACTAGTTTAAAAAAAGGCTTCGAATATAGGCATGCGGTTAACATACACATGTATATTGAAATCACTGGGGGAAGGAACACACAATTTGTTGCTGAAAGGCAAAAGGAAATAACTACAAATATGCCAACATATGAGGGAAATTACCCAAATGGAATAGAAAACAAACAAAGCAACAACCGATTACAACAGGAAAATATATCGTAACCTCTATAATGTTTGTAAGGTTTAGATGGACCCTTGGTCATTTATCTTAATTAAGTCATTTCTCAGGTATTTTGCAAATTACAGCGAAACATATAAATCTACGTTTTCTTTTTGAGAAGATGTGGACATCATAATGTAGTTAGATTTTGCTTAAAACAAATCACTAAAGTGTGACTTAGGTTATTTTACCCATCATCTAATACCATTACATGCATATGTCGTACTGTTTGGTTGGATTGTAAACCGCACAATCCTAGAAGGATGGCGAAATAAAGAAACAAAAATATAGAAAAAAAAACAGCAATGATGACGACAACAAAAAATAATAACACCAACAATAACTATTGGGCCAGCGCAGTCAACGAACGAATGAGAAGGGAGGAGATTGAACTTTTTCTATGTTTTGGTATCCGACTTCTTGGCACCAAACGTGAAACCCGACTAATAATAACAAACTGTGTGCCGCACAACACAAGAGCCCATCATAGAAAAAAACAAATGATAGCATGGCACAGCAGAAGACGAAAGGATACAGGAGCGTAGTGAAAATAGCCGAGTTATTCAGCAATGTTTTCCACGGCTTTAAAACCTCCACTGAAAGAAAGAAATAATTCAGTGTAACGTTCCGTCATCAAAGTCACGACAAGTTGACGCGGATATGGACAATTCCAGACGAGACGGTAATAAAAAAGAAATAATAGAAGCTATGCAATGGCGGCACCAAACGCTTTCAGTTGCCAACAATTGAAGTCAAACGAATGAGTCATGAATTAAAAAGGAGGTGCGACTCCCTACGTTCCTGCCGATGACCATTCTCTTGTGTTCTTTGGTGTTTAGATAATACCACCAAAGCTTGTCAAATTGGAATACAGTTGCTTTTTGGTTAACAATAATCATTCGTTTGGGAATTGTATTTGTAATTTAATAAATATGATTGCCTTTTTTTTAAATTTTTAAGAAAAGACAAGTTAAGGGTTGTGCTGTACTTTCGCGGCTTTGATGTGGGCAATTAGAAAATAGATAACGACATACATATTAGAATCTGGACCAGAACATTTGTCCTATAAGCCGAGCTATATTTTTCCAATTTGGAATATCGTGTTTTCCGAACTCGTCTTCCACTTGGCCTTCCCATTCTGCGGGCCGTATTTCTACGCCTCTTTAGCGGGTTCATCATCGCTCATTCCTAGCCAACACAATCGTTGTATTGCGATAAGGTTAACTGATGTCGTTGTATAGTCGATGCACAGAGGGAAAAGTCGATTCAAAATCAACTCCGTGTCAACATGAGCACTGGTGTGTTCGATTTTTTTTGGCCATATTTTTTTTTTCTTTTTGAACCTGACCACTAATAATGTCAACATGGGCACATGACCACGGTACGTTGGTATGTTTTCGAAACCGTTGACAACATCTCGTTGTCAAGTTGACAACGCTGCGTCCAATTCGACCACAAACATCTTGATCACGTATGGTGTCATTTTATCTCTGGGTGTACAACCGGTGGTTCATACGCCGTCAAGGTATATTGGCCCGTAGATCTTTCGAATAATTTTGCTCACAAACAAACCAAGCACTGCCTTATATGCTTACGCAGGTTTTCGGAATGCCGTGCTGTCACCAGGGGAGCTGCCATTAACACCCATTAAAGGTACTGAGCTAACGTGTGGCGCGCGTTTACATATAAGAACGATAATAACAACCTTCTATGAAAAAACAAACTCCTCTAAAGGTGACGACTCCCGCAAACGTTTTAAAACATCTGATCTCCAGCTTTACCGAGGTGAATAAAAGACTGGTTATAATTCGGAATAAAGCTAAATTTGTCAAGATCGGCTTTATTTGCACTCATGCTCCCGCTGAAGACAAGGACGAGCAGTCGAAAGCTACATATATTTTAAGATCGCTTGGTAACTAAGAAAACGCATTTTTTGAGTTATGCCACTCTTTGAGTAAATGAGCGATATGACGGTTGTCCTGCCCATGACATTAAAATTAGTCTAGGCGATTTTAATGCCAAAATTAGAAGGCTCAACAGTTGGGAAATTCTGTCTCAGCAGTGAAACGTCTGACAATCGAATGAGACTGATAGACAGACCTCACAGCGGCAGTAAACATGGTAGTTCCTTTTCGAGCATCCCGACAATTATAAGGGCTCCTGGCTGTCAGCAGATTTAAAAACAAGAAACCGAATTGATCATATTGTGATAGGTGGAAGAAGACACTCATCGACTGTGTTGGACGTACGATCGTTTCGAGAAACAAACATCGACTCGGATCCCTGTCTTGTTAGGCAGTAAATAACGTACCACAACGCAATGTTGGACATCGGTAAGCTGCAATCACAACAGATAGCCACAGCATATTCCACTCAACTGGCCAAACTGTTTAATGAAAGCACTCCTCATTCCGATAACATACCAACACAGTGGCTAAGCATTGTCCGCTCCATGCAAACAACCGCAAAATTCATACTTGGATACCAGGGACATCCACCGAGGAACCCATGGTATGAACAGAAATGTCGTGCTGTTCCCAAATAGAAAATGCGGTCACTCTACAATTAGTGACAACCCGTACCACGCTAGAGAGGTATCGGGAAAAACGTCTTTTTCGCGGGAAAAATGAAAGGTGGGAATGTGAAAAAACGAGATGTACAGGAGCCGGAATGAAGTCCAAAAATTCTACCGAATTGGTATAGGCACATCCTCCTGTAGAGATACCACAGATCCAATCCCAGAATGTGTTATTGAGTGTATACCGCTCGGCCAAGATGAGGTAAAGACAGCAATAAACCGGCTGAAGAATAATAATAATAAGCAGATGACCTGTTCTAAACCGGAGGCAACGCGCTGATAAGGGGTATACATCAGCTAGGATTACTTCCGAAACGTCAGTTGCTTTGTAAATGTCTATTAATGTCTTAAGCATCCTATTCTATGTTGCATTGACATAGAATTATGCGAAGTATAACGCTCACTGCTGCGCATTTGAAACGCAGAATACGCAAAAAATAAGCATCAGATAGAAAGCTGTTGCAATAGGTAGATTTTGCAACGGTGGGAATTTTAAAATACTTTTACACTGCACGAACAATAACTGACAACAACGCACTTTTATGACGTTTCGGAAGTCAGTCCTAGATAGCACCATCTGGAAGGAAGAGCGCGTACCCGACGATTGGGACCTGAGCATCCTGTGTCCCGTCCACAAGAAAGGAGATAAGACTAAGAGCTCTAACTATAGGGGCAAAAGTCAGCTCCATGCTTATATGATAATATTAGGGCTATTGTGCGAACGACTAAAACCTATGGTCAATGAAATAATTGGGCCATATCAATACGGCTTTAGCAAAGAAGGTCGTGAGAGTCGTCCAAAAAAAGCCGCTGTGCCAGAAAAAAATTAAGACGTGCGTGAACGGATTGTGCAAGATCGCCATGTTATATACCGTGAGATGGAGGCATCCTTGAGAATTTCTTCCACCAACTAACATTTGATATTGCATGAACACCTGCCCGCAAAAATGGTGGTTTCTCGTTAGATCCAGCACAATTTAACAATCGCAATCGATTGGTGCAAAGAAATTCTGAATAAATACGATCGCGGTATTTCAAACGAGGTTTATAAGATCTTCACATGTGTATGAGCCCGAAGCAAAGCAGCAATCGACCTTGTGGGCCCTCGAAGGCGAGCCAAATCCAACGAATACAATTCGAAGCAAACGGTCGCCTGTTTCTTTGGCAAAACTGACCATTGGGCTTGAGGAATGTCGGACGGTTAATTCTCGGCGGTACAATACAATTTGTTTGCCTGAAGTCTCCTGAGAAATTCGAAAAACAAGAGAAAACGAATCATTGTGCACTATGACAATGCGTGCAGGACCGGACAAAATGTGGAATTGATGGGTCATCCGCCGTACAGCCCTGACTTGGCATCCAATGACTTCATTTGATTCCTGCACATCAAAAAAAGGGTGGTCAACGATTTTCTTCGCTAGAAAATGTTGTTTGAGCGCATGAAGAAGTGTATATATAAATCATGGTGGAGACTACTTAAGAAAGCAATAAGACTAGTTTTGATGATAAATATTTGCGTTTTCATTGTAAGGTCATAACGTTATCGAGCAACCATCGTACATGCATTATCTATCCCTTCTCGGCAACTTCTATACAGATCTAATTGTTTGGGAACTACAGAACGAACCCGATGGGGGTATCGAGGATTATATGGTGGGCGTTACTCAGCTTTTTTACTTCGACTCAACTAAGACTCAGAATAGATAGATAGGGTAGGTCATAACGGGACACCGCTATATAAGATGAAGAACTTGTTGGAGGGACGAAAGCAATGTCGATATGTTATATGTCAGTGTCCAATGTCTAACAACTCTAGATACAGACTCTTCGCGTGATTATAAGTTCTCGCCTGTCTCATATCTATGTAGTGTGTCTAACAACAAATCAAAAGGTTGCATGTTCAATTTCGACTACGGATAAAATAAAAAATGTGGTGTGATCGAAAATAGATTCACCTGAAATATTCTAGGAAAAATAAATGGGCTAGTAGTTTGATTTGTAATTAGTTATGCTGGTAACCAGAGTAAGACATAAACCCATTATTTGGTACTGGGATATTTTCTGGAGCGAAAAGAATAAAATGGCAACGATTCCGATGCAAAGTCATGTTTGAATAATGGACAAGGGTGTTCCAGCTAAAATGTATTTGGGCCAGACTACGGTTCAAGCAGAAGGGAAGCAGAGATTTGTGGTTAACCACAAGCTGAGGGCTCGGGTTAGGTACTCAAATCCGGGTTTAACTAGTTCAGGGTTACTCCATTTGCAAATCCAAAATGTATTTACTGAAGAAGAATTCGCTGCACTTGTTGCTTTTCGTGAAATCAAAAGTTTGAAAGCGGTTTTTCGAAATAGAATTTTTGAAATCGGTCCCTATCCTTGCTCGGGACCTAATGAACCGATTTCCATGGGCTTATTGAAGACACAATAAGTGAGCAAAGGCTATAGTCGGGACGGGGCTGGCTTTGTGATACCCTACACCACTACCCCTCTACATAAGCTTTTCACTTGTAAACATTTTTTAGGGAGATACTAAAGTTTTTACCCATATGGCTTTTATACCAAACGACTTAAGGCGAACTAAAAATAATTAATATTCAATTTTACATTTGACTACTGTCGTCATCTACTTGGTACTGATTGAAGGCTATGATGGTCTTCTTGATTAGCATTTTACATGTCTTTAATACACCAAATAGAAGCAGAGGTATTTGTCATTAAAGTAAAAACTTCAAAATATTAAAATTGTGATAGCCTAGCGCATTTTTCAACAACTCTGATATTTTACAATAAATGCCACATTTTGTATTAATTTAAAGCTCAGATGGTTTAGTTTCATTATCAAGCTCTATCCAACAGAAGCAGAAATATCTGATGTTAAGTTGATAGCTCAAATAGCTCAGAGAATAGTTGTTGTTTGTGGAGATTAAGCAAGTGATACAACTCCGAGTGAGACCGATAAATAAAAGTAGAGAAAATAAAACACAAAGGGTTTTAGTTTGTATAATAATAATAGTGTGTGGGTGGTTTATTAGGCGAAAAGAACTGATGACTTTATCTGGTGTGGATGAGACGCGTTACAATTTGCGAGTAAACGACAAGTGCGTTTATGTGAGAGGTCGACTGATGAGCATGTACGTCCATACAGGTGAAGAGATGACTGATTAGTGGTTTTTGTATAGAAACCGAAAGTGAATCAAGGCTCAGGCAATGACTGCTTATTGGAAAGTTCTCACTAAGATCCGAACTGAGCCTATGTTCGCTCCAGAGAGAAATTGCAGAGAAATTCAGCTACCAAGAAAGTACTCTCTACGATCCGCGCTGAGCGAACATAGTCTCTGAGAAGATTTGTAGGGCAATGATTGGAAATATCACCCTACGGTCCGCCGTAAGCGAACATAGTTTCTCGGAGGGTTTGTAGAGTACACTTAAGGGAGAAGGGAGACCTATTTGCGATCCGAACTAGGCGAACGAAGGCTCTCTGGGGATTTGTAGAGAAAATACCAATGGAGAGTTTCTAACTTAAACATCTGACATGGAATTAAAATTCCATAAATTTGAAATTGGAATATTCCAGCGTATTTTTCAACATCACAAGCATTTTACGAATTTAGGTAACTCAATTGGGAACATTTTAAAGCTCAGAATGTCTTCATTGTTGAATTTTTATCCACATAAGTTGTTTGCCCATTCCGACTCTTAAATATTATCCGACCAAAATTGCGTGATTACAAAAAATGAAAAAAGGGATTGCAATACTGACTTTTGCGATATCTCCGTTGTTTGACCACCTACGCCAACCCACTTTGCAACAATGTAAAGGAAATCTTCTCCCACTGACGGGCTTTCCTTTTGGAATACGCCTACTAGAAGCGGAGATATTCGCATATGAATAATAATATTATCCATGGGACCCCCATTAACTCTCAAAATTTCGAGACGATCCGATGAAAATTGCGACCTGTAGAGTTATTAAAAAATTGAAAATGGGATGTTACAGACTACTGTGATATCTCCGTTATTTAACCACCTATGCCAACCTACTTTGCATCATTGTAGAGGTGGGATTATTTACTTTCATAGTCATGCATTACTTTTGGAAGGTCCCCAACCAAAGCTTTGATATTCGTCATTATAATTAAAATCGCAAAAATGAAAAGTCAACATTTTTTCCAATGCGAATATCTCAGCTTCTAAAGGGTGTTTTTTTAAGCCCGATAGAACTTAAAATTGTAAAAAAATAACACAAAAAATTAAATTGTAATCAAATTTTTTTTTTATTCGAAAGATCAATACGTGACATTAACATTTGAAAATGATTTCGGGCATATGGGCACCGCGGCTGTTCTTGACGAACTGCACTCTGGCCACTTTTTCGAGCACTGCTGGCCGTATGTCACGAATAACACGAACAATACTGGCCTCCAAGGCATCAATTATTGCTGGTTTATCAGCATAAACCAGTGACTTCACGTAGCCCCACAGGAAATAATCAAGAGGTGTCAAATCGCACGACCTTGGAGGCCAATTGACAGGTCCACTTCTCGAAATCAACTTATCGCCAAATTTTGATTTCAATAAGTCGATGGTTGCGTTCGCCGTATGGCACGTAGCGCCATCCTGTTGAAACCACATCTCCTCCGGATCAATGTCATCCATATTTTCAAACAAAAAATCATTGATCATGGTGCGGTAATGATCTCCGGCCTCATTTTTGAAGAAATAAGGTCCGATGATGCCACCAGCGTGAAAACCGCACCATACGGTGCATTTTTCTGGATGTAATGGAGTCTGTAGGGTCTCTTGTGGATTGGTCTCACTCCATATGCGGCAATTTTGCTTATTAACAAACCCGTTAAGCCAAAAATGTGCCTCATCGCTGAACACAATTTTGCGATAAAACAACGGGTCGAATCGACGACTGATTTTCAAAGTAAATTTGGATAATTTCGTAGCGTTGTTCAAGCGTGAGTCTATTCATGATGATTTGTCAGAGTATACTGAAACAAATAAAAAAAAAGTTTCATCAAAATTTAATTTTTTGTGTTACTTTTTACAATTTAAAGTTCTATCTAGCTTAAAAAAACACCCAAGGGGTATACCAAAAGCAAAACCTGACAATGAAAACAATGAGAGTAGAAAATATCATTTTTCAAGCGATGTAAAGTAGGTTGTCGTAGGTGGTCAAACAACGAATCTATCGCAATAGTCGCTAATCCAATCCAACTTCTCATTTTTAATTGTAATGACGAATATCACAGCTTTGATTGCGGACCTTCCAAAAGCAATGCCTGGCCATGAAAGTACAATAAAGCAAAGTAGGTTGGCGTAGGTGGTCAACAACAATAGTCGGTAACGCATCCCATTTTTCGCATTTTTTTTAGTTACGCTATATGTAGGTCGCAATGTTGATCAGATCGTCACGAACTATTGGGAGTTGATGCGAGTGCCACAGAGGAAAAAGCCTATTGATTTTTTGATGGTCGGATAATTTTCAGGGGTCGGAATGGACCAAAAACTCATGTGGAGAAAAATTCTTTTGCGAATATCTCGGCTTCTAGTAGGGTATTCCAACGATAAAAACTTTCAATGGAAGAAGAAAATATCGCATTTTCATTGATGCAAAATAGGTTGGCGGAGGTGGTCAAACAAGCCAGATATCACAAGAGTCCGTAATGCATTCAAATTTTCCTTCTTTTTTTTTGTAATCCGCTATTGGTCGCAATTTTTATCGGATCGTCACGAACTTTTGGTGACTAATGCCAATCCCAGATAGAAAGAAGCATAATGAGTTTGGTGATAGTCGGATAATATTACCTAAAATAAATGTTTACCAGCGAAAAGCTTATGCGCAGGGATAATGGCGTATGGTATCAAATAGTCGGTCCCATCCCGACTATAGCCTTTGCTCACTCGTTTAAAGTTGGACTTTTTTTTTAAATAAAAATATTTTTAAATCCTGCCTCCCCGAAATAGTAGTCAACACAAGTTTTAATAAAAACAATAATTCGTAGGCCGGCGTATGTCGCAAAAATATAAAATATTTGTCAAAGAAAGGTACCTTACGGCGTTCCCATTAGCATGAAAAAGGTCTATTAAATTGCGTTTTTTGGTTCTACAACTGTAACCCCTTAATTGAGCCAAAAGTTTTGGAACAATTATTGCTTGGGATAACCTGTAAGTCGTCATCCAGCTTCTGCGATTATTTATCTGATTGTTGGAAAATATTTTTTTTGTTCAGAGGAAAAAATTATATACTTTTGGACAAACAATATTCATTTTAAACATTTATGAAAACTCAAACCCCTCATCAATTGCAAGCAAATATATTATACTATTTCACTTACATGTGTAGCTGTAAATTTTACAGCTGAAATTTTACCATGTCATAACAATTCTTAACGGTACCTACTAATCAATCACCGCACATCATTCTAACAGTACCATCATTTATTCATTCATTCTAAAAATGAATGCCTATAAAAGAAAACCAAGAAAGTATTACAGCTACCAAAGTAGTCCTTTTTAGACTTTGATTTCTTTCTTGGCTATTGTCAATGTAACAGGGGCAGGCAGGATTTTCCTTTATGACATGACAAGAAGAAGCGGAAAAAGCATAGGAAGAAGGACGAAAAAAGAGCAAGGCAAAGAACGAAAGCAAGAAGTGTGGCAAAGCAATACAAAGTATGAATCATCACCATCAGTCGGTGTTTCCCCTTCCCTTTTGGGTTAAAGTGTTTGCGTGTGTGTGTGTATTTTAGCTGCTATATACAATTCCATTCTTTACATTGCCAATTCTTGCCATACTCGTAGGAACTTTTTGTATTTTGCTCCGATTCAATATTTTTTGTGTATTTCAAGTTGATATTTAGGTGCTTAAGAGTTGAGCTTTGCTCTTTTCACATGTTGAAGAGATTTTTCTCTTTGCATGTGTGTGCGTGTTAGGGTCTCTCTCTCTCTTTCGATAGGTCTCCATTATATCCTGCCAGTTCTTTTGACGAACATGAAAATACGAGAAGCCCCAACAAAATTATCGTAAGCTTTAGAGGTGGCAAGGGACACTGGCAGAAAGGAGTCTATCGCTCGTTGTGTATTTAGTTTGTAGATTTCCGAAGACTGGTAGTCAGGACAAGTGGCGACAGCCTTTTAGTTTGGATACCATTATGGGTAGCCAACGAACAGTTCATAACTAGTTGTGTAGGCCTGATGTTCCTCCTCCTTGTGTGTGTGTATATATGTGCGTGAAGGATTCCAACTGTGTGTGGATAAACAATTACACTCGCAAACGTAAGTTTTTTGTTGTAATTGCCTGCGAAAGGCTACCTACATATATACATATATTTCAAAGAATGTGTGGTATGGACATTTTAGAAATTTTTTATGTCGTTCTAAAATTCTGGGAGGACATTGACTTTGATATATGTGGTGAAGCCAGGGTTTCGGAGTCGGAGTCTACGGGTCTGAGTCGAGCAGTTTTGCGGCAGTTTGAGTCGAAAAAAAAAATTTTTCTACTTTCAAGAAATATAACACTAAATTCGAGACACAAATTTTTTTCAAAAATTATTATTTATTTTTAAAAGAAAGCTATAAGAAGACATATAAGCAAACGCGCAAAAAAAAACGACAAAAACTTTCTAGTGTGTTTTTCACTGTAAGATAAATTTTACTTCATATTTATGTTCTGTAGATGAGTTAAATAATCTAACGAATTTCCATTCTAGAGAATATGCAGTCGGATTCGAGCTATTACTGCTATGGAACAGCTAATTCTATTTAAAACTATACTGGTGGGAGTTATAAAAACGTACTCGTAATGCATTTCGTTTGCAGGACCCAAACATATGTTATGTTTGGGACTGCTTGCAAACAAATATATGTTTGCTGCAAAATATGTTTGGGACATATGGTAGAGAGGCCTGTTTTCTGTGTGTATGAAGGTTAACACCAACATGTAGGAAACATCAAAAGCTTAGTTTTGTACAAATCAATCTGCATCATTGCAAGACTGCAGCTGCTGAACTCCTAAAACCCCCCATCGATCCCCATTTTCACCTTATTTTAAAAATAATTTTAGAGTATGTGAGAAGGTTAACACCAACATATACGGCTCTCAGGTAAAGAATTGGAGATTATCTGAAAAGTGTTCTTTCTCGGATCATAGGATGATACTTTTCCAAATCTCTGTACTTGGAGTAATACATAATCCCCATGGAAATCCCAGAGGAAACAATAGTTTTCACACAATCGAAAAATTCGTTGTACTGTAAATTCCCTAACCAATACACTCCTGACTTGCTAGCTGTGAGGTCTTCTGTGCAATCACCTATCCTCGGAAAAAATACCAGCCGGTTTGGTGGAATAAACGTTTTGCCAATCTAACAATAGAACCAGAAATATGAAACTCAGTACGAATTGCGATGTCTGCAAGGTTGATTTATATAAGAAAGAGAAATAAAGAAAGCTATGCGAATGTGTTATGTCATATTTAGTGAGTCTATAGCCCATAGGTTTCGCAAGTTACTACCCTGTAGGAAATGTTAATAGTGAATCTATACTGACATACTACTGACATTGTCAACAGTACTACTGACAAATTGTAGACGACTCTTGTAATTTCCTATAGATATTATGTATGACCGTGTCATTCGTAAGTCACTAGTGACACTGGAACTAGTATGTCAGTAGTTGCTGAGAGATCATTTGTCGACATTGGAGATAGTAAGTCATGCGTGACCAAAAAGAGAACAGGCCAAAATGTGAATATAGTAAATCTATTGGCAACTTATGACTGTGTGTTAGTGCGTTTTAATGCACGCACGCTACAAATCAAAACATTATCTTTCTGCAAATTGCCGAAAAACTTCGGCACCGCCGTTCCAAAGAAGAACACATTGGTAGTAAGTCAGTATAGACATTGGATGTATTGAGTCAATTGTTCATGAAGGATCAGAGTTTCGCTACTACACGCAGAGAAAAAAATATGATTGATCCAACAATATTCGAAGAGCAAAATATGTATTGTAAAGATATTGTTAAATTCCAAATGTAGTATTGTGATTCCAACAATTGGGTTTTGTTAAATCCAAAAATAGTTTTTGTCAACTGGACAATAGTTCTCTCTTTTCTTCGACAATTTTTTCTCTTCTCTCGCTATTCGATGCCGTGTTGGAAAAAACAAATGGTGAGTTTTGTTTGTATGACATGATGCCTTTATCTTTGTTTTTGTGTGTGTTTTGTATACCAACAATGAGACTCTTGTTTTTATTTGTTTCTGTTTTGTTTCTTTCTTCTATCTTCATTGTACTTTGAGGTTTGGTGTTATACCGGAGTTTGTTATGGTGTTTAATTATTCCTTATGTTGTGGTGGGTGCTTGTGGCTTTTTGTTTGTCTTTGTTGTCAGCCAATGCAGCAAACCATGTATTGTGTTCATCAATGATTGCAATATTATACGCGACATTTATATCCAAGTTATGTGAAAAGTGTATATGAGAAGTATATACACTCAAATCAAAAATTTCTGGGCTGGTTTTCTGGGTTGACAATACTTTTTGTAAACAAAATTAAATACTGATAGTTCCTACAATCGGTATTGTCAACGATTTTTACAATATTTCGGAAATTCGAAAGTTGTTTTTGTTTTCTATGTTTGGAACAAAAGATGTTATTTTTGCATTTGGATTACAATGTTTGAACAAAACAAATACATTTTTGGAACCAAAACAGATATTTTTGTTCCAACAAAAGCGAAAAATATTTTTTCTCCGCGTGTAGATTTGTTGGTCTATTTAGAACTTTTTGGTGGATTTAAAACCCAGATGCATAATAATTAGAGTTGTGTAGTTCCGGAACGAACTAGTTCCAAGGAACTGTTCCGGACAAGGAACTATTGGAACTATATCCTCTTGGGTTCATATAGTTCCTTTAGTACATATAGTTCCTTTCGTGCATATAATTCCTTTCTTCCTTTAATAAAACACTCACTTCGATATTTCTCGTCATTATTCAGATGCGGTCACATTGTTAAATAAACCTACACCACATGCACACTACACTATATGCCTTTTTACATGTATGTATGTTGTCACTTTGGGTATACTAATATACAGACCAGCTGATGTCATACATATGAAAAACATTATTTTTATGTCAATTCATTCACCAACGATGAAAACAAAAAGAACGATGAAAGAGAAAGATTTATGGAACTATATCGCTCTCGGAACTATTTGGAACGAAGGAAACAGAAGAAACTGAAAGACAAAGAATCATTGAACTATATCGCTCTGGAAATTATTTGGAACTATGGAACAATCAGTCTGTTCCAGAACTGCAAGAATCTACTAATTTTTACTATTTTTTCCGATAACATAAAGGAAAAAACGTTATCGTAGTAAAAAATAGTAGCTTCTTGCAGGTTCTGGAACAGAGCATACAGTATCGGCCAAAACTAAAGCACCCCCTCAGTACATATTTTTAAAATGAAAATTTTTTTAAGAAAACAAAGTTGTAATTTTTATTTGTATTTTTCATTTTCTTTATTTATATCCATATTAATAGAAAACACAATCAGAATGTATTCAGAATGTAATAAACAAAAGTTAAAATTTAAAAATCATTTTAGGTCGAAAATGTAATCGGACAAAACTAAAGCACCCCCCTATTTGAAGTATAACAAAAACCATTGAAATCATATTACGTTGGGCCTCCTCTATTCTGGATGACACAATCACATCTTTTAGACATAAAGGATTCTAAATAATTAATTATTGCAGGCGAAATAATTGATTTTCGGAAAATTTAGCTTAAATCCTCAAAATACTGAAAATCGGAACTTATCGCTATATGGGGGCTATACCCAAGCGTGGACCTAGGACAACGATCTTTGGTGGATATGTTTTGTGACCACTAGGAACCCTAAGTACCAAATTACAGCTAATTTAGTGGGGAAATATGGCTTAAAAATTCAAAATTCCGATGATCGGAAGGTACCGCTATAACGATGCTATACCAAAACATTACCCGATATTGTTCATATCCATCCGAAAATGATACTACAGCCTCCTCTGGTGAAATACAAAATCGCTTAAGTTTAAAAATTAGAAAAAGAACGATTCACAAAAGAACGGTAGACGTCGACTTATTCAGTCGACGACCAGCAAGAAACCTTTAATATCGACTAAAAGTGAATTGGATTAGAAAATGGAGGATACTGCTATTTTCCGATGAAGCTATATTTAATTTAATGTATTCAGATGGTAAAAGACGTGTACCAAGTGGGCAACTGTTAAATCCTAAATATTGCTTGTTGGTCGTCGTCGACTGAATAAGTCGACGTCTACCGTTCTTTTGTGAATCGTTCTTTTTCTAATTTTTAAACTTAAGCGATTTTGTATTTCACCAGAGGAGGCTGTAGTATCATTTTCGGATGGATATGAACAATATCGGGTAATGTTTTGGTATAGCATCCTTATAGCGGTACCTTCCGATCTTCGGTATTTTGAATTTTTAAGCCATATTTCCCCACTAAATTAGCTGTAATTTGGTACTTAGGGTTCCTAGTGGTCACAAAACCTATCCACCAAAGATCGTTGTCCTAGGTCCACGCTTGGGTATAGCCCCCATATAGCGATAAGTTCCGATTTTCAGTATTTTGAGGATTTAAGCTAAATTTTCCGAAAATCAATTATTTCGCCTGCAATAATTAATTATTTAGAATCCTTTATGTCTAAAAGATGTGATTGTGTTATCCAGAAATAGAGGAGGCCCAACGTAATATGATTTCAATGGTTTTTGTTATACTTCAAATAGGGGGGTGCTTTAGTTTTGTCCGATTACATTTTCGACCTAAAATGATTTTTGAATTTTAACTTTTGTTTATTACATTCTGAATACATTCTGATTGTGTTTTCTATTAATATGGATATAAATAAAGAAAACGAAAAATACAAATACAAATTACAACTTTGTTTTCTTAAAAAAAAAATCATTTTAAAAATATGTACTGAGGGGGTGCTTTAGTTTTGGCCGATACTGTATATTAAGGAATTAGTTCCTTTTGGGAAAAGGAACTAGAAAGATCGAACTGCTCCGGGAACTAGATTGCCCAACTCTAATAATAATACATTTAGAATAACGGAAACCAATGGATTTCAAATGTCAATTACATAGCGTATACGTTAAATAAAGTCTACTGGATTTATTACGAGGTTGTATTTGAAATATACGTGGATTGAGAGGATTTCGTAAATCTAATCGTACTATAACATAATTAAGTTATCTCAAGCACTTTAACTGTAGAACCCGCTACCAACAACAACATCATCAGAAATTTGATGGTTCAGCCTTACAAATCACCGGGAGCGGACGGTATAATACTGGCAATGCATCAGAATGCTTTGGATTGGGTTCTTACGATCCTAGCGGAGATTACCTGCCTTTCTCGCTACCTACCTACGCACTCAGCATCAGTGGAACTTCCTCTATCCTGGTTGTTGTTGTAGAAGCATAGGTTTGATGCTGGGTTGGAAGCCGCTGCCGTGAGAATACTCTGGCTTCTAGTGATAAATTAAATTATTGTGTGTTTCGGCCACTGGAAGTGACATTTTGCAAAGGGCTTTGGTAGAACCGGCAAGTTGGGCCCGTGAAAATGGTTGCAGTTAGCCCGAAGAAGACGGACGGAATTCACTGTTTGGCATGGATCACCGTTTGACATGGAAAATGAATATCGAGGAGCCGACGAAGATATTACTTATTGCACTCTACTCTTGCAAGACCTCTATTGGGAAAAGTTGGGGCTGAGACAAGTCATACGCTGGCTGTATGTAACCGTTTTCCTGCCCATTTTAACCTACGGTGGACTTGTATGGTGGGAAGCAATTGAGAATAAGGCATTACTGTCCGAAATATCAAGTGTGCAAAGAACTGTGTCAATTCTGATTACCCGCTTAATCAAAAGCATTCCTCAGGCCGCCTTGAACGTGATCCTGGATCCAACCTCTATATATATTGATCCAGATTCCAGACTTCACATTTCGGACATAGTCAGCTTGAATTAAATGACAGGATCTGCGTAAGCTATAGTATGCCCACTTCGTTCAGGTTTGCCTCATTATCCGTAATTTTTCTAAGTAGGGACACTTGGGCTGAAGGTAACTCTGCTCTGGGCTGTCTGACAATATATACAGAGTGATCCAAGATGGAGGCAGGCGATTAATGATAGCTGCAGCGTCTTGCAGGCAGATATTTTTGATATCAGGAAAGCAGCAGAATTGGAAACTGGATTCAGGATGCTTCAAACGCAATGTGGCCTGTAGTCTACCAACGTAGAACGACCTCCCTCCTCTAACTTGACAAGGTGAGGGCAAAAACACTTGGTACGGGTGAGATTAGATTACTTTAGGTTATGTGAAGATGCAGTTCCTGTTTTTTTTCTACGAATTCTACTATATTACTTTCAGGCCTTGACAAAACTAGGTAATTCCAGGCGCCATTTGACATTTCAATTGGAAAGTTTGACATACTCAGTACTGACGCACGGGCACGTGTTATGTAATTTGCAGTAACATAAAAAATAGAATATACCCTCGGTCTGTGCGAATTGAAACTTCTTTTTTCCCTAAAAAATTTTTTTTCGTATCAACTTGCAGATAAAAATATGTATTTGGATTAAAACTCAAAGTAGCCTACATATGAAAAAAAATACTGACCTTCCCCCTGATGCAAATTGCAATAACGTGTCTGCTAGATAACGGGCCTACTGCGTAATATATAATGGGATTTGTGTAGAGAACCCTATTTTCCCGTTCCCAGTTTTTGCATTATTGCAAATTACATGTTGCCCTAGCGTATTAATTGTCCAGTTGGATTTTTATACATACATTGCAGCATGGGTCGCTTTGCCACCTTTTTTGACACCAGGCAACATCAATTTTTCAATGGTGGCAAAATACCCTTCAGTAATGTTGGAGACATTTTCTGAGTATTTCAGCCATGTAAAACTAATATAGTCTTTTTAAGGTAAACGTGTTGTGCGGAACACTGAATTAATGGTGTTTAGGGTAGATCCCCATGAGAGTTATGGGTCCATTTGGGATGAAAAATGAGATACAATGGATATCTCCATCGCCAGCTTCAGCAGGATTATGTATGTTATACGGCGACGTTAATGTTTATTTGTTGGTCTCCATATATACCTAAACCAATCTTCTTCTAGACCTGTTAAATTAGTCTGGATCTCTTCTATATTGCAGCGTAGACTATGAAAAATATTACTTCATTTTGCATCTCAATTCATTCTTCCCCAAATATGAAATTCCAAAACCTTTAATACATCCCTCCACTAATACGACAAAACTCAATATTGTTATGGTAATAAAAAATGACGTTTTCATGGGGAGGAGGGTTATTCACTCTCCATGAATGAAATGAATGGATAGAAATGTTTGGATATCGAAGAATATACTTGGGTATCCAAATACAAAGTGTTTGTTGTATACGCTTTAGTTTTTGCTGTTGCTATTGTTGCTTGCTTTTAAATTGTGCAGGATGACTCATTCGCAATCAGCACGCACTTTCGGTTGGAGCACAAACATACAACATCAACAAAAACCCTTCATACATACATATACAGCAATCATTTCTAGTATGCGAGGGGGAATAGACATAAAGACATGCAAGCTGTGGTGGAGCATGGATGGGGTGAACGGGTGACGGAAGGACGAACAAATGTAAAACTATTTTTGTTGCTCTTTCCTTGCTAGCAGGCAGAGCCATCAGATGATTATATGATTTTTCATTTTATTTAAGGAGCTTTGAATGAAAATTCCTTTTATCCAACTGTATAAGGATTTAAGAGTAATATGTTCATGTTCGGGTGCGTGTGCGTTTCTGCATGCGTGCAAGTTAGACAAAACTTTATAAAGTATGTGAGTAACTAATTCACCAGCATATGAAATTTAGTCAAGTGTGGGGTAGAGTACCAGGATATTTTGCCAAACGCTCATGTGTGTATATGTGAGAGCGTGTGTATGTTTGCCGTTTTATTTGAAGTACATATTTGATTTCATTATCGTTTAGGGAAGGATTATTTTCATTATTTGTTTTATTTAAATTTATTGCTTATTTTTGGTATATTTTATTACAAACAACAACAAGAAGAAGCAAAGAAGGGAAAAGCCACGCAGACAAGAAAATAACCAAAAACAAACAAAAAATTGAAAATTCATTCACAGTTTCGCAAGGGACTAAACCCTTAGGAAGCAAGTAGTTGTTTTTGTAGTTTTAATGTCATTTTGACATGAAAGCATTACAAATTGTTTTAATTTTAGCATTAAGATTTATTCGTAACCATTTTAAGTTATTTAATTGGGATAAGGAAAATCTGTTGATGCTCCTTTTATTGGAGTGTCCAACAACCTGAACAAACATTAATTTTTTCCAAATTATATTTCAGAAAGCAATCTGGTTTTTATACCCTCAGCCTTTAGGTACATACACTGCCGCTCACTTGATTGGAACCTCCCTGCAAAATTGTTTTCAACTCCATTTTTTTTCCGAATTATACAAGATATGAAGTTTATAAGTTTTATTATATTTTGCTTCATGCCTGTTTTAGAACTCCTTTGTATATTGTCGTGCGCATTTAGGGTGAAAGAAATTGACGCCCAAGTCCTTCATAATTAGTAATGCGTTCCAGCACCATAAAAACACATTCATCATTACCGAAACAAGTTAGAAGATGGTCTTCCATTCAATAGACGCGAAACCAATAGTTATATAGTTATGCAATTGTTTACTTAATGAGGAGAGTCCTTAATAACTTTCTTTCAGCCTAAATGCGCACGGCAATTTACAAAGGAGTTCTAAAACAGGCATTTCCAGTAGTGTGAAGCCTTTTCGGATATCCCGAGTGGCAATTTCATCACGATTTTATAAACTTTTGTACACTTCGAGTCATCAAAACTTAAAAATATCCAAGAAAATATTGCAATTTTCCCCAAAAATCGTCTTCGAACTTTTTTGAGTTTTCGGGTTTGAGTGAGTTGACCGCGGAAAAATTGAGTGATCCGTCGTCTATGTCTGCATTAGTCTATGGTTCAGATTATATAAATAACACTTGGAGAATAAATTGTGAAGAGATGTACAGCTGCACAAAGTACCAGAATAAGAGAATTTTATTATAATTTTCGGAAATTCGGAAACTATTTGGCAAGAGCGATCGCCAGATTTTTTTTTTCACTGAACCATAGCCGTTCAATGGGTTATGCTAACTATGTAATTTAAGTTAAAAGTACTAAAAATACGCAATTATACAAAGACCGATCTGGGTTTTCTATATTTTTCAAATATACATATATTCAGCATTCTTTTACCTAGAACCATGTTTCATATTACTTTCATGTATCAACTCGAAAAAGAAGGAAAAATTTCATTCAAAAAATTGGGAAATATGTCCATGTTTTTTTCTGCAAAATTGATACTGAAACTTGTTGAAGAATAGAATGTGTTTTTTATTTTTAGATATTCCTGGCGACTAGATAGTAAATTTTCATGGCGAATAATTTTGTAGAATATCTGGATTTGATATGATCACATTTTAAAGGAGTTTTTGAACGATTTTCGAAAAAGGGCCAAAAAGATCCCTTCGATGTACCGTCTGAGGGTTACAACTTTTAACAAAAATATTCCCCATATCCTCCTCAGTAATGTTGCCAAAGACACTATACACCTAAAATGAAAGGAAGATAAACTTTAGAAACGCCGATACACTTTTTTCACATTTTAGCTCTACTTTGGAAATCTGCTCGGTTCTTCCATCATTTTGAAAAAAATGAGTTTTGTTGCACAATGTAATTAACCCACTTAGCTCCTAATTTATTTACTTATTTTTTTGAGATAAATCTTAAGATTTTGTATGAAAATTATATTTTTGAGACCTTTTAAGGGGTCGATCATCGATAACAATTATCGTTGAGTGGCGCTGCCAGTTGTCAAAATTTATCCACGTATGGCAACTCTCAACTGAAGTTGCGAATCTCAGTTGACGAAGCGGCTGTTTTTCAGCAACCACCAATTTTCAGTTGCAGTGAACATTTTTGAAGAAACAAGAAGTAAAATAGAAGGAAAAATAAACATTTTGTTAACAACTATTGATTCTTTGCATCATTAATTAATTTTGTGTATCGATATGGTAAAAATAACGACAAAGCAACAGTTCGAAATATTAATTGATAAACTGAGTGAAAATCCAAACTTAGCCCGATGAGTTCGGGTTTTTGGTGAAACCAAAGCCACAGCGGAAGAAGCGTGGAGGTCCATTTCGGACAGTTTAAACAGCCAAGGACCTCCAACACGAACACCTGAAGAGTGGCAGAGAGTCTGGATTCACTTTAAAGCAAAGTTGAAAAAGGAAATGGTTCAAAATAAAAGAAACTTCAACGACACTGGTGGTGGTCCATCACAATAAGTGAATTTATCGCCTTCGTAGCGGACAGCAGCAAATCTCTTGCAAATGAATTTGGTGACAAATACAGTAGGTTCAGTTTAAGTACAAATGACGAACATCCTCCTTTGGACCCATAATGTGCACATGTACTCCATCTATATAGCCAACTACACCAGGGAATTTCGTTTTTGAATAAAAATGACAATCGAAAATACGCCTTAAACCTGAAATAATTTACTGATTATACAGATCTTTCCACATGATCATCAGCTTACAGTGCAGATGGCAATTCCAATGGATTCGACTTGTCCCTCAAATTTCTTCTAATAGATGCAATGTCCTGTACATTTTCTTCATCATCAAAAAATAATTCCACCGAACTTATCATTTTTTGGGACAGAAATAAAACTTGACGATCCGAAGATTCAATGTACAGGTTATATTCCAATCTTGGGCTGTTTTCCAAATTTGCTCGAAAACTCAGCCAAAATATTAAAATATTGTCCAGAATACACAAAAGAGTTATCCAAAGCGCGCAATTATTTTTAAAATGTTTTTTTTTTGTGAATAGAGGTCACAAGTTTGAAAAAAACACTGATCGATAACATGTTTATCGACCACCCAGTTGAGTTGACATTAATGGTACAACATTTCTTCTCAGTCGCGCAGACAACTGACAACGCAATTCAAGTTTAGTGGCAATACAAGATATGCCCATAAGAATTTTTTAAAAAAATAATGTTTTCTTTTTTCAAAATAGTCTGGATTAATCCCATTGTTGTTGTTTTTATATTTTAAAACAACTAGTTTATTAGTGGCAAAGATTTGGCATTGTTCGTCAAGGGGTAAGGCAGGGAATACTATAGTTTCGATTCTCGCCACAGAATCTCATCAGTTCCCTTGTTTTTTGTTTGTGGATATTCTCCACCGAAGTTATTTTTCAATAACTTCTTTAATGAAAAACTTGTTATACCCAAACATCAATCTTCAGCTCGAAGTATAAAGGTAAGCAAAGGAAAAAGTTCAATGAGAAGTTTTTCCTTGGCAACCTCACACAACTCCTACGAAAGTGTCTGCGAAAACAATTCAAACCTTTTCCACTAATAATTTTTTTCTCTAAAACGTATAGTTTTCCTGCCCTCTTTTTAAAGTGCCGAAGACTTTGAAGGGTAATATAGGTATATTCTTACATGCCAATCCCTTGGTTTTTGATTGAGAAAATATTCTTACTATAATCCTAACAAGTCCCATATATGAATGTAACATTTCTGATTTGTATCGCATTTTAAACTTTTCATCAAAAGTCGAAAATTACAAAAAAGTCAATTTTTCTGAATTTCTTGCGTGGACCACATAAATCTTTATAAGCATGGTATGACAGATAACAGACAATACTATAAAAAATGCAAAAAAAAAAGACAAATATTTTCGAAAATATCCAAGTTTCATGTCAATTTTTGCAACCATTTTTTTGACGTTTAAACGACGACCAGTGGCTTTATGTGGGTTAAGCAGATGGTATTTATACGTTCCGCGCATGAGCACCCGGCTTGGGCTGAGTTTATGGAATCCGGTTGAGGATAAATTTGGAAATTATTTTCGCTACGGTGGCACACAAATACCACGCCGAATTCCACATTCTTTTAAGTCTCCCTATTTAGCAATTTTCACAGTTATGCCATATTTTCATTCGCTCGGAAAGGTCTCTTGCTCCCAGACTTCAGAATCAAAGGGAGGAGGATTTCTGCACTAACATTTATATCGGCTCTGTATAATTCGGCGGATATACCACCAATACCGGCGGTTATCCATTAGGTAGTTGCTTGATGGCAACAAAGACTTCACTTATACTTGGCGTTGTTGCTCGTATCCTTGAATTTACATCATACATGGTGGTATCAACATCGATGTGATGTTGTCCAGAATTAATTAGTAGTTGATCTTCGTCGGTGTTGAGAAGATTTCATGTCTCATCTTTTATTGAGTGTTGAAGAGGTATGTTGCGGTGTACCAATTCTTTGGTGATCATAAATACTGTACGGGAGTCGCCAATGTTTGTCTCTTCTGACTGAGCGCTGCACTACTTTATGGAGGGATCGATATTCCAACTCATACTGGGGTAATGTTGCGGGACTCACGTTTTCCCCCGAATGGATCATCTCCTTTATCTCCAATCGATTTTGAATGATTTTCCATGTTTGGTCCGTCATCCATATTTGTCTGCCTTTAGTCAGAGGACCCAGAGTATCTTTTGCGCATTTCATAAATATGTCCCTAGTTTTATTCCATTTTTTCTGCAGCCGTTGATTCACGTTGATGTTACTTCCCGCAGCCTGCCAATAACATTTTTAACCTAGTTAATGTTAATTCGGTGGACTGCAACCTTCTGCGGGCGTTTCCGGTGATCATATTTCTGTATAGCGATTCGGAGGCGCAATTTAGCTACTACCAGAAAGTGGTCCCTTTATTAACCAATATCGGCACCGTGCTGTTTAGGACTCTGCTTCAGTGAAGTCACCAGTTTTCATCTATTTACCTGAGACGCCACGCATCATCGTGACCATTCAGTCTACAGAGTTCCAGGTATATATATACCCAGCGAAAAGTTTGCCTCCAAAGAGGCAGTTAAATGATATGTACAAGTTATTTGGAAGTGCATCAAATTATGCATTTTCACTCAAGATTTTTAACTGACCCTTTGGCATTGCATTTTAACTGAACCTTTGGCACTGCATTTTAACTGACCCTTTGGCATTGCATTTTAACTGACCCTTTGGCATTGCATTTTAACTGACCCTTTGGCATTGCATTTTAACTGACCCTTTGGGGTAGAATAGGAGGCAGTCCAGAGCACATGTTTTGAATAACAAAATAAAATACATTTATTATTTGTGTAAAACAAAATATTAATAACTTTATTTAATTAACACAAATTATGAAAATTTCTATTGAATTCAATCGCAAACATGTGTGTTTCCTCCGCTCTTCATTTAATCCAAGCTTAAGTGCTTTTGCTTCATCTGCTAAATGGGTTTGATATTGTCTTCCCATCACCAGTTAAGATTTCGACATGTACTCCAACAGCACTCCATTGGGAAATTTTCTTCTTCTTTTCTTCTTTTGTATTAACAAATGTTTGGAAATGTTAACACGATTATCTCTTTTTGGAAATGTATTCCGCTGCCTGTAGAGATGTACAAACTGATTTATGTACATGTAGGGATCTCCAACAACTGCTAATAAAATGTAGTGAACGGAGTGCCTTTTTCACGACTCCGTTTGCACTGCATCCGGATGCTGTTAAATTGTGAGGAATTGGAGTGCCTTTTTCACGACTCCGTTTAACTGCCTTCGGATGTTGTTAAAACATGACAAATGGATGTGATTCTTTGAATTGCATCCAAATGCGTTTAAAATGTGAGGAATGGAGTTACTTTTTCACGACTCCGTTGAACTGCATAAAAACATGCCGTGAAAGAACTAGTCTACATTGCACTACTTCCAATTTATTTTGCTGGGTATATATAGAAATGACAAGGGCAACCTGAGTTTCTAAATAAACTGTGACAACATTTATCTCTCTTTTTTCTCTACGAACTGCACAGCTTTCAACGCTGCAAAATTATCTATACCGCCCGGAATTACTTTAAGCATGGAGAAGATTATTGATGTGCGTAAGTGAGTAAACTTCACACACTTTACACAAAACAGCACGTGTTCCTCGAATGTTATAACCACATTTGGTAAGATCGAGAGATAATCTGCTAAAAATCTAAGCTGACGTTATCAGCGAACAAAACGTCTACTAGGCTCGGATGGACTGTGGAAAGAACAAGTTTGAGGTGGAGGATGATTTTATCTAAAGAGAATACTAAGCAATATGCAGTTTTGGACTGTGCAAGCAGTTCCAAAATAAAACATCTCCACCAACAAAAGATATCTATAAAAACGTGTTGTTTGTGAAAAAAAAAATAAAACTGTATATCCCAATCCATATTGACGGGTTGTAGATCGACTTCAAATTGAAGAAAGCCTTAAAACCCTGTGTTTTTCGGATGATCTAGGCGCATGGAAGTTATTCTGTATTCGACTCCTAGAACAAACATTCTGCTACAGCAGTAGTAAAGTGAGTACCACACAGCTAGGTATTTCCAGAAAGCTTCCGATCATAGGAGAAGTGTTATAATATCATGTGTAGCATGCTCAATAACTACATTTATATTAATCCACAAAGTATTGTTTTAAATAAAAAATAATTAAAAAAATTAAGTTTCAGTGTTTTATTTATAAATGCACTTAAAACTAGAAAATAATTTGTCGCTTAGCCTCAATAGGTATATTCTTCCTCATGATGGAAATCTCTCAAATAAAACGCTTGCATTTAAATTAAAAATGGTGACAAAATTAAACGGCACGCGTTTTTTTTTTTGAGAGATTTTTATCATGAGGAAGAATATACTTATTGAGGCTAAGCGGCAAATTATTTTCTAGTTTTAAGTGCATTTATAAATAAAACACTAAAATTAAGTTTCATTTTTTTAATTATTTTTTATTTTTAACTTTTTAGTAAATACATTTTTTGACCACTGAGAAGACCATATCCAAATTACAGTAAATTTAGGCCAAAAGTGTAGATAAAAACTTTAAAATCGAGTCGTACCGTTATATGGGTGCTGTAGGTAAAATCTGAAAAGTCTGCAAAGTTTTAGTTCGATTGGTCAACTGCAACTGTGTTAAAATGAGTTACAAGATTTGAACTAAACGGGCACCAAAGCAAGTTAAATAAAACACTGTAAAAACCTTTACCGGCTTAGACCATGTTTATATTACCAACATTTAAAATAATTTTTAGGTAATGACATTACGTTTCAATAATATGGGTCTAAAAATGTTCTATACCTTCGATCAGCTTGACCCATACTTAAGCATAGCTAGTTTCAACGAACATTCCGTAAAGGCCAAGGAAAAACTTCTCTTCTGGCTTCTTCTGAGCCATACTTACCTTGTTGAAATGATTGGAATCACGGTGCATACAATTTGTATCCCAAATTTTAGTTAAATTCCTCATGTTTCAAATTGACTCTGAACTTATTAGTTATTAAAGCCATACCAAATAAACACACATAGAATCTTAAGTAAAGATTAAATTACAAACACAATTTAATGTTTTGATACTTATTAGTCATCTTTTAATGGCAACGCTCTGTAGCCAGCATTGTGATTAGCGCATAATGATGTCAATGATGACATTAAGTCAAACATCAACAGAAAAAACGAAAGTGAAATTAGCAAATATTAAAATAAAACAAAAGGAACAATGAAAGCTTTACTAAATAATAATAAAATATAATATAAATAATCAATAGTCAAATCAAAAAATATAAATAATCAAATAAGAAGTTGGGTACTTTCAAATTCAATTGGATGGATGATGTTGATATTTTCCAATAAAACAGAATCCAATCCACCAAAACACTCGCAAAATGTTCCAAAGAGAAACTATTTTCTAATTGGAATGTGGAATGCATGGGCAACAGTATATGGAAGGAGAAGGAAAATCGATTTTTCACAAAGGTAAGTAGGAAAATTTTTCACAAATTATTTTTCTAGACATTATAATAAATGTTGTTAAAAATGTTCACTTCAAGAGTCCATATTAAAACAAAACTTACTGTGTATTAACAGGTTTTTTTTTAATTTTGAGTTTAATTTGTTTTGTTTTGTTCTTTACTTCTTAATAAAATAACTTTGTTAATTTGTGCTTTTCGATTCTTGTATATTTGTTTTTGTTGATATTTATTTGCACTTAATTTCTCAAGAACCTCACTGATTTCTTAAAATGCTTAAATTTTATCTTTTTATTATTGAATTTTTAAATTATAATTTATTTAGGAAGTAATGTTTAATAAACGTTTTTCACTTAGAACCGTAACCGCAGACCGTTTTCAAAGACGAGCAACGTAGTTCTGAGTTGTATCCTTTCGCTCTTGTTTCTATTGGTGACTTGTGGAATTTAAGATATTTATCCACTTTCTACAACAAATTCAAATATTTTGCGCATTCTTATTCTTGTAATCTTGTAAAGGCGAAACGAAATAGACTCCACACGTTGTAGGGGATGGATTGTGTGAACAAGTGTGTATGTCACTGGTAACACTTGACTTTTCCATTAGAATTTAAAATCCACATTACTTTGTTCTTGGTAATAAGTCTGCGCAGGTTCTTTCTAGAGCGTTGATGATGGGGGGAATTGAATTATTGTATTGTTTTGACTGAAATAAAAATGCAAACCCCCCAAAAACAGCTGATTTATTGTTGTTTTGATGTTCTTTAATTTCTTTAATATTCTCCGTACTTTAGTGCTTATTCCTTGATTCTCTCTTTCGTAGGCCGATAAGCGATAACCGACACATCGATTTTTATAGGGCGATTTTTACACTGGACGATGTTTACGGGCCGTTGTTACATAACCTTATGTTGAATAACAGTACGTTTAAAGGAGACCAGATTTACTGGGTTTGAAATTACATCGCGAATCATGGCACAATAATACAGGTACAGCGGCAAAAACAGCTGGTTATCACACTAGTTGTCAATATTCATTATTGTGAATAAAAACACATACAAAATCTAAACAAGCAATTCACAATAATACATTATTGTGACCAAATTTGACGTTTGTTATGATTTGATGTAACACCTTATTCCACCATGATCGCGAATACATCAGTGGCCAGTTCCCGTACTTTATAAAGTGGTAAAAGTCGTTAAACTTGAAAAAGTCGTAAATGATTTTCATATAAATTTTGTGTACGGGAACGCAAAATGTGCAAAAGTGGTAAAAATTGTAAAAACTTTTTAGTTCTGGAACAGAGCTCAAAAAAGGAAGCTATAATACAAACAGGCTATTAGTTTTAATGGATGCATTTCCAAAATACACCTTCTAGTTTCAGTAAAACAAACTAGCGTGAATTTCATTAAAAAATTTCATGAAATTAGACGTTCTTAGGTCGAATTCCCCACTACAGCAATTTCATGATTTTACCCTACTATGGAACTCGATCTAGAAACGCCTAATTTCATGAAACTTTTTAATGAAATTCACGCTAGTGTGGACCGGGACTTAGCAGTTTCGAACATGAAAGTTTAACGGGCTTATGCCATGTTCATACCAGCATTTGAATCACGTCGTTCATTCTCATAATTATGTACACGAATTGACCCATTCATACCACATGGTACACAATTCATAGCAACATGATTCATATTTTCATAGTTTTTGCTTACTGATTTTAAAGAAAGTTTCAACCAAAAGACGAGTAAAGTTAATTGATATGAACTGAAAAAATATTTGTCCTTCTTTTAGATATATATTTAATATTAAATTATATTAGTTTCATTCATGTTCATTAATTTCAGTATATTTTCCAATTTTTCTATTTTAAAAATTAACGAGAGAGAGACCTGCCAAAATAACTCTTTGGTATACAGACTTTCTGGCAGGCATTTGATTTTAGTTTCTAAATTTGTACGCGAATTTGATACAATGGACAAAAAATGCAACTGCAATGACAAAATTTGCTATGATTTGAATATATACTAGTCGTTAAACCGTTTAGATTTCATTAATGTTTTGCAGTTTCTCCAAAAATGTTTTGGGTTTTAATAAATTTTTAAATTTATTATTTTTCTGTCATAATTAATATATTTCGATAAATTCTCCCATTTGTTAGAGATGGGACATATTTTATCGTCATTCTGAGAGTAATTAAAATTGAACAATGTACAAAAATCGTTGTTCGTTCTCAAAATGTTGTATGGGAAATGAAGTAATTACATCAGCTTCGTTCCCGTACTTTTTAATAGTAAAACTCGTAAATGAGAGATAGAGAGATAAATTGTTGTCACTGAAAAGTTTTTTCAAAAAGTTCGGGAACGGAAAAATGGAAAATACGTCAAAAAAAAACTGGAACAAATGTCAAAGTCGGCATATCAGCCAATCAGACGCCGGCAACCTTGTTACTATTTTTTTACTCGCCCAAATTTGTCGTGTAAAAAGTTTTTAAAGAGAGCGTCATTCATTCGACAGGCGAACAACGTAATTGAAACGCTCGTGTGAACATGACATTAGTATGAACAAGACATTACCTACCCAGAAAAAAAGTTTGGAAGTAGTGCAATGCAGAGTTATGATTTCAATACTTCTTTCGATGAAGTCCACACGGACTTATGAAAATGCACTGCGCTCGATACATTTTGGAAGCACTCGCTTAAAGATCCCTAGCCAAGCAAGCCAATTTTTTGATCCCTACAGTCGCAGTCTTTTTTTTCTGAACACAAGAAAGAGTGTTAAAATTCTAAGAATTTGTTTTATAAAAAATAAAGAAATACAAACTTAAGTTATGAACATTGCTGTAATTCACGAGACGCAAATTATTTTTGAAGTTGAGTTGGAGTTTTTTTGGAAATCTGAACTGAAGTAGGAGGAAAAATGAAAAACCATTTGGATGATGAAGCAATATCAATTTCGAGGTTATAAAAAGCAGAGTAGAGGAAGTAAACTTAGTTACGATCAAATTTAATGGATAGTTTTTATAATTTGTGTTAATATAATAAAGTTAATATTCTTGTTTTACACGAATAAGCAATGTATTTTATTTATTTTGGGATATTTGCAATGGCTTGCATTTTATAACATCTTTAGACTGCATTTAAATTCAATCCAAAACACTACATCAAAGGCTGTGATTGGGATCGAAAATGGAGTGCATCCTAGCTGTGTGCCGTGGAAGCAAAATGGAGTGCATCCTAGCTTCGCGCTCTCTTGTAAAATTCATAGGTGAATTCATAGGAAAAGATGTACTCCAGCGGCAACTGTTCTTGTGATTTAACTGCATCCGCGGATGCAAACTTTTTGCTGGGATAAATAACACATTTTTTCAAATTGAATAAAGCTGAAAACACATCCAACGTTTCGGTAAAGTTTTGCTCGTTTTGGCCATTTTTACACTGTTGGGCATGATGCCGAAAAATTCAAATTCATTTGAAATATATGCCGGCAAACAGACCAACGCTGGACTTTAGTGTCGGCGTCGCCCTGTTATAGTTTTTTCTCAACGTCCAACACAAAACATTACTCAAACGTGGGATGTGTTTTCAGCTTAAAATGTATTTTGTTTTTGTCATGGCACAATAATAAGGTACAGCGCCAAAAACAGCTGATTTTCAGACTAGTTGTCAAAATGCATTATTGTGAATAAAATCTCATACAAAATGTAAACAACCAATTCACAGCTATGTATTATTGTGATCAAATTTAACGTTTGGTATGATTTGATGTAACACCTTCTTATGCTAAGTTTACATTTACGAAATCCACTCGATTTCATCTGGATTTCATTTGACGTTTAACCTATGGATTTGACAGTTGAAATCGAGTGGATTTCGTAAATGTAAACCAAGCATTATTCCACCATGGTTTTTGTTTTGTGCAGGCACGCTAGATCTGGCAAACTATCGATATTCCCAATAGCAGTGGTCTCTTTCAGAACTCCAAGAATCTACTAAAGTGGGGTACACACGATCAGTTTTGACTGTCAGTTTTGCTCAAATAATCGGTTGCTTACCAGTGTGGCCGCTCATTTTTGTCAGTCATCAGGCAACCACAAAATATTTTGTGGTTGCTGGACAGTTTGACATTTATCGATATTTCCGAAAAATCGTCAGTCAAAACTGATCGTGTGTACCCTGCTTAAAGCTGGAAACACATCCAACGTTTGTTTTGAAGTTTTGTGTCGTCCGTCGTCGTCGATTTACGTTGGGCGTTGGTAACACACATAAAACTTTTGATAACACCGTCGTCAGTCATATGTTTTATGTAAACAATAACATACTAGGCGTTTACACAAGAAAGACTGTCTGTAAATACAGCCCTGATTTACTAGCACATACATACATTTGTCGGCTGTCTCCCAGCTGTCCATCATTTTTTCACAGACAGTAGGCAAGACAAATTTTTGACATTTTTTGTTAAAATAAGTGAGATAATAATTGAAATGTGTTGGAAACAAAAGAACATGGACAAAAACAAAATATGTAAACGGAAAACAAAAAGAAATCGACGATTTTCATTCATAATTTTACAACTGTTTTCGCAGTTGTCTGGACGCCTACGTCACAGAGGCAAGTTTTGGGTTTTTGACAATCAATACATGTACTCAACTGTCCTGTCATGTGTAAACACAGGGATATGTTCGGCTCTCAACATTTAAGAAATGTAGGTTTGGTTAGGCCGCCATCAGACCATCTGCTTTTTCACATGTATGACATCAGCTGTTCTGTATATTAATATACCCAAAGTGACAACATACATGTGAAAAAGCAGATGGTCTGATGGCCGCCTTAGGTTTAAGGATGCGCAGCCCACTATTAGAATAGGTGACTGCTTCACTCGGAGACCGTTGGTCCATTGTGTTCATCCTGTGTAGGCTATTTAAAGATGATGGAGATGATGATTTAAAGATGATGGAGGTGTGTTGTTGAGATGATTAAAGGTGAAGGAGATGATAGAGTGTTGATGCAGCTTGATGAGATGAGGATGATAGGATAGAGATGATGAGATGATGGTGAGTGTAGGAGATGTAGAGATTTACGCCGAGGAATTATCTGGAAGAGTGAAAAGAGTCTGATTATTAAGGGTTGTTAAGGACCTTTGCCAAGCCATGCTAGATGTCTGGCAAAGTTGAGTAGGACGATGGGATCTATGTTAGACAGGAAGGTCAGAGTGTCTATCTCATATCTGCCTAGTGTACGGTATCTCCATTTTTGCAACATGGGACACCTATAAAGCAGATGTTCGACAGTCTCTATCTCCTCCGCATCTTCACATAGTCTGCAGTCAATGCCTCTGTCGTCCCATTTTGAAGTTAGGACCTCACTCTGCAGTGACCTGTTATAAGTTCCACCGCGATTTTCATCCCTAACTTATCAAGTGAGAGGAGGGAAGCCGTTCTTCGACGAGAAATCACAAATAGCTCTTGAATTTATGGTCCGTGACTTGAGAGCCTTGAGGGCCGCTTGACTATCGACATATATAGTCACCGGTCCTGTAAGACTGCCTTCAAGCCCTTTCACCAATTCAGCTGCTTTCATGATAGCATGAATCTCGGCCTGAAAAACACTACAATTATCGTCAAGCTTATTTGATTTTTTAATTAGTGGATTCTCGCAGTAGACGCCAGCGCCAGTACCTTCTTGTATCTTGGGAAGATAACAGTTAAGGAGTCAAACTTGATTGAGGTAGGCATTTAATCGCTTACTCAAGTCGACTACCAATTAGTTTTAGTACATTCGAGTGTCCAAAGTGTAAACCAATCAACACCCTGACTCCCGGAGCCTAAAAGCAGTTCTCGCCGCCTGAAACTGGATTAGGATGTCCAGAGGTTGGAGATCCAGGATGACGTTAAAAAAAGCTTGTGGAGTGCTTTTATCGATCCGGTAATCAGCAGTGACGCGTTTCTTTGTACACTTGATAATTTGTAAAGTAACGCTTTGTTCCCAAGAGCTTGCCACCAGACCAGTCCACCATAGGTAAGTATGGGCAGGACCACGGTTACATACAGCCAGTGTATGACCTGTGGTCTCAATCCCCAACTTTTCCCAATGGAGTTCTTACAGGAATAGAGTGTCATGAGTCCTTTCTTCGTTCGCTCCTCTAAATTTATTTTCCATGACAAGCGATGGTCCAGAATAGTGCCGAGGTATTTAGCTTCCGTAGAAAGTTCTAGGGCCACCCCGTCCAGAACTGGAGGCTCGAAATTGGGAATTTTGCGTTTCTTAGTGAATAGTACAAGCTCTGTTTTTTACGGGTTTACTCCCAGCCCGTTGTTCTGGGCCCAGTTTGCAAGTTGTACTAAGGCTCTTTGCATGAGCTCAGACATGGTTGGCAGGAATTTGCCACTTATCAGCACGACCACATCATCAGCATAAGCAACCACCTTGATCTTCAGCCGGTCGAAGCACACAAGTATTTCATTTATTACCAGAAGCCATAGCAGGGGTGAGAGAACTCCTCCCTGCGGATTGCCTCTGTTTACAGATTTCCTCACGGAACTCTCTCCTATGCATGAGTTGATGATTCTACTTTTCAGCATCTCATCAATCCATTCCACAAGGATGGAGGAAATGCCTGTGTTGCTGAGGAAGGCCGCCAGCGTGAAGCCTGAATTTTCCATATGCTTCTCAACATGCCCGACCACCTCATGCAAGGCAGTCTCCACTGATTTGCCTTTAGTATAGGCATGTTGTGATTTGCTGATGTTAATGGGGTTCAATTGTGTTCTAATGTTTAAAAGAGAAAGGAAAAAAGACTAATTGGTCTGTAGTCTTTTGGTAGAGTATGACTTGGCTTCCCCGCTTTGGGGATGTAGGTCACCTTAACCTCCTTCCACAGACCAGGGGCTCAATTCTGTTTCTATAAAAATGTGAAATGAAAACTTTTATAAAGGAGAAAACTGTCAAATGAAAAAAATTATAAAGGAAATATTTTTCATTTCAAATTTTCATAGAACAAGAATCCAGCCCCAGGTATATACGATAACAATAAACAAGCCTTGAAAATTTCTACCGGGATTGATAGCGCCGGCTCAGCCACATTCTGTAGCATTGCCGGTATTATACCATCCGGTCCCGGTGATTTATAAGTCTGGAAACTGTTAATCGCCCACCGAATTCTTGTGTGATTAGTTATTCTGTCAATCAGATGCTCATCTTCGACAGTTCGGACTCGACTGTGATTTGCTGTTGGCAAGACTCCGTCGAAGTCAACACAACCGGGAAAATGAACCCCTGACAGCAGATCCAAAATCTCTATGGATTTTGGGTCTTTAGATAGTATCTTACGGAACCTGGCAGCTTCACTAACCTCTTCTATCGACTCGCTGAAACTAACCCAAAAATTTCGCTTAGCTTTCTTGATTTCACTCTTGTACTTATTGAAATTGACCAATCCGTACCGAGTTTCGTCTTACTGGCTTTATTGTAGGATTGCCTTGCTGCTTTACACAGCTTGGCTAATTGTTTGGTCCACCACACCAGTTGGGATTTCTTCCCCGGATAGGTGATTGGACAAGAGTCCTCATAGCTCGTCAGAAGAGTTTTGGTTAGGGAATCCACAGCTCTCTCAACCTCCTCGACAGTATGGAGAGTGTTACTTCCACTTCCACATAGTTTTGAGGCCGTCAGAGCTTCGAATTTACCCCAATCCGTCCTCCTGGGATTTCTATAAGGGTTCTGTGTTACCCCAAGTATAGAGATTTGAAATAGTATCATCCTGTGATCCGGAAAGGAGCACATTTCTGATACTTTCCAATTCTCTACATTGGAGTCGTCTATGTTGGTCGGGGTTATGTCAATGACTTCCCCCCTTAATCTATTTTGAAACGTGGCAGTGTTATACCCCGGTTACACTATTGAAGGTTAACCCACTGGGTTTGATAGATCCAGTGGGTTAATCTTTGCTGGTTACACTTTGCTTTTCGAGGATATAAACTGTCAGCTGATGTTTGTTTATGTATACATACAAAATAACTAATAAAGTCGTGTTTTACACTTTTACAATTTCTCGTATGAGATATCGTCCCCTCTTTGCTCATATTGGTATATTTTACACACAGGGATACATTTTTGTATCATGGTATCAAGCGTACTTTTTGTTAAAAAAGGGTCTAATGTAAAAAAATAAATAATTTTATGATTTTCAAATAACTTTAGATTTATTAACTCCATAAAATCTCATGTGACCAATCGTAAACGTGTAAAACACGACTAACTCTGGTGCAAAAACAGTTGCAACTTTTGGTACTTTTTGAGTAGAGTTGGATTTTTTTGCACAAATACCGAATACAACACTGTATTTTTGGTGGATTTGTGCCGGATTTAAAATAAACCCAGCCATGAGAGGATTTAATTTTTGTATGGCAAATCTGGTCAGATTTGAGCAGATTAAGCAAATAAATCCTCATGAAGTGGGTTAACCCGGCAAAAGGCTGTAGTGTAACCGTACTATTACCCCTATTACAGATTCTTATGCTAAGTTTACATTTACGAAATCCACTCGATTTCGACTGTCAATTCCATAGCTCAAACGTCAAATGAAATCTCATCTGAAATCCATTGGATTTCATTTGACGTTTAACCTATGGATTTGACATTGAAATCCAGTGGATTTCGTAAATGTAACCCAAGCATTATACCCCGGTTACACTATTGAAGGTTAACCCACTGGGTTTAAAAGATCCAGTGGGTTAAACTTTGCTGGTTACACCTAGCTTTTCGAGGATATAAACTGTCAGCTGATGATTGTTTACGTATACATACAAAATAACTAATAAAGTCGTGTATTACACTTTTACAATTTCTGGTATGAGATATCGTCCCCTCTTTGCTCATATTGGTATATTTTACACACAGGGATACAGTTTTGTATCATGGCATCAAGCGTACTTTTTGTTAAAAAAGTGTCTAATGAAATCAATAAATAAATATTAATAAATTTAAATAATTTTATGATTTTCAAATAACTTTAGATTTATCTCATGTGTGTAAAACACGACAAACTCTGTTGCAGAAACAGTTGCAACTGTTGGTACTTTTTGAGTAGAGTTGGATTTTTTTTGCATAATTAGCGAATACAACACTGTATTTTAGGTGGATTTTTGCCGGATTTAAAATAAACCCAGTCGTGAGAGGATATAATTTTTGTATGGCAAATCTGGTCAGATTTGACCAGACATCACATCCAAGGACGACCTAGCCTATGCTCCCTAGTTCATCCACTAGATCTTGAATGACCTTGCCTGGTGGTTCGGGGTCTTCATAAGGCATGTAAATCGAAGACAAAACCAAGGGTTTGCTCCGCCCTTCTTTCATCTTCCGTGGTTATATCACCTCTACTGTAATTGGACATACGTCGTGGTGTTTTATGTGGGTACCTACCATACGGTCTACCCCACAGTGCTCTTAACACCGGGTGAATACAATGCGTCTACCAACGCCCCCGCACGGAAAGTACGAGTACCAATTCGCTCACACGTATTTGGACGTGATCGCCACCTTGGTTAGGAGCGGAGCCTATCCAAACTCCTGCCTTTCTATGGGTCAGGCACCCGGTTGCCATGCAACTCCACATTCGAGCCGAAACTCTACCCGCGATTTGGGTCCAAACCACAGCCACCGCGATGCTCCCACAAGGGGGCCAACACCAACTGCCAGGCCAGATCCGAGGATCTGGGGGCACCTGGCACCCGCAGTAACAGAATATAGCCCCCGGTACCGCGTGGCCAATGACCACTACCAGTTGGACTCCAAACAGTCCCGGACTGGTGACCTCCTCCAAATTAGCCAGCCGAATTAAGAAACAACACAGGACCACAAACAATTAACATGCTGCCCTCACGGACTGCACAATGGGCCCATAGGGACCGCGCCAACGGACAACACAACACAAGCAGTAGACGAAGCCACCCTCACGGATGACCGGCGCGACATTCGCACCAGGAACCAACGCCGCACCACTCAACTTCTCCAAACCTCCTCCAACACCAACACGCCCAACTGCAGAGATGACTATGTGGAGGAGTTACCTCCACTAAGTCTAGTCCTTTTCCTATCAAACACTTCACGTGCATACCTACTTAAACAACTAAAGGTCCGACTGTCTCCAAGTGCCCTACTGAAATCCCACCCCGCCCCTCTATACGTTATACCCATATTGACTAAAACTCTAATGTCATCATAGTAAGGACATTCCGTCAGTATATGCCTCCAGTCCTCAGTCATCCCACACCCACATAAATCTGTCCTGGACAGGCCTCTTGCATATAAAAATGCATTTAGAGAGCCATGCCCCCCCAGTAAGAATCCCAGACTCATGCTAAAGCTGAAGTCTGGGCGGTCCAGTACGAACGTTGCGTCACGAATAAATTCGTACGTCACCCGCCCTTTGTCACTGTCCGTCCACCTAACAGCAGCACGCTCCCGAAGGATTGCACTGCGCCGCCTAACAGCCCCATCCACCAGATCAGAAGGCCCGAGCCAATCATCCTCAGACAGTTGCAAGCCACCCTTCAGCTTGTACAGAACAGTCCTACATATCGCTTCCAGGTCAAAGGGCAGGGCGCCAAGTAGCACCTGCATTGCGTCCGTGGACACAGTGCGACACACTGGCAGACATGCTAACATGACCACTCGTTGACACGACAAGAGCTTCCTACGCCCGACAACAGATTCTGCTGCAGCACACCATACAGGCGCCCCATATGTAGCACAGACAACAAAGAGTCCACCATATATGGTGCGCACAGAACGTCTGCTCAAACCCCAGTCGGTCCGCAAGACCCTTCTAACCATACCAGCTACAGCAGTTAACTTGTCCTTCAAACGATCAAAGTGCGGCAGGAAATTCATTCTCTCGGCCATCGTTATCCCAAGGTACTTGACCTGCTTGACATACCGTATGCCGTGGTCACCAAATCGAACGTGGGGAGGTCGACTGTGCGCTAATCTGCCTTTGAGCAGCATTAGCTCAGTCTTCTCCCTAGACACCTCAACACCCACTCGGTCACTCCAGATCCCTACGATATACCCATGGCCTCCTCAGCACGACGTTCCAGTTCAACACGAGTCTCACCTTCAATCATGATGAGGAGATCATCAGCATACGCACAGATCTTGAAAGTGGTCGCTAACTCCCGCAGCAGAGAATCCATCATGAGGTTCCAAATAAATGGACCACAGATAGACCCCTGAGGGCAGGCAGACAGAAGGACAGAATGATTAGGTTAAGATTCTTTTTAGCAACTATACATGTCCTCACCTTGTCTCCATTTGAGGCAGCGAAAACAGAATAGTTCTTGCCGCTAAGCCCACTCACCTTATTTTTATATAAATAAGGTTCCTGGACTAGGGCGATATCGATGTCTTGAGTCGAAAGGTTTTGTAGCATACAACTTTTCCTGTAATGGAGGAAGTGATGATCGATGTTAGGTTAGGGTAGAGAACGGCGGTAGCGCACGCATAGAATCCGGCCTTATAGCTCGTCGGAGCGGGATTCAACTGACCACCAATTACCCAATATCATCTTGCCAAAAAGAAATACGTGTTATTACGTGCTTTTAGTTATGTGAATAAATTAAAATGAGGGGAAATTAAAAACAAATAAAGAATAGAAAAAAAGTAGAAAATGTGTTCTGCGGTTTTAACAGAAGGAAAACTGTTAATACCGTCACAACTGGAATATAGGCTTGGAGAAATTGACAGGAAACGGATGCTAAGATTCTTAACATAGAAGAAAATGTTAATACAAACATAGCTAAGAAAGTTGGAGAGAGTGACAGGAAACGGATGCAGCTATCTACCAAAATGTTGCGAGCGAATTGATATTACAACGCTCGACTGCCCACCCAACCATGTTGCAACAAAGAGAACATGTCCGAAAGAGTCTTATTTGGTTGAAACACCCAAGCATAACTACAACAACTCTTGCTTACTGGCGGATGAAATCAAACAGATATATTTCTAGGTTCTATTCATACATCATCCTGTTTTTATTACTCTTAAATTCAGATAAAACAATCATTCCATGGAATCAAAAATATCTTAGACACTAAGTTAAAAGCTAAAATAAGTATAATAAGTTCTAAGGGAAACCAAAAGAATCAATAAAAAAATTAACTTAAAGCAATGGAAAATCATAAACTAAGTAAAGGAAAAAAAATTAAAGAAATAATCATAGATATTGAGCGTTATCTCTCTTCTTCAAAATGCTGTATAAACGGAACTGGCAGTACCATACAAACTGTCAGTCCACATAAATACTCTTTAATAACGCTAGGCAATATCGTCTCTCACAAACTTCAAATATGAATACTTTTTATATTTTTTTTTCAACAACCAAATGCAAGGTCACGGATGACCATATGGGGATTAAGTAGGAAAAAAAGTTATGTCTTCGTCATTCACAAAATCACAAAAAATTAAACTATGCTCAATTCTGCATTGAGGTTTACGAAATTGATGTTATTTCCGTTTATGTTTCGTACAGTTGTGAAATTATTCTAGTTAATAGATAAATAGCAATCCACACATAATAAGTTCATTACCTGTATAAAGACATCAGTGGTAATTTAAAACATATGGTCACTCATTTCATTCCTTGCATTGTTATTTTTTCATGAATCTCTTTCATCATTGCAAATATTGAGAATAACAAGAACAGATAACATAGTTCAATGACTTACGTGGTTTCTTTCTCGGCAGTCCTCTTTGAAAGTATTTTCTCGGAGATCGCTCAAGCCGCTTGCATACTGGTTTTAGAAACTAATAGTGCGGTTACACTACAGTTTTTTGCCGGGTTAACCCACTTTAAGAGGATTTATTGCTTAATCTGACCAGATTTGCCATACAAAAATTAAATCCTCTCACGACAGGGTTTATTTTAAATCCGGCACAAATCCACCAAAAATACAGTGTTGTATTCGGTATTTGTGCAAAAAAATCCAACTCTACTCAAAAAGTACCAAAAGTTGCAACTGTTTTTGCAACAGAGTTTGTCGTGTTTTACACGTTTACGATTGGTCGCATGAGATTTTATGGAGTTAATAAATCTAAAGTTATTTGAAAATCATAAAATTATTTATTTTTTTACATTAGACACTTTTTTAACAAAAAGTACGCTTGATACCATGATACAAAAATGTATCCCTGTGTGAAAAATATACCAATATGAGCAAAGAGGGGACCATATCTCATACGAGAAATTGTAAAAGTGTAAAACACGATTTTATTAGTTATTTTCTATGTATACGTAAACAAACATCAGCTGACAGTTTATATCCTCGAAAAGCTAAGTGTAACCAGCAAAGATTAACCCACTGGATCTATTACACCCAGTGGGTTAACCTTCAATAGTGTAACCGGGGTATAAGGGAAAGATAACAACAAATGTAAACATTCATACTGAATTGATGTGGGAGACGGTAAAGAGTGATATGTTGGAAGCATACATGTTGTATTGTTCGATGCTTAGAGGTAGTTTACACTATCTATCAATGTCATATGACACGAAATAAAAACATTCCATATCTACCCACGGAGGCAATGTGGAGACGTAATTTTCTTATATTTTTGTTGGAGTAGACGCACAGAATAATTGGCGTAAGGGAAATCTCCAACATTCCACATATTAGTGAATATTTAACGATGGAAAATTGCATGTCATATGACATTTACATATAGTGTAAACTACCCCTTAACAGAGATGGTTGTAACAATTAATTGCAAATTTGGAGAGTTTAACATTACGGTTTTTGGCGGCAATAAACGAACATAACCAATGGTTCGGTATGAAACAGCAATGATCATTAACAAACTTTATAATTATAAATATGTAATACCTGCGTGTATATTTTTGGTTGTTCTTTACTGCTTACAACGGGAATATGGCAGATTTGTTTTTGTGATTTATTTTGTTACAATTGTTCAGCACACTGGTTTAAGCAAAATAACACAATTAATTTCTATAATGTAGAAGAAGTCAGAAATAACACTCAATAGAGAAAACAATTTAAGTGCAAAGATAGATAGATGTTTAAAAGCAATCCATATTTGAAAGACACAATCATTAACTTTCTTGCATCGAAATATTTAGGGATATAAAAGAATTTGTTGGGCTAATCTTGCACATTAAAAATTTCTTGTCTAGATAAAGCTGTTCTAATCACTTGTCATGGTGGAATAATAAAAGGTAGTCGCATCTGTCAAATTTTGATAAATACAACCCTGTATGTCCGTACGGGAGCCTGTCAAACACAACAACAATAATACGATATGACATTTAATAACAAAAACAAAATATAATTTGTTATTAAATGGATCTAGAATACTCCATTTATTTTTCGGCTGGTATGAACTTTAAAGCAACTATTTTGGCCACTATCAACACCTATAAATGATGTGGAGCAGGAATCCACCACAAAGGCAGCAGTTTCAACAGGCGCAACAACATGAACTGGGTTAACAACAAATTCTCCATTGGCCAAAGCCTTGATGTTGGAAATGCCTTTTTCACGTAAAATAGCAAATCAATTTCACTGGATCCGGATACACATGGTCAGGTGGGACCACAGATGAATTTAATTTTTGATTTTGTACGAGAAAGTTGACCCTACAATACCCATATCGATATGCGGCGACAGTAAGGAATTCAAAACGATCCGAGCATACGCCATCCGC
This sequence comes from Musca autumnalis, assembly GCF_047663935.1. Taxonomy (NCBI): domain Eukaryota; kingdom Metazoa; phylum Arthropoda; class Insecta; order Diptera; family Muscidae; genus Musca; species Musca autumnalis. Next base: position 135,439,768 of record NW_027412088.1, on the reverse strand, counting down.
CAATAGTCGTTATTGTTTCAGTTCATTACTTTGGGCTCCACCAATTAAAGGGCTGCAACAACAATTTCAAAAGCTTAGCCCAACAATTGCATACGTTAAAATATATACAACGGGCAAGTCAGCGGTCGATCTTTTTCTAGAACTACAAGTTTCTCAACTGCGCAGAATTTTATGGTTGGATAAGCTCCTCTTCACCTAGACTTAATCAAAACCATTTCAAGACTAAATCCAAAACTTCAAATTAGGAGGATTGGGGATTTTGGCAAAAAGACTATTCCCATCATGCGTTTGTTCAAAAGATCTTACTTCTGTTTGTTTTTGTGTATTTTTATTAATAAAAACATATACGTATACACAACAATTTTTGTAGATTTTTCGTATTAATTCTTAATACGGATTAAGTTATTTTGTCTGTTGATTAACAGTATTTTTATTAAATGTACATATGTATGTAAGTTCGTTTCCTGCTTAATCTGGTTCTGGCCATCTCCAGTTCTGAGGATGTGGCTGTTTCGATGGGATGTAACCACAGATCCACTACAGTTAGTTGAGTAGGTTTGGCAGGGCAGTTGAAAAAGTGCAGTGTGTCGTGCGCTCATGTTGGGTATGTGTTTTGCACATTTGTCATCGATCCTTGTTCTATAGAAATTCGACGCCTGGACCATGACGAGCGCAGTTGAGTCCAATCTACTATGGTTTGTTCTGGCGGCTGCCGCTCCTTAGCTGCAATAGATGGAGTATGTTCTTCGAGTATGTCATCAGGATGGTTCTCACGGTAACATCTCTCTTATTTTGTCTGTACTCCCAGCAGCTTCTGAAAGTAAGAAAGAAAACGAATTTAATTACATGCTTACAGTATTATCTGCATTTTTCATATTACTTTCACTCGCGCCGTCTTTTTTTCATTAAGCAATTTTGCAGTTTTCAACACCTATTACTGGACACCCACAAGTTATTGTCCAGTGTAGGATATAGGCACGAGAATACGTGTAACATCCTCACCAATGACATCACCGCAACCTTCACCATCCTGACTGCTGGATAACCCTTTGTTGTTGGGTTTCATTATTTTCTCTCTGGATCCATCGATATCGATCATTCGTCGTCTTGATTTTCAACTCGTAAATTTGGTTTCATCTAATTTCGATCTGGATATATGTATTTTTCGCTAATTCTATTGCTTTATGTTGCTATCTTCTGCTACAAGTTGCTGCTGGTGACGTTCTGTAACTTTGCTGCCTTCTGTTGTTCTCGGTTGTGGTGAGTGATTCTGCTTGTAGTTATATATAACTTTCTTCTCCAACGCCAGATGTGGCCACTACAAATAAAGCTCATTTAAATCATCACAGGATAATCAGCAATAACGGATTCCTGCAACAACAGTAGGGACAGCGGAAGGTACACCTACATATGTAAATGTCCGTCATTCGTCCTTTGTGCTTTTTGACGACCGAAAAGTATGATAATTTCTAAACATTTTTTTTAATTTCAATTAAAACAATCACACGGAAACTGTTTACTGTCATTTACTGAATGTATGTGTACATGTACACACATACATAAGTAATTTTTGTCAAATTTACTTTGGCAATGAATGTACTTCAAATTCAAAATATAAAAAAAATTTTAATCAGCTGTTAGCATGAAATTACCTTCTTATTGTACCATGATCACTTGTATGCCGGCAACATATTCACTTCTTTTAGATTATTAATTTCACCTCGTCACTCTTGTAACTAGCCATTATTATTCAATTATATTATTTTCATACCAATTTAGGCTTAAGAATATAGATATATATGACCACTTATTAATTATTTTCCATCCGGCGTTACAACACAGAAGCTTATGGAGAATTGATATTTACACGCCGAAACACTGCAGCTGATGAAAGTCTTGTTTTTTTTTTTTCTTGGTACTTTTCTTTCGGCTTCGTTTCTTGTAATGTGCAACGACTCTCGACTATTGCTGGACGGACAAACTCAATAATCACGCACTCTGAACAATAAACCAGACGGCAGACTGATCATTTAACTGGACAATCAAGCAGAACAGCAGTGGTAATTGAAAATAGAGAGAACAATACAATCTGTCCCAATTCACAATAATGGACTTCTCACAAATGTATGTTTCGATAAAACCTAACAAGCCAATTATATGAATGATTAGGACCAGAATTAATTTGGAAAAAAATAAATAAATTATTACCTTTTGATAAACTGGAAATTTAAATGAAAAATTTTAAATGCAATCCATGCGAAATCAGTGGTATTTTCCTCCAGCAAAAAAATATGTTAACAGATATTCAATTCACATGCATTCCTGGAGGCAAAGAAATAATAAGAGAAAAACTAAATTCCCGGATAAGATACCAAGCTCCTTTTTTATAATTAATACTCACTTCGACAAGATTTTCATGACATTAAATTTTTAGCTTCAGAACTCTAATCACTTTTCAAAGAATTAATAACTCTTCACAAATTTTACAATGAAAATTAAATAGGAAAATTTTTCCCCGGAGACTCGAAGATGTGAATTGTAAGGCTTTCAGGCAACAAAATGGCAGAGTATTTCTAATTCCGGTGACATGAAACATCCGAGAAAATTCACCACGAATGCTTTCCTTCCAAAATAACAAAAAATATGGCTAAACCGAACGACAGAAAACGTCAACTAGCTGATACATAAATTTCCACTTTCACGGTATAGTGGCATGCAGATGTCGCTTGAAAAATACGTTACAATTTATAAGTTTTAAAATAATCTGGTCTATAGTGCAAGCGCCTCTACAGTTTTTCAGTAGTTCAGCAGAAGCCGCTTTGCAATGATCCAGGATTATCTGCACAAAGCTAAGCTTTTGCCGCTTCCTATCTACTGCTGCTTTGGTGGGATTCGGAAACATAATCGTTCTAATCCAAAGTTCAGCACCCCTCCTCGACTCCTTAGAAAGTCCTCTCCGGACTTACCCGTGGCGAATTTTATGACCAGTCCGTCGTTCTTCTTAAATGAACCGAGAATGCTCCAATTTCCCATCTGAAGACCGACGTTCTGCTTCTCAAGCAACTTCAGTATTGGTCCTAGCTCCATTGAAGGAGGAGGGACCCATACTGAGGTTATTTAACAAGGAAATCTGCCGATTCCTTGTTTTCACAGCTAATTGCCTTGACTCCCTTGTAAAGAGCAGACTGGCCCAGCCGCACATTTGCCTGTTCAACCACGTCCGAGATGAGGATGTCCCGAAGACGACCCTCAACTAGCAACCAATGACAGTCACTGATACGCCCATTGGGATCAGCCCTGTCTATGATCGCCAGCCGGATCTCACCCGGGACAATCCGTCGAGCAGCAATGTCATTCTGCTTCGGGTTTGACGAGCAAGGAGTCTGCAGAGCTGTAGGCTTCGGGTTGTCCTTACTCACCTTCGCGGACGAGCAGGGAATCTCCAGACCACTAGGTCCAGGTAAATGGTCTGGTAAATGCTCCGATTATTGTTATCGATGTAACACCTTATTATTCCACCATGGACTATACACTTATAACATGTTTAAGAGCATTATCTGGATTTATTTGACATATCGTCAAATGGTACCTGACGACCGTCGGTGTCATGCTTAAGTGTTCCATACGCCATTTTTGACATTTTGAGATAATGGTACCTGACTAGATTTTAAACCATGCTCTTTCAGATTTTTTAATCGGTTTTGTTCTATCTTCTATAGTTTTTGAGATATTCAGATGTCAATATGTTCCATATCCGCTTTGTGACGCAAGAAACGCTGTCTTTTTGTTCCTGATCCAAAATGCCTGGCGTATGGAACAAAACAACTTTGAACTTTAACTGAAAACACACCCAACGTTTGAGTAAAGATTTGTGTCATTTCTGGTAGATGAATAAAAGACAAAGTACTGCCAAGTTTCAATTCTTCTTTATTCTTATACCAGAAATGACAGAAAACTTTACTCAAACGTTGGATGTGTTTTCAGCTTTATTGTTCCATATCCATGCCGTGTGGGGTATGGAACAAAAAGAGACAAAAACTAATTGTTCCGCACAAAAAATAATGGCGTGTGGGGCTTAAAAAAATGAAGAATAATAGTTTTTAAATCTAAATATTTTTGTATAATGTAATTTTATAATTTTATATGAAAACCACAATTTCTTTTCGCTTAAGGTAACGCATCTTATAAAAAATTCCTTCGTTTTGAGACAAGATTTTGATTTAAGCCCACAAAAATATTCGCAGCGGGTTCTTTCGTACAGGATTGACCCGAAACCATAGTGTTTCGGCCAGCGGCTGCCAACGCAGCATCAAACCTGTGATTGACGTAGGTTTCTATGCTGCTACAACAACAACTACAAAAGTGGTATTTTGAGAAAAACGCGTTTACAGTTTATTAGAAATGCAAAAATCAGTTCCGATCGGAATGTTTAGCTCATATTCTACGCTTCTTCTATATATTTAAATAAATAAATGTTAAGGAGACCTATAATAATAGTCCTTAATGTATTTATTTGCTCATATAAATGTCTCATTTGAAACCGCGAATTTTCAACCTCAAAGTAGCACTTAACATAAGGGAGGTGGAGCACAATTGATAAAAAGTGGTTCTGTTGAAATGTGACAAATTGTGTTCCATGTGACACAAACAGCCAAAAACTCGAAAAAAGAACACATGGAACAATTCAGCAACCTTTTGCAATTATAAAAATCGGCCATTATTTCTAGACTATCAGAGATTTCTGACTAAAATAAAATACTGATATATCCCAGCAAAAAAATTTTGGAAGTTGTTCATGTGGAGTTATGATTTCACTACACTCTTCAATGCAGTCCACACGGAGTTATGAAAAATTTACTCCGTTGGATACATTTTATAAGCAGTTGCTTTAGAGATCCCTACAAAACAAAAACAGTTGGTTGATCCCTGCACGCCGCTGCCGACACAATTTCTTCAAAAGAGAAACGTGAAACAAGTGGTCTGTTCCTTTACTTTTAAAAGTGGTAAAACCGGCAAACGTAGGAAAAGTTGTAAACTGCTCCCATATGAATTGTATAGTGTCTGAAGTAAAGGAACGCTTTCCGAGTAAAAAGTGGTAAAACTTGAAGATTCTTGCACGTAAAGGAACAGAGCTAAGAGTGTATATATTTCGAGGAATTTGTTTTAAAATAAAAAATGCAAACTAAAGTTGCGAACATTTTTGCGGTAATGTACAAGACGGAAATTTTTAATGGAGTGGAGTTCATGCCGATCGCTGAACTAGTGATGGGAATGTAACATAAAAAACCTTTAGGATGATGAAGCAAAATCAGTTGCGCTTGGATTAAATGGAGAACAGAGGAAATACACTAAATTGCTATTGAATTTAATGAAAACATTTTATAATTTGTGTTTATGTATATAATACAGTTCTTACTATTTTTGTTTTACTCCATGTTTTACGCAAATAATAAATGCATTTTATTTGTAGTGATTCAACTGCATTCGCGGATGCAAACTTTTTGCTGGGATTCTTTGAGTTTAGTTATGGGTACTTTACACGATATGTATTTTTCATATGGGTTGTCACTTTTTATATACAAAATGTATACGCAAAGTGACAACCCATATGTAAAATACATATCGTGTAAAGTACCCGCTAACTAGAACTGTAGTGGGATTCTCTAACGCATTTTTTTGTTATTGGCAACAAACGGTAAAATTAAAATGTTTATAATTTCGTTAATTAACGAAGTTTGTCGGTAAGTTAGCAACCAAAATAAAGTAGTCGCTAAGTACTACCGATAGCAACAGTATTGCCAACTTTCATTTGTACTTTTCATTCATAATTTTGTGTTTTAATTTTACCGAGTTTTGTCGGTAACCAAAAAATGCCTTATGTTTTTACATTAGCAGGAAAAACAGTTTTTAGGGCTGTTTCGTCATTTATTTGCTAAAACAGGCAACATTTTGCGTCATTTACCATAGAAAAATAAATGACGATAGCTGCGTCATTTATTCTAAACAACGCACGAAAACACCATACTATTATAAGCAGCCCTGTTTTTTTTGTCACAAACTACCAAAAAATTCAACTGTTTTATGATGTCTTTGTTTGTGTGTGTTGTAGAAAAACAAAAATACTCAAACGATGACAAAAGTGAAAATAAATGCTTAAAAAACTTGCAAAATTTAAGTTTTTTTTCATTTTGAATTAAGTCAAGATAGTTGGTGAACATTTGTGTTGTGAAATTCTTATTTTTCTGCATTAAAATTGTGTGCGTGTGTATGTGTTATTGTATAAGTGTGTATGTGCGATTGTGTGCGTAAGCAAATGACGCAAAAAACAGATGTAATCTCACTACTGTAGTGGGATTCTGTTACTCATTTTTGCTGTTATTGATAATTATCGGTAAAAAAAATGCTTATAATTTCGATAAGTCCCGGTCCACACTAGAGTGATTTCATTGAAAAATTGCATGAAATTATGCGTCCCTAGATTAGTGATGCACAAAACAGTACACTTACGTAAATTTGTTCTTTATTCTCTTGCGCTCAGTCGTTGGCGAGACGTCAACGAAAGCAAACAAGCACGGATGTACGAACTGTTTTCTTTATGTTTTACTTAAATAGTGTTTGTACATTAGTATTAACACTTGTAATTTATTGTTTGTTATTTAAAATTACTTCTTTAATATGACCATAGGCTCATTTCTGTTTCTATGAAAATGTGAAATGAAAACTTTTATCAAGGTATATTTATTATAATGTCATGTTCACACGAGCGTTTCAATTACGTTGTTCGCCTGTCGAACGAAGTACACGAATTAACCCGTTTCCACGACATCATTCGTAATTAACAGAAACATAAACAAAATTTCCTTTATTTTTGTTTCCTTGTTTTCACGAAAATTTGAACCGAAAACACATAAAATATACATTAAATGAATAGGAAACGCAAAAGACTTTCCTTCAAATGTATCTTCTATATTTAACTACACACATTTCATTCATTTTTTTCATAAATTCTGAATAATTTTGTATTTTCAATATATTTTTATATGTTTCAATTTTCAAAATTAAAGAGAGAGAGAGACAAGTCAAAACAATGTTTGTGTATACAGACTTTCAGTTATTTGTTTCCTTTTTGTTTCTGATTTTTAACGCGATTTTGAACTAATGGACAAGAAATGTGTGTGGAATTAAGAAGGAAACACAACCATATTCCTTCTGCATCTATATAAAATGTTTAGTTCATTAATATTCATTCATCCTTTTCCTTTTTTCTATAAATTCTAAAAATTTTTGTGTTTTCAACAAATTTTTCAATTTTGAATTTAGACATGTCATAATTAATTTTTTCGATAAATTCTCTCATTTGTTAGGGATGGGACATACTTATTCGTCGTTCAGAGAGTATTTCTAATCGAACAACGTAGAAAAATCGTCGTTCGTTCATAGAATTTTGTGTGGGGAAATAAGTAATTTATTCGTAGTTATGGGTCGAACAAAGAATAGAGAACGAACGACGTACCGTGGAAACGGGCTATAAGGTATATGCATGAATTACAACAACTAACAAATTTACAAAAACAACATTGTTGTTATTGAAAATTAATTGTATAATAGGGTCGTTCCAAAACTTTTTTCAGGAAAAACATAAATGCATTCTGAAAATCCTCTAGAATAGAACAAATTTGAAGCAAAATGTAAATATAAAGCATTCATAACTCTCGTAGGTCATACACGTTTAGGATGAAAATCAGTATTTTATGGTAGCAGATTTCGAAGTTTTAAATTTCATGAGTAGATCCTATTACATTTTGAAAACTAAATTTACAGAAAAAGTAAGAATACTGCTGATTGTCACTTCTACCTTATATGAATATGTCTTGACTTTTATAAAGGAGAAAACTGTCAAATGAAAAAAAATATAAAGGAAATATTTTTTATTTCAAATTTTCATAGAACAAGAATCCAGCCCCCAGATCAAACAAATAAAAAAAATCTATTAAAATAACATGTTTAAATTTTGTGCTCAATCGGAGAGTAAATTTGGTACTCTTACCACTACAATCACATATGTATATTGTTTTGTGCATCCGTAGTCTAGATCATTGATAGGCATTGTGCGCTTGCTGAGAGCAAGTGAGCATACATTTCAATGCATTTTACATTGAAGTTTTCGCTCACTTGCTCTCAGTAAAGGGGTGAATACATAAGCTGCCTTGCATGCTTACCTTGCTTGCTTCTGATAAAAGAATAAAAAAGAAAAGGACAACCCAGTTCGAAATTTGCTCGGCCTTCTTTATTCTTTTATTTTTATTATGTCAGAAATGAAGCAGGAAAGCAAGGCAATCAGGCAAGGCAGTTTATGTACGCAGGCCTTAAGCGCACATTGCCTGACCTGGGTCTAGATCGACATCCATAGTCCCGGTCCACACTAACGCGAATTTCATTAAAAAGTTTCAAGAAATTAGTCGTTCTTAAATCGAATTCCCCACTACAGCAATTTTATGATTTTACTCTACTATGGAGGTCGATCTAGAGACACATAATTTCATGCAATTTTTTCAATGAAATCACTCTAGTGTGGACCGGGACATAGTAGAGTAAAATCATAAAATTGTTGTAGTGGGGAAATTCACGATAGCGTGGGCCGGGACTAATTAACGAAGTTTTTCGGTAAGTCCCAATTTACATTGGGCGAGTTTACTTGCGGCAATTGTCATTTTGTAGGAGAGAGAGGTGAGGCATATGGTAACCCTTTGCCTCTCAGCACCCTCTCTCACCTACAAACTGACAATTGCCGCAAGTAAACTCGCCTAATGTAAATTGGGACTAAGTTAACGATGAATAAAAAGTAGTCCCTAGCCCATGGCAGAACTACCAGGTAGTGGTATCACACCAGCTGATCGAATATGAAAAGTAAAATCACTTTATAAAAAAATATTTTGTTGTTATTTCCCCAACAACATAAAGAAAGTTTTGACATAACATATTCAAATTTTTACGATGCCACTACCTGTGTAATTGTGCCATGCCCTAGCCTCTACTCATGGCAGAACTACCAGGTAGTGGCATCACACCAGCTGATCGAATATGAAAAGTCAAATCCCTATATAAAAAAATTATTTTTGTTGTAATTTCCCCAACAACATAAAGAAAGTTTTGACATAGCATATTCAAAATTTTACGATGCCACTACCTTGGTAATTGTGCCATGCCTCTACTGATACAAACAGTAATGCCAACTTTTCTTTATGTTTTTAGCCATAATTTTGCGATTTAATTTTACCGATTTTTGTCGGTTACAGCAAAAATGAGTTAAGCCCTCGGCACATACGGTCCGTTTAGTGCAGAATGCGGCACCTCTTTACTCGCGAGCAAAGAGAGCTTCTCTCTCTTCTCACTAATTGAAAAACCATGCACTGACAACAGTGTTTGCTCAAATTGTTGTTGTTGTGTGCTGCATTCTGGTTTATGGTCTGTTCCTTTACTTTTGAAAGTGGTAAAACCGGCAAAAGTTGCAATCTGCTTCCATATGTAGTGTATGGTGTCTGAAGTAAAGGAACGCTTTTCGAGTAAAAAGTTGTAAAACTTGAAGATTCTTGCACCTAAAGGAACAGAGCTTTAGTGACACGTTGGGACACACGCTGTCCCAAAAAAGTTCAATTATGTTTAACTTTAATGCGTCAGCCATATTGTTGTTTTTCAAAACACTTGGCTTCACTTATACTTTTTTCATGTGGTTGTTGTAGCGCAACGCTCAACGCACCGTATGTGCCGAGCGCTTTATAGAATCCCACTACTGAGCTCTTAAGCGCTCGGCACATACGGTGCGTTTAGGGACACGTTGGGACACGCGTTGTCCCAAAACAGTTAAATTATGTTTAACTTTAATGCGCCAGCCATGTTGTTGTTTTTCAAAAAACTTGGCATCACTTACACATTTTTCATGTGGTTGTTGTAGCGCGACGCACAACGCACCGTATGTGCCGAGCGCTTTAAAGTATTGGATTTTTGTACCACTTTTAATCAAGCAAACATTAACTTGAGTTTTTCTCGAATCAGGCAATTGGCGTATGAAACACATACATAAGCGCTCGGCACATACGGTCCGTTTAGTGACACGTTGGGACATGCGTTGTCCCAAAAAAGTTAAATTATGTTTAACTTTAATGCGCCAGCCATGTTGTTGTTTTTCAAAAAACTTGGCATCACTTACACATTTTTCATGTGTGGTCTGTTCCTTCACTTTTAAAAATGGTAACAGTGGCAGAAAATGGTAAAAGTGGTAAACTGCTATCATATAAATTGTATGCTATTAAAAGTAATGGGGTTTCTACACGGTCTGTTTTTTACATATTCATGCATAGCAACTGTCACTTTTTTCGCCCATATGTAATTCCTTCTGCACGGCAAAATTTTATTTTTCATTCGTTTTCTGTTGTTTTCTTTATTTATATCGCGTACAAACAAAACAGCTGTTTACCTATGGTTGTACAGACGAGAATAGAGCGCGTTCTATTCGAAAAATATACATATGCATGGACATAACACTTTGATGCATTGAAATTTCTGTATGGTTCACACCATGTGAAAATTCAGATTTGTAAAAAGTGACAGTTGGTATGCACAAATATGTAAAATACATGCCGTGTAGAACACACTTAAGGGAACACTTTGTAGGTTAAAAATGATAAGAAATGGTAACCTCAGGTAAGTAAAGGAACACAGCTGTGGTTGTTGTAGCGTGACGCTCAACGCACCGTATGTGCCGAGCGCTTTAAGCATAAAGCCCTCGGCACATACGGTCCGTTTAGTGACACGTTGGGACACGCGTTGTCCCAAAACAGTTAAATTATGTTTAACTTTAATGCGTCAGGCACATTGTTGTTTTTCAAAAAACTTGGCACCACTTACACTTTTTTCATGTGGTTGTTGTAACGCAACGCACAACGCACCGTATGTGCCGAGCGCTTAACACCGACGATATATTGTATGAAAATGACAACTTAAATCGACTGGATTTGCGAAATCCACCCTAGTCTAAACGTACTATTAACCTCTTTTACGAGGATTTTTTTTGACGTATACGCAACAGATTTGACAATTTAAATCAAATCGATTTACTAAATTTAGTTACATATATGTTAACCTACAGTAACAGTTACGTCACGTTTACGCCTCTCTATCTGACCTACTACTAAAAGTACGAAACAGAGAGAATCACGAGGAATCAACAAGAACAAGAATGGCTACGAAATGAACGAAATGAATTATGAATTTGTTGTGTCAGAAATGCCGATATTTATTTGCTTTGTAACTTCTGGAAGGAAATTTGTAGTCCAACTATTTTAACAGGTGGGTGCGTTTAATTTTTTTTATTATTGTGAATAATCTAGAACCCTTTAGCGGCAAACTGACAGAAAACCTCAAAAGTGAGGTCCACAATGAATATGGACTGATGTTTAAGACATGCCCAACTCGGGAAGTATGTTTCAGGGACAAAAGCAATCCGAATATCTTAGGGCTGCTGTCCGCTGTCCAATTGGACTCCCTTAAGGTTTGTGGTGGAAAAATTCTTTCAGTTTCCATATTTCTGTCTGATCTTGGGCGAGACAATCTATCAGATTTTTTAACTTTTAGATAGAAAACTACTTGGAAAACTAGAAATTCGTTCAATAATTTCAATGTTAAAAGGCTACTGCAAAAGATTTGGGCATAAGTTGAATGTTTTCATTAAGCTCGGATCGGGACCAAATTTTTGTCACAGGTAGGTCTCGTCACTCTGATCACAAATATATATAACATTTATTGCGGAAGTCCATACTTCCCGAGATATGGGCCTCCGAAGTTCCGCAAATTCCCTTGTTAAATGTCGGCTACTTAGAGAAAAATTTTAATTTAAAAGAAAATGTTGTTCCCGTTCCCTAGATTGGCTCCTGTCCATAGCAGAAAGTGTTAAATCCCCGGCCGATGGCCGGCAATATAGAAAAAATTATAATTTTATCCGAGCTTAATGCTTAAACTCAACTTGCTCCAAGATTTGAATCAATTACAAACTAGTATAGTTATGGGCTTAAGTTTATATCCGCAAGTAGATCTTTCTATGCATTTATCAATTATTTTGTTCTGTGTCACGTTTACTGCTATCAAATGCATCCAGTACGGTAACGATGGTGATTGACTCCACGGCTTTTTAAAGAATTCATACTCCCATAATGTCATCATCTGAGTTCAATTCTATTCTCTATTTTGTTGCGTAGTGTCATAAAAGAGATATGGACTCTTGATAACACATGACCTCCTTAATAGAGTATCATTATCTACATCACATAACATTTAGTATTCATCATATGCTCTGGAGATAATTTATTTCTGAAGGTATGTATGTATCATGGTATAAGAAAGAAATTAAATTAATTATTAAATTCGCCTTGGTATGCATATTAAACGCCAAATACACACATGCGTAACTTCTTGCTGAGAACAAAAGGTTTTTAGATCACCGATAGACATGCTGACCTCAATCAATTCTTTCGCACAAGTGTAAAATGATAGGATGAAATAAGTAAATAAAATAAAAATGTCTTGATCGATATTGATCTGAATACGGTTTTAGGTCCGCTCTCGGATCATCTTGTCATGTATTGGCATTGGCATCCTGACATAATCTTTTCCTTTTTTTCTTAAGAAACATGCATTTTCGGTTGTGGTAAAACCCTTCACTGACAAAAACTTAAATTTCAATATAAAAATTGGTCCTAGCTCAATGAAATTTTATATAAAGTTAGCTGACAATATTGTTAAAGTATTTTTAAGATTATTTTCCTATTTTGTTTTCTTAATTTTCAGTTATTTGAGTTCAAATTCAAAAGGTGCCGACTACTGGTACATGCCGACATTAGGTGCACTTACCCTATTTCCGAAAATTCCATAGATAATCTTGATTTTTCTGGGTAAGAACAGCCGCATTGCAGTCGGTATGCCTGAGTTCGTTTCCCAGGCCAGGAAGCATCACATTTTCAACCGTGGCAAAACCCTGAGCATTTCAGACATGTAAAACTTCTCTACAAGTGTCGTACCTATTTTTGTAGTCATTGAGTATGAGAGAAATCTCCCTTGTCTCTTCAGGGATATTTGTGGTAACATATGTACATACATATCGTCACCATAAATGCCCGAAGTCGTATCTTAAAAAAGTAAAAGTTAGTTTTTTTGAATCTAATACATAAGACTAAAATATATCATATATGATTGATAATATCCCACATAATCGCCTTACTCGCGTTTACCCAAGACAGACTGTCTGCAAATACATCTCTGATTTACTAATACATACAAACATTTAAAATTATTATTTTTTTGGTTACGACTTTTGACATTTAAGGTGACGATATGTACATATGTATGTACTCTTGATTTTAAAGTCTGCTGTTGTCAAAAATAAACGAACGAGTCCAAAACCGAAACCGGACATGTACCCAAAACTTCTTTCACAACATCGTTTAATTAAATTATTTTATTTATTTTTTTCTATTTTACAAAGTTTTCTTATTTTCTTGTAATTATCTCTATGTTCCATTATATATTTTCAGTTCCTTCAACGTTATGTTCAATCCCGAAGACCACGGCCTACGGCCAGATTTTCAACTAACCAAATTTTCAACATTGCGCGGATGAGGCTGCAAAATTCCCCAGGATACTCTAAACAAGTATCTATTGGGAACAGAAATTTTAACAGTCAACCCCACCGTAGATAGAGCAGAACATGGCGACGATTATATTGGATCTGGTATGGATTGTGCTGTGATTCCCTTAAAAAGGCACCCTGACATACGATTAATTCAGACAGTTGATTTCTTCTATCCCCTGGTCAATGATCCTTACACAATGGGCAAAATTGCATTGGCAAATGTTGTTAGTGATGTCTATGCAGTTGGTGTAACGGAATTCGATAAAATCGATATGGTATTGAGTGCTCCAACTGAATTAACCGAAGAGGAGCGTAATATCATTATGCCCCTGATAATGAAGGGCTTTCGGGATGCTGCACGCAATGCCAAGTGCTGCCCAACAATAAAGAACTCAGTGATGAATCCTTGGTGTATGATTGGTGGCATTGCATCGGCTGTGGTGAGCAAAGAACAAGTAATAATGCCCAGTAATGCTAAGGCGGGTGATCATTTGGTATTAACTAAACCATTGGGAACCCAATTGGCAACAAACGCCTACCTTTGGTTATGTGATAAAACGGAAAAGTACACTGAACTTTTGAGGCATTTCTCTAATGAAGACATAACTTTAGCCCTCAAAATGGCTGTAAAATCGATGACATATCTAAATAGAAACGCTGCCTTACTTATGCACAAATATGAAGCTCATGCTGCCACGGATGTTACTGGTTTTGGTCTACTTGGCCATGCACACAATTTAGCTGAATTTCAAAAGGACGAGCTGAAATTTGTCATTGAAAAGTTACCCATAATTAAAAATATTTTGGGATTTGCTGAGAAGCTTAATTACACCTATGCCAAGTTAAAATCTGGAAAATCAGTGGAAACTTCTGGTGGTCTTCTAATAGCTATGCCATCATCGGCTTCCGAAGAGTTTTGTAAGGAATTTAACAAAATTACAAATGGGGAACAAAATGCATGGGTTGTAGGCTATGTTGCGGAATCTTCGAAAAGGGAAGCTGTGCTTTGCGAAAATCCAGATTTTCTAGAAGTTATATTTCCTGTTGACTGTTAAATTTGTTGTTGTATTTTATAATCAATAAGCCAATAGAACCTATGACGACTATTTCATAAAGATATTCAAACATCGGGAAATGGTCTGAAGCTATTTCTTCTAATGGCAGATTTGATGTAGTTTATAGCGCATTTTTAATGTATGACAATAAATGTAACTAAATTTTTTAAAGAATGATTGAAAGTGTGAATTGTTTTGGAGTATGTTTAAAAATAGAAAAATTGTCAATTTATTTATTGCCACTGTTTGGGAGTTGAGGGGCAAAAGTACAAATTTGAAGTTTTACATACATATTAAGTTCGGTTAGAACAACTGCTTTACTCAGAGACGGGTCGGTCCATTTTCATCCCGAAAATTTTCATAAAGTTTATAAAATATTAAAGCAACTACATAGGTTATTTTTAAAAGACTCTGTGTGCTTAGTTGCTGGCAAGCTCTTCAACTTTTATAGCTTGTCTAGTGTTTATCATTTAAACATATACAACATTTTTTACTCTAATAATGTGTTTATTCTTCGACAAGATCACAAAATGTTTTACAAAGATTACTTGGTTTAGACCGTTCTAAGATGATATTGACAGTGTTTTATTTTAATTCGAAAATAACGCCTGCGCTTCTTCACTTGGCATCAGCGAAACGTTTGGAAATATCATTCCAGTTTGCAATGTCCCAAATAGCTTCAACGTAAGAGGGACGTAGATTTTTGTATTGCAAATAATAGGCATGTTCCCAGACATCAATGCCAAACAGAGGTACCAAACCTAAGGAATAAAGAAAACATAATAAATCACTTGAAACTTATGGACACCGTTTGTTGTCGCACACAATAAAATACTTACCGGTACTGGCCTCCAAAGGATCTTGATTTGGCATAGCTACAATTTGTAACTTTTGTGTTTTCTTGTTGTAGCCCAACCAACCCCAGCCAGAACCTTGAACGGCAACGGTTAGGGTAGTCATTTCCTTTTTGAATGCATCCAAGCTCTTCCACTGGGATTCAATAGCTTTCTTCAAGTCGGCAGATGGCTCGGTCTTCTCGCTGGTCAAATTTTGCCAGAAGATTGAGTGATTGATGTGACCACCACCATTGAAACGCAAAGCAGGAGCCAAAGAAATGATCTTGGTAACATCATTTTTGCTCTGGGCCTCGGCCAATTGTTCTTCAGCGGCATTCAAATTGTTGACATAGGTCTGGTGATGTTTGGTATGATGTAATTCCATAATTTCCCGACAGACAATGGGTTCCAAAGCAGCGTAATCATATGGCAGCTTGGGCAATGTATGTTTGCCGCGTACGGCATTTCTGTTTAGGCAAATAAATCAAATATGTAAATAATATATTATTACTACTTACGCATATGCTTCATTTATTCATGTATACTATACACAACAATCGTACATATGCATATATTTACATATATATATTTTGTACATATAGAAAATGTGCATCAATTAAGGGCTTCAGATTTATGTAATCACATATTACCCCGTTTGTACAATTAATTCCTCCCATATCCCTTCTTTCTATTTTTATTTCCATATTTTTATTACAGAACTTACTTAGCTGCATTGCTGACATTACGGCCAAGAGCGAACATGATTTCTTGACTTCCTACCGGTAATCTTCAACAAATCTATTTGAAATAGCAAGTAGCTAACAATCTGCCAATTTGCAAAAGCAACGACTCAAGACGAAACTAAACGAACGAAATCGCGAAATCGATTTGCAGAGCCAAGCAAACTTAAAAACGCTCCCAAAATTCGGAAAAAGACCACAAAAGGGAATCGCTGATGAAACATGAACACAAAGCAAAATGGCCGGCTTGCTCTATTGTTTACGAATGAGATGAAGGATAACAGAAACAGCTGACCTGTAGTGGGATTCTGTAACTTTTTTTCTACCGAACCGATATCGTTAATTAACGAAAAATGTTTGAAATACCGAAACTGCTATTCTGTAACCATGGTACAAATACACAGGTAGCCGCATCGGCAATTGTTGGCAACATAAGATGTCAAAATTTGACATCAACTCAATGCAGTTGACACATATATGGTCTGTTTCAGTACTGCAAGAATCTACTAATTTTTACTATTTTTTCCGATAACATAAAGGAAAAAATGTTATCGTAGTAAAAAATAGTAGCTTCTTGCAGGTTCTGGAACAGAGCATATGTTACCATCAGCTGGCATGATAATGCTACCTGTATTATTGTATTATGTCTGTAACTCAGTGTTATCGATACAAAAATGTTAGCGACGAATATCGGTAGAATGACGGAATTTTAAAGAAGATGCTCGTCATTTCAAAATGAAAAGCTTATAAGAAGTATATAAATTATTCTAATTTTTTAATGTTTCTGGTTATTTTTAGGAGAAATGGAAAAAACACACTTTAAACGAAATAATGCGCATTCAAAGTTAACATTATTCAAATTTCTAATGAAATTATTTAAATCACTATTGTATATAAAATGATTATTTTTCAAATTACATGTATAAAAATTCTACCTAAAAGTTAAAAAAATTGTAGTTAAAACTATAAATGTACGTTTACATATAACTATATTTATTTTTTATTTATTACTGTTGATTTTCATTGTCAAATCCATTGCACATACGTATATATTCTCATAACCCGACAAGTTTTAATGTAAACATTTTTGTAATATTCGACAATTTGGTTGAATTGTTTTTTTAGAATTTTTATGATTTAATTCGATCGAATCATGGTACAATAAGGAAGGTAGAACAGGTTCGAAAAAACGATAGAAATTCAACCCTACACGTATGCCCGCTTCCTGTCAAAATTGTTATACTGGCATATGCAACAGGTTGCTTTTGTTTGTTTGATATTTTTTGCAATTTATCCAATTCGTTAAAGCAGCGCGAAAATGAATGAAACATAAATATTTGTTTTCACATATACATCGAAACACGGTCAAAAATTTAATTTCAAATTAGGTTTGATAAATATATTCTACAACGGCTCTGTAATTAACGATTTCATTGCAATTTATTTTGAATCTATTTTGAAAACATTTTTAATATTTTTCAAAACAAACACAAACACACACAAAATAAAAACTTCACATTGACAAAAGTCGGTCACACTCAGAAAAAAAAAATTGAAATCAGATGTGAGCTCTGTTATACCTTTCTATTTATACCATGGATCGAATATAGATTGAAATGGAAGATGTAGAATCCTAACATTTAATATGTACATATTGAACAGGAATTATTAAATTGTGTATATTGATCTGTTATTTCAGAACTACGTATTATCAGGGAATATGACGACCATGGTGATATTCTTCTTTCTTTTATTGTTGATGCTAATCGAAACCACCAATACATTTTTATATGGGTAGGAACTGTTACGAAATATATTCTTAAAAATATTTCGTTCGTACTGAAAATAGATATCATTTTCTCAGAGATTTTCCCCACAATACTGGAGGTTTCCAGATGACCTCCATTATTTTATAAGATGTATCCATTTCCAATTTGTAAAGTGTCATAAGCTTCCTATTACTTACATTGAAAGGAAAATTTTCTTTTTTTATGCGTAAAGAAATGTATATCAGCTTATTTTTTATTTGCCATGAAATATATTTCAAAATCAATTCTTAAACACTTGATTTTCATTGATTTTTTTGTTTAAAATATGAAAATTCTTTTATGTCGGTAGACTAAACGACTCCTTTTTTTCGTCGCACTACAGTAGTGCGATTCTGTAACTCTCTACCAATGGAATTAACGACAAATGTCGATAGTTAGCGATATTTGTCAGTAAGTGCTATTCTGTATACAAATTTTACCGATTTTTATGTCGGTAATTATCGAAACTCATCGGTCAGTTACCGACGAAAGAAAAGGAGTCGTTAAGTCTACCGATATAAAAGAATTTTCATATTTTAAACAAAAAAATCAATGAAAATAAATTTTTTAAGAAATGATTTTGGAATATATTTCTTTGCAAATAAAACAGTTGCTACCCATATAAAAATGTATTGGTGGTTTCGATTAGCATCAACATTAAGAAAGAAGAATATCACCATGGTCGTCATATTCCCTGATAATACGTAAGGCCATGTTTATATTATAGCCTTTTGCAGGGTTAACCTTCTTAAAGAGGATTTATTTGATGAAGGAATTGACATTTGAAACCCAGTCGGTTTGTTAAATCCGGTTATATATAAACGTACTATAATTCTGATATAACAGATCAATATACACAATTTAAATAATTCTGTTCAAAATTTACATATTAAATGTTAGTATTTTAAATGTTCCGTTTCAAACAAATCAACCAATTTGTCCAACATTACACCATGTTTACATTAGAACTTGCCGGGTTATGAGAATTTATACGCATATCCATTGGATTTGACAATTAAAATCCACCGGAATAAATAAAAAATAAAATAAATATAAATAGTTTTAACTATGATTTTTAATATTTAATAAACCCATTGGGTTTCAAGTGTCAATTCCATGGCTTATATTTCAAATAAATCTTTAAAGAGAAGGAAAGCCCTGCAAAAGGCTATAATATAAGCATGTCCTAAAGTTTAATTTTTCTACATGTAATTTGAAACATACTTATTTTATTTATATAATTTATTTATATTTAAATAATTTCCTTAGAAATTTGAATTATGTTAACTTTGAATGAGCATTATTTCGTTTAAGGTGTGATTTTTCCTATTTCTCCTAAAAAAAAACAAGAAACGTTTAAAAATTAGAATAATTTAGATACTTCTTATACGCTTTTCATTTTGAAATGACGTGCATCTTCTTTTAAATTCCGTCATTCTACCGATATTCGTCGCTAAAATTTTTGTATCGATAACATTGAGTTAGAGAATAGCACTTTCGGTAATTCAACCGAAAATTTTCGTTAATTATCAATATCGGTTCGGTAGAAAAAAAAGTTACAGAATCCCACTACTGACCTGCCAAAACTGACTTTTGTCGATATTATTCGAAGAGTTGCGCATCGATTTTTTCGATTTTTGCTTTGTTAATATTTCAAAATTGCATTGCTAATCTTGGTAATCTTCCAAATCTATTTGAATGAAATAGCTCTTGTTGCTAATTTTTACAATTTGCAAAAGTGTAGGGATTCCAATATCCATATTTTGCAAAAAATAATCGAAGTGGTCGATTATTAAGGTTATCGATTTTAAATGTGTCAATTGATAATCCGACAAACCGTTATTTTAATTTTTTTCGTGCTTATTGAACTTTTAAAGTGGCCTTGTTCCTTTCGGTTTCTTGGTCGCGGCGGCATTTCCACAACAATTTGTTAGAAGTTATGTACACCTTGTTTCTAATTTATTTTTAAAGTTACTAAAGTTTTTTCCCTCACCAGTAGTGCGATTCTGTAACTCTCTACCGATGGAATTAACGACAAATGTCGATAGTTAGCGATATTTGTCGGTAAGTGCTATTCTGTATACAAATTTTACCGATTTTTATGTCGGTACTTATCGAAAATCATCGATAAGTTACCGACGAAAAAAAGGAGTCGTTAAGTCTAACGATCTAAAAGAATTTTCATATTTTAAACAAAAAAATCAATGAAAATTAATTTTTTCATGGCAATTAAAAAGATAAGCTGTGATTTATTTACGCATAAAAAAGAAAATTCTGCGACATATGGAGGATCTTTCAATCTAAATAATAGGAAGCTTATGACAAATTAGAAATGGATACATTTTATAAAATAATGTATGAAATTGCGGGAAAAATTACTGAGAAAATAATAGCTATTTTCAGTACGAACAAAATATTTTGAAGGATATATTCCGTAACAGTTGCTACCCATATAAAAATGTATTGTTGGTTTCGATTAGCATCAACATTAAAAGAAAGAATATCACCATGGTCGTCATATTCCCCGATAATACGTAATTCTGATATAACAGATCAATATACACAATTTAAATATTCATGTTCAAAATATACAGTATCGGCCAAAACTAAAGCACCCCCTCAGTAAATTTTTTTGAAATGATAATTTTTTTTGAAAACTAAATTTTAAATTTATTTTTTATTTTTCTTTATTTATATCTTTATAATTGAAAAATACAAAAATAAGGAGATCAGAATTTAATAAACAAAAGTTAAAATTCAAAAAACATTTTAGGTCGCAAATATAAGCGGACAAAACTAAAGCACCCCCCCCCTATTGAAATCAATATTTCGTTGCTTATCCTCTATTTTGGGTGCCACCGTGGTGCAATGGTATGCACACCCGCCTTGCACGCTAAAGGTCGTGGGTTCGATTCCCAGGCCAGGCAACATCAAAATTTTCAACGGTGGCAAAATACCCCTCAGTGATGTTGGCGACATTTCCTGAGTACTTCAGCCTTGTAAAACTTCTTTACAAGTGGTGTCTTAGGACACGCCGTTCGGACTCGGCAATAAACAGTAGGTCCCATATCATTGAGCTAATATGAATCGGGGTGTACTCATTGATATGAGAGAAGTCTCCATTGTCCCATCTGGGATGTTTGAGGAACAATTATTATATTATCCTCTATTTTGGATGACACAATCACATCTGTTAGGCATAAAGGATACTAAATTATTGCAGGCGAAATAATCGGTTTTCGGAAAATTTAGCTTAAATCCTCAAAATACTGAAAATCGGAAGTTACCGTTATAAATGGGGCTACACCCAAACGTGAACCCAGGTCCACGATTTTTGGTGAATATGTTTTGTGACCACTAGGAACCCTAAGTACCAAATTACAGCTAATTTAGTAGGAAAATATGGCTTAAATATCCGAAATACCGAAGATCGGAAGGTACCGCTATAAGGGGGCTATACCAAAACATTAGCCGATATTGTTCATATTCATCCAAAAATGATGCTACAGCATTCTCTGGTCAAATACTAAATCCCTTAGGTTTAAAAATTTGCAAAAGAACGGATTGCAAAAAAACGGTAGACGCCGGCTTATTCAGTCGACGACCAGCAAAAAACCTTCCGCCTCCATGTTCTACAGCGTCTTTGCAATATTTAGGATTTAACGGTTGCCCATTTGGTCCAAGCCTTTTACCATCTGAATACTTTAAATTAAACATAGATTCATCGGAAAACAGTTCAAATGGGTCTTGGCGAATGCCAGTCTGGCTCCTTCATTTTTAGTCGATATGAAAGGTTTTTTTGCTGGTCGTCGACTGAATAAGCCGGCGTCTATCGTTCTTCTGCAATTCGTTCTTTTGCTAATTTTTAAACGTTAGCGTATTGTATTTGACTACACCATTTTCACATGTAATTCGAAGAATTTCAGTTGTAATTTGATTATTTCATTTGAAATTCGAAACATTTCACTTGTAATTTGAGAATTCTAATTGAAATTCGAATTATTTCATTTGTAATTTGAGAATTCCAATTGAAATTCGAATTATTTCATTTGTAATTCGAATTATTTCATTTGTAATTCGAAATTTTCCATTTGAAATTCGAATTATTACATTTGTAATTTGGTATAGCCCCCTGTTTTGGTATAGCCCCCTTATAGCGGTACCTTCCGATCTTCGGTATTTCGGATATTTAAGCCACATTTTCCTACTAAATTAGCTGTAATTTGGTACTTAGGGTTCTTAGTGGTCACAAAACATATCCACCAAAAATCGTGGACCTGGGTCCACGTTTGGGTATAGCCTCCATATAACGGTACCTTCCGATTTTCAGTATTTTGAGGATTTAAGCTAAATTTTCCGAAAATCAATTATTTCGCCTGCAGTAATTAATAATTTAGTATCTTCTATACCAAAAAGATGTGATTGTGTCATTCAGAATAGAGGATACGAAACGAAATATTGATTTCAATAGTTTTTGTTGTACCTCAAATTGGGGGGTGCTTTAGTTTTGTCCGCTTATATTTGCGACCTAAAATATTTTTTGAATTTTAACTTTTTTTATTAAATTCTGAATTCCTTATTTTTGATTTTCCAATTATAAAGATATAAATAAATAAAAAGAAAAATAAAATATAAATTTATAATTTAGTTTTCATAAAAAAAAATATCATTTCAAAAAAATTTACTGAGGGGGTGCTTTAGTTTTGGCCGATACTGTACATATTAGCTGTGTCTGGTTACCCTAAAATTTGTAACAATTTGTACCAATTGTTGCTGGAAGTCGTCTGTTAACACCATAGATGGGCTTCCTCGCACGCCAGCGTTGCTGTGGTTTGTTCCTCTTTTTCGTTGTTACAACATAAATAAACATTTACGGGTTGTTTTGTTATTTTATTTTTAATAAAATCGTTTTTTGTAATTGTTTAGATGTCGTCTGTGTGTTAAAAATATTAAGAAAGTAAAACAATTCTAACAAAAACGCTGTTTTATTTTTCCCTTAAAAAATATTTAAGAGTAATTTTGACCATCTATGGTTAACACAAAAAACCAGCAAAAGAGAGCGATTCGAGAGAGACATTTTGACAGTTCTTTCACTGAGAGCTTGCAAATTCTTGCTGGACAAATTTCTTTTAGCAAGCACTTGCAAGCTCTTCTTCTTCCTGAAAACAATCAATCAGCCGTTTTTAGTTTTTTGTTGATTTATGTTTGTGGACATTAAAAACAATGTTATTGTGGAAATAAAGCGCTCGGCACATACGGTGCGTTGTGCGTCGCGCTACAACAACCACATGAAAAATGTGTAAGTGATGCCAAGTTTTTTGAGGGCTTTAAGCCCTCGGCACATACGGTCCGTTTAGTGACACGTTGGGACATGCGTTGTCCCAAAACAGTTAAATTATGTTTAACTTTAATGCGTCAGCCATATTGTTGTTTTTCAAAAAACTTGGCTTCACTTACACTTTTTTCATGTGTTTGTTGTACCGCAACGCTCAACGCACCGTATGTGCCGAGCGCTTAACATAGTCTAATTGTATTGTTTTATGGAGAACAAATTTGTAAAGTGGAAAAATACTTTTTTGTTTAATTTTCTTTTTTATTTTTAATAAAATACAGCGTGTTTGCTTCCTTTGTTGGCGGACAAATTGTTCTGTTTTGGCAAGTCAGCTGATTGCTTGCTGGTTTTTGCTGGGAGGGTGTCTGTTTACTTTTTACAATTTTCTAGCAAAAGAGAAAAAAACCGCTTACTCTCTGAGAAAGTTCTTGCTGGACAATTCTTGCTGGGAAAGTAACCAGACAGACTTATTAACAGCGTGTTTTTGTAAAAAGTTTTTGCCCATTCGTTCGTCGATTTCATGAACGAAGACAAAATTTGCTTTTCATAGCGGTTGACGTTTGTATTCGTGTGACAAACAAATGCAAGCTTTTATTTTCGTAATTTTTTTGGTTTTCATAACAAAATCAGACGAACGAATACGTCAAAAATAAACGAATACATGGTACAAATACACAGGTAGCCGCATCGGCAATTGTTGGTAACATAAGGTGTCAAATTTTGACATCAATTCAATGCAGTTGACACATTATGTTACCATCAGCTGGCATGATAATGCTACCTGTATTATTGTACCATGACGAATAGAAAAGACCCATCGTTTTAAATGAAAATGAAGTATTTGAGTAATAAATGACACAAAACACATGAAAATTGGTGGGGAATGACATTTTATTTATTTTCACAGAAGGAGAAGTACCGCCGTGTCTTCATATTATCACAATTATTTTTGGACAAATTTGATTACATTTTTTTCTTATTTTTTGTTTGTCATCTGTTTATCGGGGTTGGCATCAAGTAACACATTTTACGTGCAGATGCCTATGCAAAATTCACAAAATAAGTATCATGGAAACCCTGAAATATAAAAGCTTTTATGAAATGACGAAAGCTTTTATATGCTGTTTATATTAGAGCTTTTTGCAGGGTTAACCTTCTTTATGAGGATTTGTTTGAAATATAAGCAATGGAATTGACATTTAAAACCCAGTCGGTTTGTTAAATCCGGTTATATATAAACGGGGTATTAGATAAAAACGAATGGTTCTCAAAATTTTACAAGAACCAAATTTTGAACGTATACGTTTTAGTACGAACGGTTCGTGTGACAGGCAAGCATTTTTACAAAAACACGCTGTTATAGGGGTGTCTTTTTACTTACTAAATGTTGCTGAAAATTTTTTTTCAGCAACTTTTCCTTTATTCAACTGTCAAAATCTGCAACATTAGTAATAATTATTACAAATTATCACGTAAAAAGACACACCTAATGTTAGGATTTTAAATCTTCCGTTTTCCGTTTTTTATTATCTTTCCGTTTACACCATGTTTGCATTAGAACTTGCCGGGTTATGATAATTTATACGTATATTTGATGGATTTGACATTTAAAATCCACCGGAATAAATAAAATATAAAGTAAATATAGTTATATGTATGTAAACGTAGTTTTAACTACGATTTTTAATATTTAATAAACCCACTGGGTTTCAAATGTCAATTCCATGGCTTATATT
Source organism: Musca autumnalis (assembly GCF_047663935.1). Classification (NCBI taxonomy): domain Eukaryota; kingdom Metazoa; phylum Arthropoda; class Insecta; order Diptera; family Muscidae; genus Musca; species Musca autumnalis. The sequence continues at coordinate 135,414,580 of NW_027412088.1, read as the reverse complement.
TCAAATAAATCTTTATAGAGAAGGTAAACCCTGCAAAAGGCTATAATATAAACATGTCATAAAGTTGAATTTTTCTATTCTACATGTAATTTGAAACATACTTATTTTAAGCGCCCCATACACTATCAAATTTTGATGTCAACATTTGTAGTAGTATGCATGGTACAATTAGAAAGGTAGATGCCTCAGCCCAGCTGATCGAATCTAAAACGTCAAAAAACTATGAATTCGCCATGAAAAATCAAAACAAGAAACCATATGATTCGGTAAGTAAGAGATAGCATGTCTACACTTCATAGACAAACACAAGCGATAAAAAGAGACAACAAGAGACCATTTGGCGAAAATTTTGACAGTTTACATTACAAAAAAAGTTGCTTTGTTGTAGCAATTCGCCGATTCATCTACCTTTCTTATTGTACCATGGTAGTATGTGTACATTTTTCAAAATATGAGAATGTGTGTGTGTGTATTTTATGGATTGAGGAAAATCAAAATATGATTTTCTGGAATAGAAGGGGGACAAATGAGTCGTCTTTGGTAATAAAAAGCTTCAATTTGAACTTCACAAATGCAAATCTGCAAAAAAATTGTTCTCACACACAAGTGTTTTGAAATAGTTCGGGAACGGAAGAATGGAAAATACGCATGGTACAATAAGAAAGGTAGATGCATCGGCGAATTGCTACAACAAAGCAACTTTTTTTGTAATGTAAACTGTCAACATTTTCGCCAAATGGTCTCTTGTTGTCTCTTTTTATCGCTTGTGTTTGCCTATAAAGTGTAGACATGCTATCTCTTACTTACCGAATCATATGGTTGTTTGTTTTGATTTTTCACGGCGAATTCCTAGTTTTTTGACGTTTTAGATTCGATCAGCTGGGCTGAGGCATCTACCTTTCTAATTGTACCATGAAAATACGTCAAAAAAACTGGAACAAATGTCAAAGTCGGCGTATCAGTCAATCAGACGCCGGCAACCATGTTACTATTTTTTTACTCGCCCAAATTTGTCGTGTAAAAAGTTTTTAAAGATAGCGTCATTCAGCGCCATTTTTGTTTAAAGAGAAGTGAACATTTTACAACTTTTTTGTGTACGGGAACGCTTTTTCGAGTAAAATGTGTAAAAGTCGTAAAAATTGTAAAAACTTTTTAGTTCTGGAACACAGCTATTGTGTTTGGAAAAAAATAAAAAAAGTTTAAGTTCATTCGTTTTTAGAGGAAAATTTGAAGATTTCGGTTGCAAATTGAAGGCTGATTGAATGTTTTGCTACACACTTATCAAGCACACACGTACAGAAGGAGTTCATCGGATGGACAAGCCCATTTGATAGTGTATGTCATGCTTTATATGCAATAGTGATTTAAATAATTTCATTAGAAATTTGAATAATGTTAACTTTGAATTAGCATTATTTCGTTTAAAGTGTGATTTTTCCTATTTCTCGTAAAAAACAAGAAAGTTTAAAAATTAGAATAATTTATATACTTCATATACGCTTTTCATTTTGAAATGACGAGCATCTTCTTTTAAATTCCGTCATTCTACCGATAATCGTCGTTAAAATTTTTGTATCGATAACATTGAGTTACAGAATAGCACTTTCGGTAATTCAACCGGAAAATGTTAGTTAATTATCAATATCTGTTCAGTAGTTACAGAATCCCACTACAGGGATAACAATCTTGAAGCGATGTGAGGGCTTAATGTCCAATTTACATTAGCAACTTTTTCGTCATTTCGAGCTGTTTAGTCATTTATTTGCTAAAACAGGCAACATTTTCGTCATTTACCATACAAAAATAAATGACGATAGCTGCGTCATTTACAAGAATTCCGAGGAAACTATTAATTTCCTGAGATATCCTAGGAAAAATGTGAATTTATCGACACCCAGGAAGGTGTGTTATGCACAAGGTCAACTATAAAGCTTTCTAGGATCTCAAAATGTATAATCTGACACTAATATTGTGGCTTTTGTATTCTCAAATACCTAAAACGGAAAGAAATCAGCAAGGGTCCGCTTTAACGAGCTATACAAGAAGTTTGGCATTAAATAACGGCACTTAACACCCAAAAATGATTTTTTTCTCTCTAAAATATATCTCTGACACCCAGACACATTCGCCAAAACAATAAAATGTATAAATGTTGCTGCTAATTCCGGAAATTGTACGATAATACTCATATTTCCTTGGGGCGTACGTAAACTTTTGTAAGTATCATTTTTTTGTTTTTGTAAAATTTATCGTTATTTATATTATGGAATATACCTTTGTTGTATTAAATATTGTTTATTAGTGAGACGAAATAAACCTGTGTACTTGGAATTTCATAAATATCATTACTTTTTTTAAAACCCGAGATTTATGGGGCGTACGTATACTTATGTAAGACCGTGTACTTCTAATGCATGTTCTGCTTCCAAGTACATTGTTCTGACTTATAGGAAGCTGTGTACGACAAAAGGTTATTCCAGTAGTGCGATTCTCTAACACATTTTTGGAGTTACCGAAAAAAATCGGTAAAATTAAAATGCTTATAATTTCGGTAATTAACGATATTATTCGGTAAGTTAGCTACCAATAGAAAGTAGTCGCAAAGTTCTACCGATAGCAACAGTGTTGTTAACTTTAATTTGAACATTTCATTCATAATTTTTTTTTAATGTCACCGATTTTTGTCGGTAACTCAAAAAATGAGTTAGAGAATCGCACTACAGGTCTCTGATCTTCCACCTCAAGGAAGATCCCCTAACACCGGGGTGCTAAGCGACCTCGTGCCCATCGGTGTTCCAAGGTTTGCAGTTAGGGTACCAACTGTATTAGAAGTGAGCCTCGCTTGATACCTGGGCGCCTCAGCGAGTAGTTCAGCCCTAGTCATGGTAGTGGAGGGCTGTGCCAGCTACCCCATAAACTCTTTTTCTATGGATGAAAACTTTAAAGCCCCCCAATTCCGATCTACCCTCTTTATCGACTACTGCAACGAAAATGGACAATTATGCACCTTGTGCTAGTACGACCCAATCCTTGGGCGGGGACGACGACGGCAAGTCGACACTGGACGGTGTTAGTGACGCCATACACCAGCAGAGCAGGGAGTTGCTCGATATCCTGAGGGATAGTGAGACACTCCGACTGAGTCAGGAGAGCCCCCTCCTTGGGACTGGGAGGACGATGAGATGGACATTACAATTATTCCATCTCAGTCGTCCAAAGAAGTTCCCTCATGTGCCCTGGAGAGCTCCAACCTTACGGTCGAGTATCTTGCTCCCTCAGAGGTTGAAGCGTCGGTCTGATCAAGCCTTTCTTTTGCAGACAAGTTGCTTTGGTGGAAGAGGCCGTGGAGGAGGGAACGACGACGACCTCCCCCACATCCCCTTCAGCCAAGACAAAAAAGACCAGGCTAAGGAAGGACAGGTATAACTACCGCAGAGCCGTTTTCTACTGCACGACATTTATTGGCAGGAGCCCAACTGAGGTAACTCAGGCGGAGTTCAGGGAAATTGGTTTGAAGATTCAATTTGTGAGGCGTTTCGAACGGAAATATCCTCACATTGGGAAGCTCTTCCTTCCAATTGACCGGATTCCGACCCCTGTAAAGGATGCAGTTTCCAGCTCAACGGCTGTGACAAAAGCATCCTTTACAGGGAAGTCAACAAAACCGATGTTGTCGAGTTGCTCGAGTCCTTTGCGGACATCTTTGATGACTGCGGTAGGACCAGGAAGCTCGACCTCATCGGCCCCTAACACGTCGAAACGCTCGGGAATCACTGGTGTGAATCCTCCCGTTTCGAAGCTGGCGCAGGGATGGACGCTGCCGCAAACTAAGCAGCCGCTAAAGGTACCGTCTATCTCGACTGCTTTGTCGGTGGCTGCTGCCGGACCTGTAGGGGAAAATAAGGAAGAAGAGCGATCAGGGGCGACGATTCTGCAAAGGACTGGTCAACAGATCATTGCAAAATCGTCTGCAACTGATGGATCTCACTCTTCTGGTGGCAAGAAGGATGGAGTGAGGAACAGGGCTGGCACCGCGAAAAGCCATGTGGCTGGTTCGAGTGACTCTGAAATGGATATCGCTTTGGCCCAGGAACCCTATTTATATAAAAATAGGGTTTCTGGACTAAACGATAAGTGTTTCTCACTATTCTTCGCGAATAATGGTGAGAAGGTAAGAACCTGTATTGTAGCCAAGAAAGGTCTAAATCTTATTCAACTCTACAATTACAGTGATGGTGATACGACTGTAGTGAGGCTGGACGAAGATACCGGTAGGGCTTTGGTACTAGCCTCGGTATACCTGCCGTATGAAGCACCCGACCCATCAAACAGATTGGTGCGCAAACTAGTGGAGGAGACGACGGGCAATTGCAGATTAGTGATGGGCTGCGATGCGAATGCTTCCACTGGGATAGCAGTGACACAAATTCGAGAGATGAGTCCATATTCGATTTTATTTTAGCTAATAATCTTCGAGTATGTAGTAGCGGTTACAGAAAGACTACAGTCCGATTGGTCTCTTCTCCTTTATTTTGAAGACTTTAGAAAGATTATTAGATTTAGAAACACTGTGTGTAATTTTTTGTGTCATGGAAAATTAACCATATTCTGACACCGCAGCGTAATGGAAGACGAAAAATAAGAAGACACGTGTCTCAGCGTTTTTCCCTGTTACTTCGAATTTCGCGGTTATGGGCACCCAAAAACCTGAGGCCTTGATGTCAAAAAGGACCATTTTGTCAGGCTCATATCTTCTAAACCGCTAAGAATTTTGGTTTACTCGTGGAGGCAAAGATGTAGCTCTCATCTTAAAGAATAATAATTGTGAAGATATAAAATCCATTCAACCTTATCTTCAAGGTCAAAATCGTTAAGGTCAAGTTTCCGTTATAATTTTTTCTCGGATTTTAAGTTAACAACTTTCTAGAACATATGAACATTCTAGGAGCGGCCCTTTAAGCTCAAAATGCCATTAGTTTTACCCATTCTTTCCTGGCCAGGTCCGTAAATAACAAACCTCTCAAATTTTCTAGAGTGTTGAACAGTTGTTATTTCCAGACCTGTAGTGGAATTCTGTAACTCATTTTTCGAGTTACCGACAAATATCGTTAAAATTAAAATGTTTATAATTTCGGTAATTAACGAAATTTTTGCGGTAAGTTAACAACCAAAATAAAGCTGTTGCTAAATTCTACCGATAGCAACAGTGCTGTCAACTTTTATTGATACTTTTCATTCATAATTTTGCGTTTTAATGTTACCGATTTTTGTCGGTAACTCAAAAAAATGAGCATTAACCATAATATAATTGTTAGTGAATATTGAACATGAAGGACCGTTCCTAGAATGTTAATATGTTCTTGGAAGTTGTTAACTGAGATCTTAGGTACATTTTTGTAGTTGCTTGTATTCTTGAATTTTGAACGGTTCGGTATATATGGACCAGAATCGGAGAAAAAAGTATAAAAATCGAATATTATCTAAAGTTTTTTGCTATTTTGACCTTTAAGAACAGTTCATAGAGAGCTCTGATGTTCCACAAAGTTGTATACTGATATATTCGCTACATTATTGTGGTTGAATGTTTTCTTGAATTTTGAATGGTTTAATTTCTATGGAGCAGAAACCGAAAAAAGAAAATAAAAATTGCATTTGTTTTGCTATTTTGACCTTTAATATGCTGTTTATATTATAGCTTTTTGCAGGGTTAACCTTCATTATCAGGATTTGTTTGCCTAATCTCATTAAATTTATGAAGATTTACCATACAAATTTAAATCTTCTCTAAGAACCATTTGTACAGGGTTCGTATGTTCTAGAAAGTTGTTTATTGAGATCTAAGGTACATTTTTGTAGTTGGTTGTTTGATTCAATATTGATCGGTTTAATATCTGTGGACCAAAATCTGAGAAAAAATTATAACGGAAACTTGACCTTAACGATTTTGACCTTGACGATAAAGTTGAATGGATTTTATGTCTTCACAATTATTATTCTTTAAGATGAGAGCTACAACTTTGCCTCCACGTGCAAACCAAAATTCTTAGCGGTTTAGAAGATATGAGCCTGACAAAATGGTCCTTTTTGACATCAAGGCATCAGGTCTTTGGGGGCCCATAACCGCGAAATTCGAAGTAACAGGGAAAAACACCGAGATACGTGTCTTCTTATTTTTCGTCTTCTATCACACAGCGGTGTCAGAATGTGGTTAATTTTTTTCGTGTCGCACAGTGAAATAAGAACTTTCATAGGCCAAGACCTTATAAGCAATTCCCAACATGCTTACATTAAAGGAAAATCGACAGAAACAGCGCTACATAGTGCCGTAGGGTACATAGAGAAGAATCTGGATGAATCGAATTTCACTCTGGCAGCCTTTCTAGATATAGAGGGCGCCTTTAACAATGTAAAACTCGAATACATCCATTTTTCTCTAAATTTACTGTTTGTCCCCTCTATCCTAATAAAATGGATTGATAGCATACTTGGGAGCAGGGTTATCAATTCTAATATTGGGCAGAGCTCCATTAGGAGATCTGTTACCAGAGGCACTCCTCAGGGGAGAGTTTTATCTCCCTTACTCTGGCTACTGGTGATAAATGGGATACTCACGGAATTTGACAAACTAGGAACTAAGGTATTTGCTTACGCGGATGATGTAGTTATCCTGATTAGTGGGCACTTGCCAAACTCTCACGCTGGGCTCAAATCAACGGCCTTGGTGTGAATTCGGCAAATACAGAGCTGGTGCTTTTTACCAGAAAAAGGAAAACCGCCGAGTTCGTACCGCCCACACTGGATGGAGTGCAGCTAAATCTGAACAGCAAATCCAATTTGTCTAAGTTACTGCGCAAAGCAACTGTACAAAGATCTGCTTCACTTCTTATTACAGGAGCAGTGAGGAGCACCCCTCAGGCAGCACTGAATGCGGTACTGAACATCCAGCCACTGGATATTCTTGTTCAGTATCAGGCATCCCGTAGTGCCTTGAGGCTAAAGGAGCTTAACCAGTGGCGCTCTTCAGGGTCCGGACATGCTAACATTTTACAGCAGTTAAGCAGTCAGATCGGACTAAGAAACGGAGGGAGTGAATCCCGCTACATCTCGCCTTCACTGGACTTTGATGCAGGGAAGGTAATTATCCCTGATAGAAGTGAATGGGAACATGGCAGACCACTATCCGATAGCCTTTCCATCTTTACTGGTGGTTCAAAGATGGATGAAGGTACTGGAGCGGGGTTGTACTGCGAAGAGCTAAACATTAAACGCTCGTTCAAGCAGTATTAAAGGCCCTAGAATTAGTGGTAGGAATGTCGGACCACGAGGCAGGACAGTCACAGTCTATGTAGATAGTCAGGCTGTCCTCAAGGCGCTAGGATCTTATACTATTAAATCTAGGATCGTTCAAAACTGTAGGTCCATCTTAAAAACTTGTAATATAAGCGTTAACCTTTGTTGGGTTCCAGGACACCAGGCTCCCAGTCCTCTGACCTTATGCAAGTCGGAAATTAGAATCGCTACAGGGGTCATAACTGGCCACTGCAGAACAAGATCTATGACATGTAAGTGGGATGATAACAATATTGAGTACTGTAGGTTATGTGAGGATGAGGAGGAAACGGAGACAATCGAGCACCTTCTATGTAGATGTCCTAGACTGCTGGTCCACAGACATAGACTATTTGGTGTACATGTGATTGACTCTCTCTCCTACTTCTCCTCTATTGACCCTACTGTCCTGGTAGTTTACTGCAAGAGTCTAAAGTGGCTCTGGGGCGGGTCAGTATAGGCTTAGAACAGTCTAGAAAATATTTCCCAATCAATCTCTCTTCTTAAAACAATCTGTTATTCTCCTCTACAGTTACTCATTCTTCTTATTTTTCTCTCTTGTCCTATCACTTTCCACTTCCCTCCTTTCCCATCTTTCCAACTTAATTCACCATCTCCACCCACATAACACACTTCATCATCATCAACAGCCATGTGTCATCATCTGCAGGAACACAGCACCATTCAGAACATGCATCACAACTTATATTGCTTTCACACCATCATCACCGTAAGCACAAACCACCATATACCCATCAGTCACACATCATCATCTGCAGTCACGCAACATCATATAGCCTCACCCGTAACAAACAACACATCATACTTCTATTACACATCATCATTTGCATGCACACATCACTATATAGCCGCATCTACAATCACCTCATCCATAGCCGACATCGAATCTTACACCTTTTCAATACCATCATCGAATCCATAACCGGTACACCTCTTCAACAATATACATAGCCACATTATTCATCAACAAACAATGGTAATGATGGGTTACATCATACACCTCATCACATCACAACAACATCATCATCTCTACAACACACAAATTTCAATAGTAAGGATGATCACAATGGACCTCAAGGTCTCCGAGTGGAGTAGCTGCCAGCATGGCAGTTGCGCATCCTAAACCTAGCCTAAAGTTGTTTTAGGTTATTATGTATTTTAAAGCCCGTGGGCGTATAATCTAATTTGCGTTTATGCGTCTTTTCTCTGAGCCGAAGATTCCATGCAATGTGATGTGTGTGAGAGAACTCTCCACAACCAGTGCACCAAACTTAATAAAACTCAAATTGACAAACTCACACGAGACCTTTCTCTCGAGTATAAATGCTTTCTATGTTCTCCGAGCGAGAACGAGAGTGTTGAAAAAGAGCTAGAGGAGATAAAAACAAAACTTAATCAGCTGGATGAAATTAAAGAAACAATACAATTTATGTCATCACAATATGATGCTGTACTGAGCATGGTCATCACGATCAAAAAGCGAACTTCAGTTTGTAGTAGTAAGGTGTCGTTGCTGGCATGATGAGTACGTCCGGCTAGGACTCGCCGGATGGGGGGATTCTTTGACATCTTACCACAAACGACACAGGTACAAACACAAAATACACATGCCAGGCTGAGATAACAATCAAGATGTCTTCACAAAATAATAAAGTTTAGAAGCCCAAAATGGAATGGAAATCTCATTATAACAAAAAGGCTGTGAACCGTAACTTTGCTCAAACCTGGGAAAAGCATACTTACTTTCTCGACTGATGTTCTGTCGAGTTACGCCCACCCTCTGGAATCTAAACTGTTCCACCATAGCAACATTGAACTCATAGTGTTGCCCCAATACCTAACTCTTCGTTTTGTTGTCCTCCTCCCCTCCGTCACTTATCCCTCTTTACAACACATTATTTTAGCGGTTTCCTTTATACAATGTAATGCATTTTATTCATATTAGGAAAAGTAATCTACAACGAGATAATAGCTCTGTTCCAGAACTAACAAGTTTTTACAATTTTTACCACTTTTACACATTTTGCGTTCCCGTACACACAATTTATATGAAAATCGTTTACGACTTTTACAACTTTTACGACTTTTACCACTTTATAAAGTACGGGAACAGGCCAAATGTCAACATGTAGGTAACCCTGCGTTTACAAATGACAGGACAGTTGAGTTCATGTACTGATTGTTAAAATCCCACAACTTGCCTGTGTGACGTAGGCGTCCAGACAACTGCGAAAACAGTTGTAAAATTATGAATGAAAATCACCGATTTCTTTCTTGTCCGTTCACATATTTTGTTTTTGTTCATGTTCTTTTGTTTTCAGCACATTTTAATTATTATCTCACACATTTTTACAAAAAATGTCAAAATGTTTGTGAAAAAATGATGGACAGCCGGAAGACAGCCGACAAATGTATATATGTGTTAGTAAATCAGAGTTGTATTTGAAGACAAACTGTCTGGTGTAAACGCCTAGTAAGTTACTCAACAAGACAAATCTATCAAATATCTCTTAGTATATTTCAGCCGCAACATGGTGATCCGATTATACCCTCCCAAAAGGCTTAACTGCATGACCTGGAGATTGCTATTTTTTGATATATGGCTTCTTTCATCACTCCAACTCGTCAACTTGGTGTCTGGTGCTGCTGCCTCCGTTCCAGTCCGTCCGTTTACGTCGATTTGAAATGTAAAGGTGAGTTTATATGTATGCGTCAAGTCGTACGTATAAAATCGAGAATAAAAGTTCTTGTTTCTTTTCTTTATAGACCACATCTATACAAAAGGGACGACATCTGAGGACTAGTGAGCATTCCCTCCTCAAGACGATGAACAAATCCTACCTGCCTAGCCTGAGCTCAAACTGTTTGGGTGAGGAAAACCACCAGCAAGAATATTAGCTGGCTACGACAAAAAGATAAGTATCTGAAATGTCTACCCTTTATAATCTATATCAATAAGTATATTTCTTTTATTTTCAGATTTTTATATGTCAGTAATTAGATGGTGTAGTCGAAAGCAGAGGTACCTGGTACCACAGCGGTAGGCTGGTGTGAAAATCTGGATATCCAACGATGGGCAGAGGAGATGAGCCGGTGACGATTTTAGTTTACTTTATTTTTTTTTTGCTAGGTTAACTTCACGTTTCTAGATCGTAGGTTTTAAATTCAAATTTTTGTATATTTCAGATCTCATTTATCTTATTGCTTTTCTTTGTTTTTTGTTCAAATATTTCGGTTTACTTCATGCAAATTTCTTTATCTTCTGATACAGTTTTTTATATATTAAGTTCAATTCTCATAATAAACTTATTTTCAGTGAATAAAGATGGTTCAAAACTTAAAATTGCTTCTTTTTACACAATCTTTTCAAAAGTTTGCACTGTCTCTCTCGATCAAGGCACAATTTCGGATGGTCTCCCATTTATTCTTTGGGCTGCTTCTCTTGTGGCTCACCTCTAGCTGGTTTCACGATCGGCGTAAATAAGGAAAGAATTTTTAGTTGGTCACTGCCCATGAAAGTTTTTTTTTTCTCATCCGTCGCAAATCCTTCCAGTCACACCATATGGATCATGACAAAATAAATGAAAACATGAGATAAACAACTGTCAATGGGAGCATTGATCAGGGGCCTAATTACGACATTCGATTCGATCGAGTATTTGCTCGTGAATACAAAAATCGAACTACAGTATCGGCCAAAACTAAAGCACCCCCTCAGTAAATTTTTTTGAAATGATATTTTTTTTTTATGAAAACTAAATTATAAATTTATTTTTTATTTTTCTTTTTATTTATTTATATCTTTATAATTGAAAAATACAAAAATAAGGAGATCAGAATTTAATAAACAAAAGTTGAAATTCAAAAAACATTTTAGGTCGCAAATATAAGCGGACAAAACTAAAGCACCCCCCCATTTGAGGTACAGCAAGAACTATTGAAATCAATATTTCGTTGCTTATCCTCTATTCTGGATGACACAATCACATCTTTTAGGCATAAAGGATTCTAAATTATTAATTATTGCGGGCGAAATAATCGGTTTTCGGAAAATTTAGCTTAAATCCTCAAAATACTGAAAATCGGAAGTTACCGTTATATGGGGGCTACACCCAAACGTGAACCCAGGTCCACGATTTTTGGTGAATATGTTTTGTGACCACTAGGAACCCTAAGTACCAAATTACAGCTAATTTAGTAGGAAAATGTGGCTTAAATATCCGAAATACCGAAGATCGGAAGGTACCGCTATAAGGGGGCTATACCAAAACATTAGCCGATATTGTTCATATTCATCCAAAAATGATGCTACAGCATCCACTAGTCAAATACAATACGCTAACGTTTAAAAATTAGCAAAAGAACGAATTGCAGAAGAACGATAGACGCCGGCTTATTCAGTCGACGACCAGCAAAAAAAAAACATATTGACTAAAAATGAAGGAGCCAGACTGGCATTCGCCAAGACCCATTTAAACTGTTTTCCGATGAATCTATGTTTAATTTAAAGTATTCAGATGATAAAAGGCTTGGACCAAATGGCAACCGTTAATTCCTAAAGACGCTGTAAAACATGGAGGCGGAAGGTTTTTTGCTGGTCGTCGACTGAATAAGTCGGCGTCTACCGTTCTTTTGCAATTCGTTCTTTGGCTAATTTTTAAACCTAAGGGATTTAGTATTTGACCAGAGAAAGCTGTAGCATCATTTTTGGGTGAATATGAACAATATCGGCTAATGTTTTGGTATAGCCCCCTTATAGCGGTACCTTCCGATCTTCGGTATTTCGGATATTTAAGCCACATTTTCCTACTAAATTAGCTGTAATTTGGTACTTAGTGTTCTTAGTGGTCACAAAACATATTCGCCAAAAATCGTGGACCTGGGTTCACGTTTGGGTGTAGCTCCCATATAACGGTAACTTCCGATTTTCAGTATTTTGAGGATTTAAGCTAAATTTTCCGAAAACCGATTATTTCGCCTGCAGTAATTAATAATTTAGTATCCTTTATGCCTAAAAGATGTGATTGTGTCATCCAGAATAGAGGATAAGCAACGAAATATTGATTTCAATAGTTTTTGCTGTACCTCAAATGGGGGGTGCTTTAGTTTTGTCCGCTTATATTTGCGACCTAAAATGTTTTTTGAATTTTAACTTTTGTTTATTGAATTCTGATCTCCTTATTTTTGTATTTTTCAATTATGAAGATATAAATAAATAAAAAGAAAAATAAAAAATAAATTTATAATTTAGTTTTCATAAAAAAATTATCATTTCAAAAAAATTTACTGAGGGGGTGCTTTAGTTTTGGCCGATACTGTATGAAGAACATAGGTTCTTCAAAGAACATTAAGAAGGTAGATTGTAAAAAATGTGTTTATTTAAAAGCAAAAACTAAAAAAAACAAAATTATTAAATATTAAAAAAAACGAAATATGTAAATATTTGTTGAAATCGTTGAATCTTAATTTGGATAATAATTTGTGCAAGAAAACTGTACCAAATGATTTATTTTTGTAAGACTTTTTGACATTGTTATAACAAATTGCTAATGCATCTACCTTAGTAAATGTACCGATGGTGGCGCGAATAGGTTTTCATATAGCCCATTTAGATATGACTTCATTAGCCGGATTTAGCACATTATCAGGTTTTATTTGCTAAATCCAGCCTAAATCTACCAGATTTCCCATACAAAAATAAATCCAAGTATTGAGTGGATTTGTTTTAAATCTTTCATAAATCCTCGCATACAACTCTGTTTTTTGCAACATGTTGCTAGAAAATGCAGAAAGTTGCAAGCTGGCACAAGAAAGAAGGTAGATGCATCGGTGAATTGCTACATTAAAAATAATTTAAAAAGTAAAAATCTGTAAACAAGGCGGAAAAATTAAATTTGTTTTGATGTACAAAGTTGATTTAAATCGACCAAGACTAGTATTTACGATGTCTAAACGATAAAGTAATTCGTTTATTTATTTTAGATGGTCAAACTGCGATAAAATAATTCTTTATTTGCTCTTTAGTTAGCATTAGTAGCATAATGTGCTAACATTTTCAGTATTAAACAATAAATTTGCAATTTGACGTATGTTTTTTGAGACGAATTCAATTTACAAAAAATTCTTTTGACGTTTCAAATTCGATTAGATGGGCGGATACATCTACCTTGGTAATTGTGCTATGAACAAAAATCAGCTGACTACCATTTAAATCCTCCAAAATGTATATCTAAATGCAATGAGATTTGTACTGGCTTTATTAAATCCAGTCGAGGATTTATGGCTAGTCTAAATGAGCTAATAGTCCGATTTTTTCTCTTTCGAGCAAATACTCGATCGAATCGAATGTCGTAATTAGGCCCCAGCTGTTGTGATTCTACTAGGATGCAGTAGATGGCGTTGAGGTCCATATTAAAACACACAGGACAATGCCATACTTAAGTCCAATTTACATATGCACATTAAATGATTTCGTTTTACGAAATCCTAGAATCAAATGAAGTGCATTTACATCTGTTTTTTTTGCGTAATTTGCTTACACACACAATCGCGTATACACACATATACAATAACACAAACACACGCACACAATATATTTATTCAGAAAAAATAGGAATTTCAACACAAATGTGTATCAAATAAATAATTATTAATTCCAAAAACAAAAAACATAATTTTTGCAAGTTGTTAACCATTTATTTTCACTTTTGTCATCGTTTGAGTATTTTTGTTTTTCTACAACACACACAAACAAACAAAGACCTCATAAAACAGTTGCATTTTTTGGTAGTTTATGACGAAAAAGCAGGGTTGCGTATAATAGTATGGTGTTTTCGTGCGTTGTTTAGAATAAATGACGTACTATCGTCATTTATTTTTGTATGGTAAATGACGCAAAATGTTGCCTGTTTAATGCCAAGTTTACACTTGCGCTCCAAAATCCACTGGATTTCACGAAATCCTGAAATACACCCCGGTGTTTATACTTATATTTTGTTGATTTCAAACATATCACAATGATCAAGGTAGATGCATATGCGCAGCTGATCGAACATGAAAAGCAAGCAAGAAAAGCAAGTTGTTGTAATATGAATTAATCATCAAAAATGTACGACAATATAGACATTTACAACTTTATTTGGAAAATTATCGTAAAATTATCTATATATCTTATTAATTGTGTATAGTACCAACAAATAAAAAAATAAATAATGATTTTATCGTTGAGACTTCATAATAATAAATTTTGGTAGATAAAAGTTGTGCTCAGAACCTGCAAAATATTAGTACTTGAAGTAGTTTTCCTGTTTAGTGCTAAAAATGCGTTCCCGTACTCCGAAATCTAGCAAGACTAGCACTTTTCTTTAAACAAAAATAGCGCCGAATAACACCCTCTTCTCCTGTTTTCTAGCATACAACTTTGGCCTAGTAAAACTAGCAGCAAGCATGTTCATATGTTAATTGGTATCTAATATTATAGCTGATACGTTGATTTTGACATTTCTGCTAGAGTTTTTGCAATTTCCGTCATTTTTCCATTCCCGTCTTTTTTAAGAAATTTGTATGGGGAAGCAATTTTTGACAATTCGCCCTATTTTCTAATATTACCATTAAAAAAGTACGGGAACACAATGAAAAATAGCATTTTAACAAAGTAATTTAATATTTTTATCACTTTGTTTACAAATTTTGATACTAACATTTTTTGTTGCAGCAATTCGCACATCTACCTTGTTTATTGTGATACGTGAAAAGTGTTGCAACTATTGGTACTTTTTTAGGCAAAAGCAAGGTTGTATATCATGTGTACTGTGATTTCGATGTTGATTTCGCTGAAATCACGAAATGAGATGATTTCATTTTTGTATGCGAAATCATGATAAATTTTGCTTGATTCCGCACGAAATCACGAAACGCCTTCGAAATCACGAAACGACGCCGAATGTAAACCAAGCATTAGCAAATAAATGACGAAACAGCTCTAAATGACGAAAAAGTTGCTAATGTAAATTGGACATTAGTGGTGTTGCAAAGAATACCCGAAAAATCGAAAAACTTGAAACTGAAAATATCTGTGTTCGTTTACTCAAAATTTGTACGAATTGTTACTGGATGTTGTTCGTTTACTCTACACATGGTAGAACAAATACAAGGTAAAGTTAATACTACAACAAATACAACTCGAACAACAACCACAAAGGAATTTGTTTTTGTTTGTAAACCTTAGTGTCAACGTAAATGTAAACAAAACAAGGAAATGTCTATAAATTATTGGAATTTAAAAAACTAATAATTTTTCACATTTGATTGAATATTTTGGAAAACATGAATGAAAACTCGTTAGATTTTCAATTTGAATGTTTCCATATCATTCCACTAAATGCATAATTTCTCGCAGAAAGTAGAATACTTGCAAAAATGTTTCGGGTCGCTGGTAATTCATTGAAAAAAGAGAAGATGTTTCAATCATTTGCTTTTGAAAACAAAAAAGCACATGTTTATTAGGGCTTTATTCTTTTCAAGTTTAACAAAATACCACACATATTAACAAATATTGTACCGCCTCTATAAGCGGTGTTTTAGTGTGCGGCATGTCGTTCGGACCTGGAGGAGGTTACATGTCAATGATATGAAGCCGTCTTTATGGGAAATAGTTTTTTTCTGATGAATAAATTTGTTCTTCAAAAATATATATCCCTAATATACATCGAACATAGAAATAAATACATAAAATGTCGAATGGAATTTGACACTAACACTACAACCCAGTTCAGTCAGCTGGGTATTGCTGCTACCTTTTCTTGTTCTACCATGTACTCTACAGTACAATGCAAAATACCTTAGTCGATTGCAGGAAGTTACTGGACTTGTACAAATTGTCGAGTAAACGAACACACCTAATAAAATGCTAAAGAATGAAGTCAACGATTTGAAGGCGACCGTCAAATTTTTAAACGACGATAGCATGGTTTAATAAGAAAGGTTAGCCAAAGCTTTATGTCAATTTAAATTTTTTCATTCGAGTATTCCTAAAACTTCAAAACAATATACACAAACTGTGTATGTGTGTGTGGTGTTTGGAAAATATGTTAAACAATTTTAAAAACAATCGAATTCAATGATTTTTAAAATTATTTTTGGAACATTTGTATGGAAATAATTCGTCAGGCTATCATTGAAACAAACATTTTATCATATCCACAACATGATTATGCGGAGAAACATTGGTCCTTCATTCATTTTTCGCGATTTTTATAAAATACTCAAAATTGGTGTTGTAAACAAACCCACTTGTTGCTTAATTTTGAAGTTTTAGGAATTCAGGAAAAACAAGGGTTCTATAGATTTTTTTCATTTAAATCTACCTCTTTACTTATACCATGGACGATAGAGTTCGAAACGACTGCATTATCAATGGAATAAAAGCAACTAGTAATGTTACAGCTATTGACTTGGTAGTGGATATAGAAAAAAAGGCTGGTGCAGCTATTTCGAATAATGATGTGGAAGAAGCTTTTTTTTGAAACAAAAAAATGCAAATAAATCTATTGCGGTTAAATTTTCCAATAATAGTTAAAAGAAAGCCCTAATGAATGGGAAATCTAAACTTAAAAACATTGAAGAACTAAAGGCCTGCGTACATAAGCTGCTTTGCCTGATTGCCTTGCTTACCTGCTTCATTTCTGACGTAATAAAAATAATAGAATAAAGACGAAATTTCGAACTGGGTTGCCATCAGTTGGAAATTGGGTCGGCCTTCTTTGTTCTTTTATTTTTTTATTGAAGCAGCAAAGCAAGGCAATCAGGCAAAGCAGCTTATGTACGCAGACCTTTAAGATTGTTTATATAAATGATTATCTTACCAGAGAATCCGTTCAATTCATAAACCATGCAAAATCATTAAAATCTGTAGGTTACAAGTTTGTCTTCTTCAAAGGAAGCAACGTTTTTGTAAAAAAGACACTGATTCAAAATTAATTCTTATATAATCTATGGATGTTGTTGATAAAATGCTTCAAAATGCTGTCAATCCCAGGTCTAGACCTTCTGTTGCTAAGAAACTGATCGAAGTATTGTCTGATGATGAAGATGGTGAAAATGATGCTGAAGATGGAGATGCTGAATATGATGATGGTGAAGAATCTGTTAAATAATTTATAATTGATTTCATTTATATGGTTTTAATTTAAAATAATATCAACTAATGTCATTTAATAATAAATATTTTTACAATATAAACGAGTTTAATGAAAATAGTTGTGGATCCAAATCAAATATGTTCAATATAATGTCTGTGAATGCTAGAAGTATTTCCTCAATTGTTAAATTTAGCCGTTTTAAGAGTGAAGTTTGCAAACTTAGTGTATTGCCTCATTTAATCGCTGTGCAGGAGACATAGTTTGACGTTGGTTTTTTGCTATACACTGGGTTTTGCTATACCGGGTTTTAATGCTATACACTGTTGTAGGCAGGATGGTTATGGTGGTGTATCGTTGTATATATGACAACATTAAAGCTGTGTTCCAGAACTAAAAAGTTTTTACAATTTTTACGACTTTTACATATTTTACTCGAAAAAGCGTTCCCGTACACAAAAAAGTTGTAAAATGTTCACTTCTCTTTAAACAAAAATGGCGCTGAATGATGCTCTCTTTAAAAACTTTTTACACGACAAATTTGGGCGAGTAAAAAAATAGTAACATGGTTGCCGGCGTCTGATTGGCTGATACGCCGACTTTGACATTTGTTCCAGTTTTTTTGACGTATTTTCCATTTTTCCGTTCCCGAACTATTTCAAAAAACTTGTGTGTGAGAACAAATTTTTTGCAGTTCTCTCTTTTACGAGTTTTACTATTAAAAAGTACGGGAACGAAGCTTAAATTTGTTGTAACGAAAAACTTTAGCGAAAACTATATGCAATTTATAATGATATTACTGCCTGGGGTTAAAGTTAATGGTGTTCCCATAGTTTTAGGTATAGGTCGCCAAAATGTCCGTTACAATGCTTTCTTAATAAATTGGATCTACTGATATCATTAACTAACGACAAACCGTTGTTTTTTTATTGGTGACTTTAATGTTGACATACTGTCAAATTCAAATCAAACGCAAAAGTTAATGGATGTATTTGCAGAATGGAGTGACAAGACCAACAACAGGTACATCTATAGACTGTATTTACAGTAATATTTTTAATACAATGTTTATAAGTTCAATTCAAACTGCAATTAGTGACCACAATCTCTTAGTTTGTTGTCTTGATATTGCTTGTCGGAAAAGAAATTCAATTATTGAAAGAATTTGCAATATAGATTATGAGAAATTTGCGACTTTCTTGGACAGAAATTTGGGACCTTTAAACAGTAGTTTTAATTTGTCCGATCAATATAAACATCTATTTAGTGTTCTAGGGTCAGCAGAAAATCACAGTTCTTCAATCATGACGAAAACTGTAGATACTCGGAAAAAAATTAATCCATGGATGTCCGATAGGTTAATTTCGCTCATTAATTATAAAAACAAATTGTTGAGAAAACGAAGAAAAAAATTATTTTTTATCTGATAATATCAGACGAATTAGTAATATTATTAAAGTTTGCAATAAAGCATTAATGAATAATTATTATATTCATAACGTTGGAAAATGTAATGGGGACAGTAAAAAGTTGCGGTCGTTTTTGATTAGGCAATTGGGGAATAACTCGGCAAGTGGAAGAATGAATACGCTGGTGACGGAGAACAACTCAGTGATAATAGATGACAAAGAAAAAGCTGATTGCCTTAACAACTACTTTTCGCAGGTAGTACATACTATGCATGATAGTATTGTATCATACTATGATGATATCCTCAATGTTTTTAATACGTTAAATCATGCCACAACTAGTTTTTCGCACAACAATAGCCCTGTTCCTTTACGTTCAAGAATCTTCAAGTTTTACAACTTTTTACTCGAAAAGCGTTCCTTTACTTCAGACACAATACAATTCATATGGGAGCAGTTTTCAACTTTTACTACTTTTGCCGGTTTTACCATTTTCAGAAGTAAAGGAACAGACCAAATGTCAGCAAAGAGCAAATAGAAAGTATTTTGGAAAGTTTGGATGCAAGAAAATCACCAAGTTTTGATAAAATCACAAACAAATGTGATCAGTAAAAAAGTCTCTTATAAGCGAATGGCTATCTAATATTTGTAATAAAATGATTCGAGAATCTCTTTACCCAAATGAACAAAAAATACATAAAATAAGCCCTATTCCAAAAGTTCGTGGTTCAAATAAAATACAGGATTATAGACCAATATCAATTCTTCCTACAATTGACAAAATTTTTGAAAAAGTCATATTTTCTCAACTCTCTTCATATCTACATGATAATAATATTATATATTCACATCAGTATGGATTCAATAAAGGTTCGGGTACGCAGGAAGCTTTAGTAAGAGTTGTAGATAACATATGTGATGGTCTTGATAATGGATATAAGGGGGTGGCGGGTGTTTCTTACGATCTATCAAAGCCTTTCGACTTGGTAGATCATACTATTTTAATTAAAAAGTTAGAATACATTGGTTGCACCCCTAGGACATTAATATTATTTCAGGATTTTTTGAAAAACAGAAAACATTACGTTCAAATTGGTAATATGAGAAGTAGTATGCTTCCTGTTAGTCAGGTGTACCCCAGTGTAGCATTCTTGGCCCTATTTTGTTTAAAATATTAATAAATGATATAAAAAATATTCAGTTTAAGGGAAAATTGTACATGTTTGCTGACGATATTGCGCTCTTCTACAACTATAGCTATATCAATGTTCTGCAAACTGATATGCGGCAATACTTGCAGAGTATCTAAGATTAAATAAGCTCATATTAAATAGCAGCAAAACGACAATTGTTAGGTTTAGTCCACGTACTCCTAGACTTGATACTGTTTTTAGCGCTCATATTGATGGCCAATTAATAAGAGAATCAGAGTCAGTGAAATACCTTGGAATCATATTAACTAAAAATTTTTCGTGGGAAAACCATATTCGCTTTTTGAAGTCTAAAATATGTTCCTGGATTGGAGTACTATATAAGTTCAAAAGGAAGTTGGATATACACAGTCTTACATAAGTATACGTACGTCCCATAAATCTCGGGTTTTAGAAAAAGTAATGATATTTATGAAATTCCAAGTACACACGTTTATTTCGTCTCACTAATAAACAATATTTAATACAACAAAAGTATATTCCATAATATAAATAACGGTAAACAAAAACCAAAAAATGATACTTACAAAAGTATACGTACGCCCCAAGGAAATATGAGTATTATCGTACAATTTATGGAATTAGCAGCAAAATTTATACATTTTATTGTTTTGGCGAATGTGTCTGGGTGTCCAAGATATATTTTAGAAAAAAAAAATTATTTTTGGGAGTTAAATGCCGTTATTTAATGCCAAACTTCTTGTATAGCTCGTTAAAGCGGACCCTTGCTGATTTCTTTCCGTTTTAGGTATTTGAGTATACAAAAGCCACAATATTAGTGTCATATTATAGATTTTGAGATCCTAGAAAGCTTTTTAGTTGACCTTGTGCATAACACACCTTCCTGGGTGTCGATAAATTGACATTTTTCCTGGGATATCTCAGGAAGTTAATAGATTCCTCGGAATTCTTGGCTCAAATTACATACATTGTGTTTTAATATGGTCTTGTATAATCCTTGGACACCAATTGAATACTTATGTAAGATTGTGTAAATTTAAAACTCATGATATACCAGTCGTTGGTCCATTCACACTTGAGTTATCCTCCTATTACATACAGGTATAAAATTACTCAAAGTCTGAAAAGCTTGCAATCAGCTCAAAACAAAGCTTTGAAAATTATATATAATCTGCCAATAAGAACACACACTGAAAACTTATACAGAGATCACGCTAAAACCATTTTGGTTTATATGTATCAACTTTTGATGTACGTTTCTCGATCCTTAGAAGGAAATAGATTGCAAACTATTCATTTTCAGAGAAACATAGATTTCACTCGGACAAATATAAGGTAAGCCTTGAGCTTGGATATTGTTAGATGTCTTTATGAAGTTACTAAGCAGTGAGTTTCTTTTAGTGGACCGAACGAGTATAACCAACAGCCGCAACGTTTAAAGGAAATAGTAGTCTTGTCTTCTTTTAAGGAATCTCTTAAAGAATTTTTGTTGGGAAATGTGGAAATACTTCTATCACTCTCGTAGCCGCATATGTAATCAAAATTAACTACTTTACATATGCGGCTACGAGAGTATTTAGGTGTTTCGGTTATATTCGCATTTAAACGAATTCATCAGTCATACCTATTCTTGAGCTCGAGTCGTCATAAAATTGGGGAAGGATTCTTTGCTTCAATACTGATGAGTCCAAGTGGCGTTGGACGAAACTAGTCTTCTCTGCCATTCCCTAAAGTAACCAATATTAACTACATCCCACTTTAAATTTGTTGTTTTTAAATTTGAAATATTTTCAAAGCTTGTATCATTTAAATTGAAATAAAATTTGTTTTTTTTTATTAAATGCTTACATAAAATAATCATTTAAGATTTGTACATATACATATATAGCCATGTCCATCCGTCCGTTGCACAGTGCAAAATATGAGCACTTTAGCGGAACTTTACTAATAACTTTTAAAGGAAAAGGTGTAGATTCCTAAAATTTTGCACAAATGTTTCTTATATTAGTGGACAGTGTGGGGCTCAAATTGGCCCACATAGACCCGCGGTTTCCTGTAGCGCTCATGTAACGGTGGCTGCCGTTTTTACGTTTTACATTCATTTTTAAATCGATTTTGTTGCAAATTGGTATATTGAGTTTTCAGCGGATAGAAAACTTATGCACAAAATATTTTCAATATAGGTTCGCGTTTTGGAATAGCCCCCACATGCCGCGTTCCCTCATATTGGGTGTTTTAAAGGTTAAAGACCAAAATTGCAGCCGATTTCGATGCAAATGTAAATTTTATAATGTTAACGAATAAAAAACCTCCTCACACAAAAGCTGTCAACATAGGTCCTCTTCTGGGTGAAGCCCCATAACCCTACACATATATTAAGG
The DNA here is from genome assembly GCF_047663935.1 of Musca autumnalis. NCBI lineage: Eukaryota > Metazoa > Arthropoda > Insecta > Diptera > Muscidae > Musca > Musca autumnalis. Next base: position 135,392,132 of record NW_027412088.1, on the reverse strand, counting down.
AGTAAAATGTCAATATTTTTTATTTTCATTTGTATCTATAATGTTTATTGGTCCATTCAGCATGTCTGCACCATTTATTTTGTTAATAATGTCCTTCAGAACATGTTCAGGTCTGCACTGCATTACAATTTTTAACGTATTTTGGTATTTGCACCGCAGCATCTAAAAATGTTGCACTATATGTAAATCACCAATATTTAGAGGTCAAAACTATGAAAAATTGCGATAGGTCTCTTAATTTTACAGAAATTATCATTGTTAGAATTAGTGAGTCCATTTCTTCAAAACACAGTCAACAATGGCGTTCATTGTCGCGTTTACCTTCCACTTTTGGAAAATGCAACTGAATGAAATTCCCGAAGTCTTTTTAGGAAATCTTGAATATCTCCAAAGACCGCGCGATACCGCAGCTGTTTTATAGCTTTGCGAACAGAGGAGAATCCAGACTTTTGGATTATATATATCTTAACACGTGAATGTACGGAACTCACTTTTTAAATGTCCACGGAAAATAAAAAATTATAATTTTGACAACTTAAAAAATCACATATTTCCGACTAAAATTGCACGAAAACAATAAAGATTTTTTGCATTTTTTTAAAGTGTAAAATATCAAAATTGTTTTGTAAAATATTAAGAAAAATAAATCATGGTATACTGACTTACCATTTGTCTGCGCCACTCCATTTTTTTTAATGAATCAAAAATACATTTCTTACAAAAAAAAAATTATTAAACAAAAGTGCAACTTTAAGTGCATTTTTAAGTCGTTTCGTGGAGTAAATCGGCAAACTGAGAATGGACCATTTGTAGTGGAGTACTAAGCTAACGAATTCAATAAAAGTTTAATTAATTTCATGTACTTTGAAAATCCCTTAAAGTTCCACTAAACTTCCCAAATTTCGCACTGTGCGTTGGTGGAAATCTCTCTAACGTTCGAACGTATTGAAGGGGGTGGATACAATTTTGGTCAAACGTATTGTAGGCCCTTATGACTTTTGGTGTTGAAAATGGGCTGCATATGTATGTATGTAGGTCCAGGGGCTGGTCCAGGGGCTGGATTCTTGTTCTATGAAAATTTGAAATGAAAACTATTTTCTTTATAATTTTTTCATTTGACATTTATTTCCTTTATAAAATTTTTCATTGGTGGTGCAACTTATTTTTTTTTTTGTTATGTGTATAGTGTTTACATACAAAATTTTAAACCCTTTATTTAGGTACATACCTAATGAAAAACAAGTAAAAAGCTTCCACCATAAAATATTCTGAATTTATGAGGAATATTTAGTTTTCTTTCCGTTATGAAAGTTCTGTTGGCCACGATTTTAGGTGAATTGCGTAAACCAATTACTTGAAATTTGGTGGTATCGTTGTTTAGGGGTATACCAAAACGTGGACCTATGTCCGCAACTATTGGCGGAGAAGTGTTTTGATCACTACGAACACTTAATGCTAAATTGCACCCAATTTAGAGAGAAAATGTAAATAAAAATTAAAATTTTGAATGGGAGGTACCCGAAGGACTATATCCGAATTGATGAAATATTGTAATACGATGTGCAAATTTTGGACCAAATCCATTGCTCCCTTCGAGAGTTTTCGTTCACATGGCATTGGATGCACATTCTCTTGTGGTTCGAGCATAGTAATTTCTTAACAGATACATATAGCATACCAAGAATATGTTAATAATATGTAATTTAACGTACACACGAAATCGCTTAAAACGACATTGTTTATAACGTAATGTCGTTATCCAAAAGACGATTTGAATCGAAACACCCTAAGAATGCGTGATGTCTCTGTTTATCTGTTTAACCCATTTCGTCGTAATTGGTGTTCGATTTTTCGAACAGTAAAAAAATTTTATGGATGAAAAAGGTAAAATTTTAAACAACTTTTAGTATGTATATTAAGTATTCTCTGTCAGCAAATAAAAAATTCTTCCCTTGAAAACTTCCCCTTCTCCTCGATGGTAGGTGTGCATTTTCGAAGCCTATATTTTTGGATACTTTTTCAAATTAAAAAAAAAAAACATGAAATTTAAAAAGTAATCATGGTGAATTATTGCAAATACATAAAACTGTTTCACAAAACATAAAGAAGATGATTTAGATGCACAAGCAGGACTTCACATACATATGTGCAAAGTTGACTGTTCGAAATTGTCATAAATGTCAGTGGCTATATCAAAACGTGGAAATGTATGGACAAATTAGGGAAAAGAGTTATTATAGCCCCATAGAAGACTAAATATTAAATTTCAGCCATTTATGTAGGATAGCCGTACTATCCTACAATATCCTGAAAACCCCTAAAATCGGGGGGTATCATTTTAGTTTGGCTACATAAAACATGGACCAGTGCTCACAAATTTCTGGATAGAAGTTTAGTAGGCCCAAAGAAGACTCTATACTACTCTTTAATCATTTTTTCGTTCACTCTGGTCCATACTTTGCACATCGTAATATTTCTACGCGACATAGATCGTCCAAACATACTTTACATTTTGACATTACAAACAATTAAGAGGCGGTTTCACTTGTATTGAAAGGAGTGCCAAAAAAAAAAATTCTAATCGAGCTACCGAACAGAGGGGAAACATATGCCTAAAGTTGCTCAAAACTCAAAATATGAAAATCGTTTTTTTATGCAAAAATTTTGATAAACGGCAACCGGACTCTTTTCTACATTTGCTATAACCATCGTCGACTTTGTAAGATTAACCAATCCAATGCAGGAGTCGATTGAACTCAGCCATACTGAAAACAAAAAGTAAATTTTCGAAAACTAAGAAATTAGGTGAACATTAAAATGACATTATTTTCGCGAAAATTTATATTTTTCAAGATTTATTGTATTTGTACAGTCTCCGAACAACACTTCACACATTTCAAATTTCATCGAAATCGGACGCATATAGCGTGTTTGGTGCAAATAGCAAAAACGTGAAATCGGGCGAAAATATATATGGGAGCTATATCCAAATCTGAACCGATTTCAGCTGAATCGGACAAAAAATGCGACCTGTATGTTGCGAACAAAAATATATGGACAGACGGACGGACATGCATAAATCGACTCAGAAAGTGATTATGTGTATATCCCCAAAAGGAACTATGGGTCTATTTCGTTTCATTTTGTATGTTACATACAAATGCACAAAGACATAATACCCCTTAACACAGTGTGGTGTAGGGTATAATAACAACCATACGTATAATAGCGAGGAAAAAATCCCTAATTACCAGCTTTTTAATAAATGACTATTTGCACCATTTCTTCAATAAAAAAATAACGGCAAAAAACGGCACGAGTTATAGTTGATTTTGAAAGAAAACACTCTACACTAAAATACAAAATTAAAATTTGCACACCTCTCAGATACTATCTTTTTTATAACTCCATGTACTTTCAGAAAATATGGACACATTTTTACTTAATTTTAATTATAGTTGTACACCACATTTTCTATAACGCGTTTTTTCTAAAATGTTAATAAGTACCAGTATTTGACTATTCCATTCAAAAATTATCACTTTTGATACGCAAAATCAAAAATATTACACATTAAAAACAGCTAATTTTATTTTTTTGCGGGTACTTTTGAAAATGTGAATAAAAGTTCAACTTTAGCACAGTGTACAGACGTAGAATTCTTTACCCTATAACCGTATAATAATAGTTGTTCCAAAAACCGAATTTCATTTTTTGAATTAGAGATTTCAACCCTCTGTGCGTCGTTTCTCGAACATAGTTTCTTCTAATGTTTTATGCGCTTGAGGCTCAAATATCAGATTCAATCATAAAAAGTTGCGCATATTTGCGCCATTCCGAAAAAAATGTAATTTTTCTCAACTAAAATATGAAATATTTTTATATAGAACTAGCAAAGTGCCCGCTACTTCGTATGCGGAAAGGATATAAAAACTAATAAAAAATATATAATACGGAAATGGTGAACACTGAACATTTTGTTGTACTAAATACTAAGCACTGTGCGTATCACTTTAGTCGGATTTTCTAAAAAACCAGCCGCATCTCACCCCAAAACATGGAAAGCGTGCCACATTTTTGAGGCATTTTAAAAAAAGTGTCCTCAGAAGGTAAAGCATTCTTGTAAAAGTTTTTGTAGCATAGGTCTACGTTTCCGAATAAAATTACTAACCGTTCAGAATAAAGAAATATTTTTTTGAAAAAATAGAAACCGAAGACGGTTCACATAAAACCAATGGTAGAATACCAGACCAAAACCCAGGAACTTATCTCAAATTCTACAGCTTCAGCCCTACTTAGTCGCCCACTACCTATGGATATTACATGTATAAGCATAGCATACATTTAAAGTGGGAATTTTCATAACCATTCAGATCTAGTCCCAACAGTGATCCTCATAACAAATTTCAGTAGCGGAATTCTGTAATTAATTTTTCGAGTTACCGACAAAAATCGGTAAAATTAAAATGCTTATAATTTCGGTAATTAACGAAATTTTTATTTTTTGGAATGGCGAGAATTCCACTTCAGAGCGCACGCAGAAAAAAAATATTTTTCGCTTTTGTTGGAACAAAAATGTATGTTTTGGTTCAAATTTGTATTTGTTTTGTTCAAACATTGTAATCCAAATCCAAAACCATCTTTTGTTCCAAACATAGAAAACAAAAACAACTTTCGAATTTCCGCAATATTGTTAAAATCGTTAACAATACCGATTGTAGGAACTATCATAATCTAATTTTGTTTACAAAAAGTATTGTCAATACAGAAAACCAGCCCAGAAATTTTTGATTTGAGTGCATATACTTCTCATATACACTTTTCGCATAACTTGGATATAAATGTCGCGTATAATATTGCAATCATTGATGAACACAATACATGGTTTGCTGCATTGGCTGACAACAAAGACAAACAAAAAGCCACAAGAACCCACCACAACATAAGGAACATGAAAGGAAAGAAGAATGAAACAAAACAGAAACAAATAAAAACAAGAGTCTCACAAGTACATACACACAAAAACAAAGGTAAAGGCAGCATGTCATACAAACACACCACAACTCACCAAAATTGTTTTTTCAACACGGCATCGAATAGCGAGAGAAGAGAAACAAATTTTCGAAGAAAAGAGAGAAATATTGTTCAGTTGACACAAACTATTTTTGGATTTACAATACTACATGAGGAATCCAACAATATGTTAACAATACATATTTTGCTCTTGGAATATTGTTGGATCAAACATATTTTTTCTCTGCGTGTATCTGTTCACCCAAATCAAAATTTCCAAACTTCCTCAGTCCTACACTCCAACAGTTATCTTAATCCCAAATTTCAGGATTCCAGCTCTACCCGTTCAATCAAATCCAAATTTTACCAAATTTAGTGCCATTTAGTACACATAAGTTGGAATTTCCAAAACTACCTCTATCCTATACTCTAACAGTAATCTCAATTCCAAATTTCAGGATTCCAGCTCTATTTCTTCACCCACACCCAAATTGTCCTACACTCCAACAATAATCTTAATTCCAAATTTCAGGATTCCAGCTCTACCCGTGCACCCAAAATCAAATTTTACCAAATTTAGTACCGTTTAGTACTATTCGTACCTATAAATACGAATTTCTAAAACTACCTCAATCATTCACTTCAATAGTCATCTAATTCCAAATTTCAAGATTCCAGCTCTATCCGATCGCCCAAATACAAATCGTACCAAATTTAGTACCATTTAGTACTTTTCGTACACATAAGTTCGAATTTCCAAAACTTCTCGATCCTACACTCCTACTGTAATGTAAATTCCAAATTTGAGGACTCCACCTCTATCCGTTCACCTAAATCCAAATTGTACTAAATTTAGTACCATTGAGTACTTTTCGTACTCATTGTACGAATTTCCAAAACTCCCTCAATCCTACACTTCAACAGTAATCTTAATTTCCATATTGCAGGATTTCAGTTCTACCCGTTCAACCAAATCCAAATTGTACCAAATTTAGTACTATTTAGTACTTTTCGTACACATAAGTACTAATTTCCAAAATTACCTCCATATCTCAAACCTACACTCCAACAGTAATCTTAATTCCAAATTTTAGGATTCCAGCACTATCCGTTCATCCAAATCAAAGTTGTACCAAATTTAGTACCATTTAGTACACATTTTCAAAACCACCTCCAATATCAGCCCTACCTCCCTTTCTTGATTTTCATTTCAAATTTGAAGATTCCAGCTCTATCCGTTCACATAATACAAAATAGTACCAAGTTTAGTACATGTTAGTACTTTTCGTACACTTCGATTTCGAATTTGTAAAAACCCTGTGGTACATCTATCCTACACTCTATTAGTGACTCCCGTTCCAAATTTCAGAATTCTAGCTCTTCCCGTTTCCCTAATACAAAGGGTACCATATTTAGTACCTTTTAGTACTTTTCGTACCGTTCTAGTTCGAATTTCCTAAAACCCAGCCTTATCTGACACCTTCGGACCAAGACTGACCCTCACCCAAAATTTCAAGATTCTAGCTTCAGCCGTTTGGTCTGGGCGTTGATGAATCATTAAGTCAGTCAGTCAATCACTTTACTCTTTTATTAATATATATAGATATAGATTGCAAGGTTTACTCACACTAAATTTTGTTGCGCCTTATAACCGGGGCTCTTATTTATCAGACTAAACCAACACCTATGTTCTCATGTGAATTGAGAAAAATTTAATTTAAGTAAGTTTCAATAAATAAAAATTTGGAATGAAATTTATGTATATGGGACTATATATACATCTGTACCGATTTGTTTGAAAATTGGCTCAATGTTTTTAGGCTAGTTCAGGTTGCAGGTGTCAAATTTCAGTGATTTTGGAGCATTTTTATCTCATATCAGATGGGAATATATATGGAAGCTGCATCCAAATCTGGACCAATTTTCCTTATTTTCTATAGGATTAATCCTTGTACAGAAGATATGCTTTGTGCAAAATTTTATATCAATCCGACTATAAATGAGCTTTCTAGGGCTTTTGATCAACTTTTAACACAAATTTCCCCTCTGTGTACCGCCTCGAAATTTTAAACATATTTTTACAACGAGGCAATATGATAGAAAAAATTTGGATGCAGTTCCACATTTAGGTATAGCCCCCTTATAAAGGTAATGCCTGATTTTTGGTATTTTGATGAATTTAGACACAGTTTCCAATTGATTTGGTTGAAATTTCGCATTTTGAGTTCTCAGTAAACAAAATACATCCTCGCAAAAAATGTTCAATATAGGTCCACGTTTAGGTATAGCCCCCATATAAAGGTGTATTTTTTAAAAAACACGGAGTCTCCCAAATACTCCCAACATTAGTAAAACTCAACATACATTTATAGTACTGATTTTAAAAGTGCCAGATAATTTATTTATTTATTAGAATTTATTTTTAAGGAAGTTAGAAAACTATGTATGAATTTCTTTTTACGTAAAAGCATTGTCAATGCTATCAACTATAAGTTTAAATCTGGAAATTGTACATTTACCTCTTTATTATACCCTCAGCATTTATGCATTTATGGACGTCAGAAAATCTAAAGATAAACACATAAACAGAAAAGGAAACCAACTCATAGATTTGTGTACAAACAATAATCTCTTAATTCTCAATGGTAGAACAAAAGGGGACGAAGAAGGAAATCTAACTTTCATAAGTACAACGGGGGAATCGGTAAATGATATTTGCGCTGTATCCCAAGAAATTCTAAATCTGGTTGACGAATTTGCAGTGTCAGACGCCACATGGTCAGATCACCTACCGATTAAGCTATGTATAAAAGTACTAACGGAAAGTACACCGAACAAAAGCCTAAATTTATTACCCAAACTTGTCTGGAACAAGAACAAAATGGCCAGCTATCGAGTAGAACTACAAAGGAATTTACACAAAGCATTAAGCAGAACAAACGAGCTCACGTTGTATGATCTTGGTGATACTATAAAATCGTCAGTAAAATCAGAAACAGGGAAAAATTCAAATTTTAATCCGAAACAGCCTTGGTATAATTACAAATGCCACAATGCCCGGAAAAAAATGTTTTCATTATTAAAATCACACCACAAAAATAACACAGCTGAGTCTAGAAGAGAGTACTTAGATTCTTTTAAAAACCTACAAAGAGATTTGCAAAGCCAATAAACATGAATATAATGGAAAGCTATTAACCACAATAAACCACGTGATGGATTCCAAGCAGTGGTGGAAAGCGGTGAGAGAAATAAGAAATCAAAACTTCAAAATTAGTACAAACATATCCTCTGATACATTCAAAAGTTATTTCCAAAACCTATTAAACCCTGAAAATAACGTGCAACAAATAAGTTACGCTCCGTTCTTCCACACAGATCCCATATTGGACTGTGAAGTCAGTTTAGAAGAACTGCAAAATATCATGAATAAGGTGAAAATGAACAAAGCGCCAGGAGAGGATAGAATCCCATATGAGCACATTGTCCACGCCTCAGAAGATTTCCATAAACAGTTAATAAAACGATATAACACAATTTTGGATACTGGAATAATAGATAACGCCTTTGTCAAGACAGTCATATTCCCCATTCATAAAAAAGGAGACATGACCGATCCATCAAACTACAGAGGAATTGCCTTCATGAACTGCATGGCTAAACTGATCATGGGGATTCTAAATGATCGACTCTGTAATTGGGTAGAACAGCATCAAGTACTAACCGAATACCAAGCAGGATTCAGAAAAGGTTACTCTACTGCAGACAATGTCTACAATTTAGCATCTATTGTAAGCCTAAAGCATCATGAAGTTAAAAAAGTACACGCGTTCTTCGTGGACTTTAAAGCCGCTTTTGACAACGTATTCAGAAAATCTCTCATATACAAGCTTTCACAACTCGGAGTGTCATACAAATTCCTTACACTTATAGAAAATATATACAAGAATACTGAATATGCAGTTTGGACAGGAGTCGAACTGTCAGACTACTTCGAAACCAACTCGGGAGTCCAACAAGGATGTCTCTTGTCCCCTATTCTTTTCTCGCTCTACATTAACGACATACATGAACATCTACAAGGAGGAATAACCATTGACAATACGAATATACGGTTACTGTTATATGCAGATGATTTTGTAATATTGGCCGAGGATATATCGACGTTGCAATCCATGATCTTAAACCTTGAAGAATATTGTCGTATTTAGAATCTAACAGTTAATATGTCTAAATCTGAAATTCTAGTATTCAGAAAAGGCGGACGACTGAGTAGAAATGAAAAATGGTTATACAATGGAATCGAAGTAAAAATCACAAATGAATACAAATATCTAGGTGTCACCTTTACACCAAAACTTACATTCACAAAACACATTGAAAACAGAACAAACCAGTCAAAGATGGCCATAAACTCGACCTGGAAAGACTTCCTGGGGAAAAAAGAAGTTAATATCCCAATGAAGTGGAATGTCTACCAATCAGTATGCAGGGCAATACAATCATATGCGGCCCAAGCCTGGGGATTCTCATACTTTGACGAGGTAGACAAATTGCAAAGATACTTCCTAAAGAAAATATTGAATGTACCAAGTTTTACTCCAAATTATGCTCTTATGCTAGAGACATCGGCCGAAAACAGTCATTTATATACACTCAATATACACCTACAATACCCTTATAAAATAACCCCTCATACCATATGCGGATATTATTCGAATGTTCGCCACAAAACTTCGAAATTGATATTATTTTTGAATAGTAGGCAATGGTTTTTTCGATAGTCTAGACAAAGAAATAATTTTTTTGGAATTGTTGTCAAATTTAATTTTGTGAAATTAAAATCATTCTGAAAAAGTTTCTTGTGAGTTCGTTTGATTAATTCAATTTCAAGAGTTTTGTGTGTTCATAAGTTTTATAAAGAATAATCGCGAAATTTTGTTGTGAGTGAGTGTGATATGCCTTATAAAAGAAAAAGTAGAAAATATTTGTGTGAAGCGAAGCATGTAATAGAAAGTCTGGGTGCTGTGCAAAATATACAAGATGAAGCGGCTTTTGATTCAGATGACGAGATGTATGTCCCTGAAAGAAGTGGGAATATATTGCCAGAAGAATCCGTTGAAGGTGAGTCTCCTGACGTTGAAGAACGTTTGGCGATGGTTTGCGTCCCTGGAAGAAGTGGACACATAGTTTCAGAAGATTCTATCAATGTCGAGCCTTCTGACTTTCAAGTACGTTTAGCGCGTTGGGTTTCTGTTAGCAATATTAGTAATCAGGCTGCTAATAACTTGCTACAATTGTTGGCAGAAAAGATTCCCAATCTGCCAAAAGACGTACGTGCATTAAAATCTACACCGCGCAGTATTGTTAAACGCATTGTTGACCCTGGCGAGTACGTTCACTACGGTATTAAAGACGCGCTAACCGATTTTTTGAGTAAATGTCAGTATGGTTGTTTAGATATCTCGCTTAATGTAAATATCGACGGGCTCCCACTGTTTAAAAGTTCACTTAAACAGGTGTGGCCCATATTAATAAATGTACATGGAACAAAACCCGTATTGGTGGCTGGCATTTACGCGGGTTCCTCCAAACCTCGAGATGCCAGCTTATACCTGAAAGAGTTTGTAGAAGAACTACAGCTTTTAGTCAGCGAGGGTATGATATATCATAATAAATATTTCAATATAAATATTAGAGCCTTTGTTTGCGATGCACCAGCCCGTGCCTTTATTTTAGGAACAAAATATCATTCCGGTTTTTACAGTTGCAATAAATGCACTCAGAAAGGCCAATCGTTTCAAAGAAGGATTATTTTTTTGCGGTCTGAAAACGTTCCTCGAACAGATCACGATTTTAGAAATCGGGTATATACAGAACACCACAATATAAAAGACAGGTTAATTCTTGAAAATTTACCGATTGATATGGTCAACCAATTCCCTTTTGACTACATGCATGTAGTTTGTCTTGGTGTTATGAAAACGTTACTAGTGGCACTTACTAGAGTAAGAGGACATCCGTTTTCTCTAGATCGTAACAAAATTGGTCTTATTAGTTCAAAATTATTGTCATTAAGAAAGTTCATACCAAAAGAAATTAAACGAAAGCCAAGATCTCTTAAAGATTTGGAAAGATTCAAAGCTTCTGAGTTTCGAACATTTTTGTTGTACTCTGGTCCTATTGTTTTGAAAGACATTTTAGACCCTGCAAGATATAAACACTTTTTACTGTTGAGCGTTGCAATACGTCTTCTACTTCATAAGAAATACTGCCACGAAAAGAATGAATTAGCATCTGCTTTGCTGAATGACTTTGTATCCGATGTTCCATCTCTCTATACATTTTCTATGGTGACGTTCAATTTCCATTGCTTAACGCACCTAAGCAACCAAGCAATGCAATTCAACTCTCTAGAAACTATTAGCGCCTTCCCCTTTGAGAATTTGCTTGGCCATTTGAAAAAACTGGTGAAAAAGGGTGAACACGTTGTGGAGCAGATTTACAATCGTATTGTTGAGCGAAGTTTATTAAACATTTCAATCGCAGGCGAAAGTAATGTGTTTAATCAAACGTCTGACCAAATTTGCATTAACAACCTTGTATTTAATTTAAAAGGTCCTAATTCATTTTATTATATTAAGTGTTCCGAATATAAAATATATAAAATTATTAAAATAGAAAGCAGAAATTCAAGTTATATTATTCATAGCAAAGAAGTCATTGCAAAGCAAGACTTTTTTTCCCAACCAATAAAGTCATCCTTGATCGGTATATTTTGCACAACAACCATGCAGCTAGGCCCAATAACGGAGCAGCACTCTATTGAATTAATATCTGGAAAAATATGCTGTTTTGTTAATGATGATATGAATATATTTATCCCACTAATTCATTTTTAGCATAATGACCGATTATAATGCACTATTTCTCAATGGACCCGCTACAAAAAATCCCGTGCCTCCTAAAAAAACTGCCAGTAAAAATCAAAATCGAGGTAAGAATTTCAGGTTAACTATTTGAACATTTTTAGGACGATAACAATTAGTAAATTCTTGCAGATCTGGTACAGAACATACATATATCTATTATAAAAAAGTTATGTTTAATTTCAGAAGTACTAGACATCCTTCAAAAAGTAGTGGATAACCAACAAAATATGGAAAAGAAAATGGATCGAATTACGACTGAATTAATTTCAGTAAGAAATGAGATAGCAAAAGTAAAATCAACGATTTTGAGAAATACTACTACAGAAACGATCATTATGCCAAAAATTGCACTAAAAACATTGGAAGAATATAAAATATTTGAACAAAATTTGGAAAATGAAGAAACTTTAAAAACATTTGTAAGTATTACGATACTTCTAATAATTTATTGGATATTTAGAATGCAACTTAATTTTAGATAAATGAACTTTGCTCTGCACCAGAGAAATCTTTTGAAAAATTTGTAAGAAATTCGTGGAGAAAAATATTCTCCGATGACCTGGCCGAAACGTTTTCTTGGCGTGGAACAGCAACTAAAGTTTGCATAAGAGGGTCAGTTATAACGACCGCAATTCGGAGTAAGTATATTTATGTTAAGTCTATTTTAAATAATAATTTTAAACATATATCTTTTTTTCTTTTTAAAGCTGCATTTAAGCAACGATTTCCCTTGGATGATTCCGATTTTGATAGGATATCACAAAAGCATTTTCAATATGCTCATGACAGAGTTGTAAAAGTCGCGAAATACCAAATGAAAAAGCAAAAGATCGATGAATCTCAAAGAGAAAATGAAGAAATTTAAATCTACATAGTTTTAGTTTCTCCTGCTATTTAATACTTTTAATTAATTCTTATGTTTTCTGTCTGTTTTGCATTTCTTACATTGAATTAAATTATTTTTTTGTTTTTTTTCCTATTAATTAACTCAATAAAAATATGTACATGTCTTAAAATTAACCTAAAATACCAGTTTTATTATTGGGGAACGGGTGGAAAATGAAACACCAAAAATATCGATAATAATATCATTAAAGAGCTTCTAGCGATATCTAAAACGAATCGTTAAAGTATCGCTAAAGTATTTGTTTCCGTATCGTTTTTGATTCGAAAATAATATTATTATCGATACTTCGAAAACGAAAGTTTTACTGCCACAAACTGAGCGACCAGTGAATCGTTTTTGATTCGTTTTCGTGTGTCGTTCTCGAACAAAATATCCGCAAAACTATCGAAAAACATTCGAAAACGATATCGTTTGCGATAGCAATGGTATGGGGGGAATGTACAGATACCACTACCAAAAATTTTAACCAAGTTGCTGCTTCAAAATGAAGTGCTCTGGGTACCAAACATAAGAAACTTAGCCCAACGGTTGAATGTTCAATGGCCAAATACGGAAAATGAGTTTGAATGGAAACTTTTTTCTTCAAATATTATCAACAACGAAAAGCTACATATATTCCAAGAAAATTTGAGGTTGAAATGTGAAAGCCAAACCAGATTTTTCGCGGGGAGAATTTTATTTTACTGATTCATTTACTAGTGACCAAATTTCATGGATTCTTAAAGCAAGATGTGGAATGATAAATTTGAATGCAACAAGATTCAACGTAGAAAACAGAGAACGAAAATGCACGTTATGTAATCAAAATCAAGATGAAACCTTATTTCACTTTTTGGGAGAATGTCCAGTTCTAAGGGAATTTAGAATACGAATTTTCCACTCAGCAGTCTTAACTGAGGAAGATATGGTCAATATTTTGGATGGCCGTGAGATAAATTATTGGAACAAACTCGTGTCTTATTTGAAAACATCCTTAAAGTATAGAAATTTAAACGAATATAATTAATTTTAAAATAATAACGATTGAGCAATGTCCGTCCGTCTGTCTGTCTGGCTGGAGCGCACGATAACTCTCGAACGGATGAAGCGATTCGGTTTAAATTTTGGCTTTCGTAATATTTCGCCCAAACTTAGTTTAAGTTCGAAGATGGGCTCACGATAACTCTTGAAGGGAGTAACCGATTTGGTCCATACTTTGCACAATGTGTACCAGACTTAGATAAGGTTTCAATATGGACTCAATTGGTCCACTCCTTAGGGTACCTCCCACACAAAATTTCGGAAAAGTGCACTTTAGGACCTGCTCTCGAATCGATTTGATTTTTGTTGTAGCAACTTGTATTCACTGCCCCCCATGCAACGGTACAAGTTTCATTAGGGGCAAGTCCATACTTCCTGAGAAAATAGCATGAAAGTTGCAAAAAACCCCTATGACACCGCGTGAGGTGGTTGGAACGCAAGATAACTCTAGAACGGATCTGCCGATTCGGTCCAACATTTGGCCTTCCTAATATTTTGTCCAAACATAGTTTAAGCTCGAAGATAAGCCATATCGGTCAACTCCTTCAGGTACCTCCCCCACAAAAGTTCAAAAATAGTCGGAAAAAAGGTTCGTACGGCAACTCTTGAAGGGAGTGGCCGAACTGTCCATACTTCACACATCCTTATATATCTACCAGATATAGATCAGGTTAAAATATGGACTATATTTGTCCACTCATCCGGTACCTCCCACTCAAAATTTCGGATAAGTTCACTTTAAGACCTGCTATCGAATCACTTTGATTTCAGTTGAAGCAACTTGCATTCGATGTCTCAATTACGATAGTAAAAGTTTTTTCAGGGGCAAGTCCATACTTCTTGAGCAAACAGCCCTAAGGGTGTAAAACCCCCAATGGCATCATATGTAGTGGCTGGCGACACACTTCCTTAATGGTCAATCCATTGCGTTAAATACCTCCTCCGCAAAACATTTGACCTTTAATCCTAATCAACATTTTTGTCGGTTCATACGCCCAACATTTTTAAAACCACCTAAATACATACTTTTTTGGGAAAAAATTGTTTCAATATTCACAGGCTGAGGGTATATCTCTGTCGGCAAAGCCGACTGATAATTTTTTACTGGTTTTTTTTTATAATTTCACTCATAAGCTGCGAATTCTTTTTAACTTTTTCGACTTTACTTGACATATTACCGCTGTAAATTGGCAAAAATTGTACTGGACAATTTGATGTGTTTAGGTAATATTGATTTGAATCGGAATCAAATTTGTTGCCATAAATTTTCGATTTTTGTCCACGGGCGGAACCACAGTGCGATATGGCCCTCTTCGAACATAAACTAATTTTGGACCGATATAATAAAAACGTCTTTAACAAATTTTTAATTTTGATAGACTATATCAGTCAATCTATACTATTTTATCCTGATAACAAATATGTATACTTTATAGGGTTGCAAATAAATATTTCAAAGTGTTACTAACGGAAAAATATACCCTCCATTCTATGGTGAAGGGTATAAAAATTGCATAATAATAATAATAATTGTTGCAAAAACATCCCAGAAGGGATATGGGAGACTTCTCTCATATCAATGAGTGCACGCCGATTCATATTAGCTCAATGATATGGAACCTACTGTTTATCGCTGAGTCCGAACGGCGTGTCTTAAGACACCACTTGTAGAGAAGTTTTAAATTAAAAATTGCATATCTCATGTATTTTTCAACAGAATTCAAAGTTTACTTACAAATAATAAATTATGTTTGGTATCTTCTAAGCTGCCTAGAGCAGGAGGAAAATCATGTTCCTATTTTTAATGCGTTTTTACACTACTATATAGCTTATTCGAAAGATATTAGTCCATTTGGGGTTATTAAATTTGAAAAATGGTATATCAGAACAACACCAGTTTTTTTTTATAATTTTTCTCTAGGGCTCTAGGGGGGGAGAACTACCCCCCCCCCCACCTGCCCATAGCTGGCTACGCCCATGCAAGTGTACTTACAGTCAAAGAATAAAGTTTACATACACCCTATAAATCTCGAGTTTTAAGGGTAAGGAGACATTTTTATCCAAATCGAAGTACATAGTTTTATTTAATATCACTAATAAATAATATTGTATACAACAAACGTCTATTGCATAATATAAATAACGGTAAATTCTATAAACATTGAAAAATGTTAGAAAAAAGTGTACATACACCCCAAGAAAATATGGGCATTTCTCTAAAAATTATAGAAAAAGCAATAAAATTTTTACATTTTATTGTTTTAGCGGATGTTTCTGGTTGTCTACGATATCCTTTAGGCAAAGTAAAAAACATATTTGTGGGTTAATTTCCGATATTTAAGGTCACAATTCGCTGATAGCTCGTTAATGCTGGCCCTAGCAGATTTCGTTGAGTTTTTCAGTCTAGTACGTTATAAACCCACCAAAAATACAATGGGACTGAAGATTTTATGATCCTAGAGCGCGTTAAAGTTTTGAACACACGAACTTCTGATTTGTAGCCAAACACACTAGTCTACTCGTACGAACACTAAAGGTTGTTTAAAAACATCCTTGTACATTAACATTTCTTCGTAATTTTGTGAACAAAAACTCCAATGCCGCCGGTGAGCTTTGAACACACGACCCTAGAATTTGTTGTTGTAGCAGCATATAATGCTGGGTTGGCAGCCGCTGGCCGAAACACTTTTGGTTTCGGGTCAATCCGGTACGTAAGAACCCGCTGCCGTGGGATTGACCCTAGAATTTGTAGCCAAACACACTAGTTCTGTGTCACCGCACTCACTACTTAGTAAGTAAGTAGTAAGTAAGGAAGTAATTAGTTATGTGTAGACTGTCTTATATGTACTGCCTGATAATGCGGAGGGTAATGAGTACTCATACCAGGTAATGCAGGAAGTAATGACAAGTGCTTACCAAATTTTTGCTGGGATTTCTAATTTGTGGCATTTCTGGAGGTTGATGTCAACTAATTACTTTATAATGCAATAATGTAAGAGAGGTGGCAAACGTTTTTTGTCTACACCAAATAGCAAATCCGCTTATACACGTGACTGATTTATTGTTTGTTAGTTTATTCGATGCTATGACACAATTGTGACAGCAGCAATTCATTCAATACATACCATTCGGTTAATTTTCATACATTGTTTAGAGAAGAATCCGCTTTTTGACGACTTTGAATAGTTTAAACAATGTTTTTATTTTTTTTTTGGTAAACAATTATAGAGAGTAACAAATTATGCTTGAAGCTCATGGGCCTGCTGCGCTTTTCTACGCGACCGAACGAGCAGTCATCATTGCAATCATTATGATCAACATTGGCGTCACGATGAATACGTGCCACAATTTACAGTACAACAACAACAGACGAGCGAGTGAAGAACACATAAAATTACGCAACTCCATTTAAGTACCAACCAAACTGAACATTCGACATTCGAAACGATGTTAAGTCTTTAAAGTGCCCTATGATATGTTGCGAGTGTGTGTATGTATGTCTGTGTTTGCCACAAACAAACGGTGGCACAGCACGAGCAGTATTTTAGATCCGTATTTAGGCAGAATGCCACAATTCTCTTGAAACAACCAACATCGAAATGAAGGCTCTGACGAACAACGACATTCTACGCAGTCGCACAGCACACGTTACACGTGATATATCATCGTCACACAATCACCGCTGCTGTCACATTTATGTATGTTACGAGTATGTATTCAACGATATGTGAGTTGTGGGCTATCAGACAAAAAGCTCTCCATGAATCATAAATATGACACGATGTGATGTTAATGTGATGGTGTCCTTCATCCGATACCAACAAACAACCAATTCATTAGTTTCCATTTTCGTTACTATTATGTATTTTTTTTTCTTCAGTTTTGCTATGCATGAAGTTCATATCAGTCGTCGCAATTTGTGTACATTCGTCCAGCTTCCATTGAGGCAGTTTCCAATTCCATCGGAGTTACTACATGTACCTATTTGCCATTGACATTAAGAGCGTGTGGTGTCACTTGTGGACGGTTGAATTTTAAATGCGAGCGATGGATGCCTTGTCTGGCTTGTGTTGAACAACATAAAACAACATAACATTCACACACAACAAACACCATTGACAGTCACTTCCCCTCCTGTATTGGTTGTTTTGATTTTCTTGATTTTATGCTTCATTTTATCAATGCCAGCAAAAAGTCAGTGTCTGTCACAGATTCCAATGAGCTATTTATTGGTAATCTTATAATGAGATGTTTAATCAATAGATTATGATATGAATAATTTACATTACATATGTACCTATGTATGTAAGTACATACATATGTAAATATGTATGCATATAGATAAATAAAATAGAAAAATATAGGAAATAGAACAGAAAGCCAGCTTAGTTCAAGGGTTAGCATTACCCCCTTGCACACGGGGGTCTTAAGTTTAACGGTGGCTAACTCCTTCGTGTAATGCTGATTAGATGTCCCGAGTATTACAGTCCCTGGTTATTTCATCAGCTGTTTATTTTGGGACTTATGTATCTCCGTCATGGACATAATTCCAAAAATTTGTTGGGATTTATGTTGTTGTGTATACCCCCAACGAACACTAAATACAAAATTTCAACCATTTCGTTGAAATATTGAGGCTACCACAAAAATCGGGAGGTACTGTTCTATGGAGGCTATATGAAAACGAAGACCCATACCGGAAAATTTCAGGTGAAAAGTTTTATACCACACGAACACCAGGTGAAATGTTTTATACCACACGAACACCAAATTCCAAATTTCAGCCATTTCGGTGAGATACTGAGACCACAACTTTCAAAATACTGAATATCGGAAGGTACTGTTCAATGGGAGCTTATTTCAGGTGGAATGTTTTATACCCCCAAATAGGACTAAATACCAAATTTCATCCATTTTGGTTAGATATAAAAGATAACACATTGAAAATACCGAAAAAAGGGACGTGCCGTTCCATGGGTCTATATAAAGGCGTAGAACTATATCGAAAAAATAAGGTGGAAAGTTTAATACCCCAACGAAGACTAAATACCAAACATAAGCCTTTTCGGTGTTATAATAAGACTAAAACCTTCAAAATACCGAAAATCGGAGCGTACCGTTCTATGGGGAGCATATCAATAGGTGGACCGATATAGGACATTTCCAATACCAAACATTCAAGGAATAATAGAAACTTCTATTATTAAAATTTTATGCTGATCAAGAATATATATACCTTATAGGGTCTCCGATGAATATTTCGATGTGTTACAAACGAAATGATAAATTTAATTATACCCTCCATATTATTGTGGAGGGTATAAAAAATGGTTAGCTCGAATTCTCCCGCTTATTGAGATTTATATATTTTAGTTTTTGATGGCTGATGCACCGCTGAACCCCAGAAATTCAGGAAATTTTGCGAATATATCGTTTTTCTTGATCGTGGCGCAACCACTGTTGTCTCGAAAATTAATTTAAGAGTCGATGCACTCATAAGTTTTGCAAATATAGCGATTATAAGCGTTTATAAAAATTAGTCTATAAATATATAGCATTTTGGACCACGGGACATTCCTGAACATTTTCTGAAAATTGAATTAAATTAGTTCAGTAGTTTTAGAAAAATAGTGTATTGAATAGAGTGGACGTGGTCCGGTATTTTGGCTCCAAATATGTAGCTAGGGTACATACAACCCCTGGCCTCCCAAAACTTATGCTGAAACCAATATAATCATAAGTTTGGCTTATACATATAGCGTTTAAAAGAAAGGCGTGGGGAAGGTTCCCCAACTCCTCCGAAATTCATAAAATATACATAACAACGGCAAACATTGAGCTTTTGCTGCAAATTTGAGAGAAATCGGTTTTTCCAGAAAAAATTAAATTGAAAATTAAAAAAAGTGGGCGTGGTAAAATTTTCTTCCATAAAGTCCTAAGTTGGGTTATGACGACATTTCGCTCATTTACTCAAAGAGTGGCATAACTCAGAAAATGCGTTTTTTGAGATAGCATTTTCTACTTTTTCTGCGACTTCTATTTTATCAAATTTTCATGTTGATATCTCTAAAAATTTACGAGTTACAGCTCATTTACTACGAGTTTGGGATTTTACAACAAAAAAGTTTTTTGCGTTAATGAAGCACTAAAACACTTCAAATCATGCTTGATCTTGCACAAAAATTTAGCAGTGATATCTGGCAAGCTGTTTACGAAATATGGTCCATGTAGTTATTTTAGTTTTCGCGTAATAATCTTTTTAAGTTGTGAAGTCAAATTTCAATCGTCAACTTAAAACGCGTTTTTCTCGAAACTCGATTTTTTGAAATGTGTCACTCTTTGAGTAAACGAGCGATTTGATTTTTATTCATAAAGATATGACGTTTTTTAAATATGGCAAAGGGGTACTGCCCCTTCGAAATTCAAGGAAATATGCATCCTATTTTCAACGGGGGCCATCCCTGTATATTAACTGAAAATATCAGGGAATCGGTTCAGTAGTTTTGTAGATGTAATATATTTTAAAAAGTGGGTGTGGTCAAGTCTTTGGGTCCTAAAGGTAAGGTCGTAGACCAAACCGATACATTCGTAATTATTGTAAATATAGCGTTTTTAAAGAAATAGAGCATAGGCGAAGTATCCAGCCCCTTCCGCCTATGTAGTCTATTTTCACCGGGGGCCCTCGAAGAACATTCCATGACAAATTCAGGAAAATCAGTTCAGTAGTTTTTGTAGAAAAGATTAAAATTGAATAAAATGAACGTAAAAGTGATCGTGGTCAAATTTTCTCAGCATAAAAACCTATGACGAACATTTCAAAAAAAAAAAAAAATTACCCTAATCGGTCCAGCCGTTCTCAACTGATGCCATTACCAACGAACGACATTTGTGCTCTGTTCCAGAACCTGCAAGAAGCTACTATTTTTTACTACGATAACATTTTTCCTTTATGTTATTGGAAAAAATAGTAAATATTAGTAGATTCTTCCAGTTTTGGAATAGACCATTGATGTTCATTTATGGTGATGACAAATTAACGATATTTTTAAGTGAAATATCGAAAATATATAATGTTAAGGCCGATAGCCCTAGTTGCTAGTGCTTTTTTTATAATTTTTTTATTATGATTTTTAATTGTAATAAATATTTCGAAAAAAAAAATTAAAAATATAAAGTTGGAAATATCGATAGTTTGCCAGCTCAGCCAGCTTTGATAACAGGTGATACGATGGTTATACTCTGTCTTCGACGCCATAGCCCTGATAATAATAAATTTTTACCTGTTGATATTAGAAGCCCATACGAATTTTGTTATATACATACATTTTATGTACATTGTACATATGCATTTGCTACAATTGGAAGTAGTCATAATCACCAGGAGTTCTTTTTAAAAGTTTACGTGGCATGGACAACGTAAAAATTATTAAACAAACATTTGACTCGTTCATAGGAAATTGGATTCTTGTGTGAAAGGATGTCTTTTAGCAGAGTTTCTCTATATTCTTCCTACATATAACATCTGTATAGCGCCTGTGCACAAAATAAGGGTAGAAATTAGTTTTTACTCAAAACAATTCAAGCGGTATAAGTGTTTAACATCGACGGCAATGTCATTTGAATATAAGAACCTACAAATCAGTCCACAACGAGCTTTTAGCGCAAAATGATTGAAAACGGCCTATTAAGACTTTTGTGTATATTAGGGTTTCTTTTGTCGGCATATGCCACGTATGTTGAAATAAATTTAATCTTGAACAAGGACTATAAGGCTCTGTGTGATCTGGCACCGAAAATTAGCTGTACTGTAGCATTTAGCTCACCGTAAGTATTGAACGAACACTCCCTATAATTGTCCGCATAATTAAATATTTGTTTATTTTTTAAACAGCTATGGCAACGGCTTTGGATTCCTGAACAATGTAACTTTAAATTCCAGCATATTGTCTAAATGGAACCCGCCAAATGGTATATTTGGTTTGATATATTATGGACTTTTATTTGCAACAGGTAATTTTGAAAATTTGTGATAAAGAAGTGTTTAAATATTTAAGCAATAAGCCAATATCTTCATGATAAAAAAGAATTTTTCGCTATCGTTTCGTTCAATTTTTAAATTTGTATTACATATGTTAGGTAAGACATGTTGGGGGTATACTTTTAAAGGGTGTAGAAAGTTGTTATTTTTATCATATATCATTGAAGTCTGTCCAGTGGTTGCTCAAAATTAAAGACAAATATCTGAATTGAACAATTACACTATGCTGCAAAAGTTGACAAAAAATATTCAAGCGTTCTGATGCAAAAATTCTATCGTGTTGGTATCCATGAACAACGATAATACCTTCGGTTCCTTTGACTCACTTTGTTTTTCGATATTATAATGGTTAATGTAAAAAAACAGGATTTCTTAGATTTGCAAATTTAAGCGGACGTAACTTCTGTTTTCACAATGGATTTCTAATACCTTTCGAACAAGCCATTAAGTATTTAAATCGGTAACAAAACTATTTTCAGTGGTTGAAGTGTAAAAATATTTTCCTCGTGCTCTAGGCTTCTTAGAAGATGCCAAACAGTATAATTAGTTATCTTTACCAAAAAGGAAATAATTGCTATGTTCCAGAACCTGCAAGAAGCTACTATTTTTTACCACGATAACATTTTTTCCTTTATGTTATTGAAAAAAAAAAA
Source organism: Musca autumnalis (assembly GCF_047663935.1). Taxonomy (NCBI): domain Eukaryota; kingdom Metazoa; phylum Arthropoda; class Insecta; order Diptera; family Muscidae; genus Musca; species Musca autumnalis. The sequence continues at coordinate 135,369,569 of NW_027412088.1, read as the reverse complement.
TAGTAAAAATTAGTAGGTTCTTGCAGTACTGGAACAGACCATATGTTAGCTTCCGAAAAAGGGAAAAACTAATGAAATCGTTTGAAAAAAAGATGAGCTATGTTTTTTTTGTGTTTTTAATATAAATGGTCTTTTTAAACATGGAATAATAACTTGAAATCTGGGATCCTCTAACGCATTTTTTTGTTACCGATAAAAATCGGTAAAATTAATTATTTTCATTAATTAACGATATTATTCGGAAGTTAACGACCAATAAAAAGTAATCGCAAAGTTCTACCGATAACAACAGTGTTGTCATTTTTATTAGTACTTTTCATTCATAATTTTGCGTTTTAATTTTGCCGATTTTTGTCAGTAACTCAAAAATGAGCTTGGGAGAAAAATTCTTCGAAAATCTAGAAATTCCAAAAAAATGTTCGTGAAGTTATAGAAAACATGCTGGCTAATGTTACGGTTACACTACAGCTTTTTGCCGGGTTAACCCACTTCATGAGGATTTATTGCTTAATCTGGTCAAATCTGACCAGATTTGCCATACAAAAATTAAATCCTCTCACGGCTGGGTTTATTTTAAATCCGGCACAAATCCACCAAAAATACAGTGTTGTATTCGGTATTTATTCAAAAAAAATCCAACCCTTCTCAAAAAGTACCAAAAGTTGCAACTGTTTTTGCAACAGAGTTTGTCGTGTTTTACACGTTTATGATTGGTCGCATGAGATTTTATGGAGTTAATAAATCTAAAGTTATTTGAAAATCATAAAATTATTTATTTTTTCATTATACACTTTTTTGACAAAAAGAACGCTTGATGCCATGATACAAAACAGTATCACTGTGTGTAAAATATACCAATATGAGCAAAGAGGGGACGATATCTCATACGAGAAATTGTAAAAGTGTAACACACGACTTTATTAGTTATTTTGTATGTGTACGTAAACAATCATCAGCTGACAGTTTTTATCCTCGAAAAGCTAAGTGTAACCAGCAAAGATTAACCCACTGGATCTATTAAACCCAGTGGGTTAACCTTCAATAGTGTAACCGGGGTATAAGAGAGAAAAATGAAAATTTCGTTGGTTTTACAGTTCGTCTTATTCGGCAAAACTTAACTTACCGTATAAAATAACCACATCATGTCATAGGTATTTACATAAGCTTTCAAACAATCTCCACTTTGTAGTAGTCGGTTTAGTAGAATCGATTCTAACCCAGTTTTCGAATTTGGACTTTCGGGTAAAATAACCGGATCTACCCCAAGAAAAATATAAATTTGCCGTAATTAGCGCAATAAACACTTCCTCTGGACAAAAATTCAAGAACATTTTTGGTAATTGTTGGTATTTTTAATGTCTATTTTGACTGGATTAAATAATAGGATCACAAGCTCAAACTGAGCACACACACCACAAAATAATTCAAAACGTTCAAAAAATATTGTTTTTTTAATTTTTGTTAACCAGTCAGAAATTGGTATGCTTGGGCCAAGGCATATTGAGTAGGTAGTGGCATCGAATATGTTTTGTCAAAATTTAGATTGTTGGGGAATTTACAACAATAATAATTTTATTTTTTAAAGGTATTTGACATTTCATATTCGAACAGCTGGAGTGACACCACTATCTATTCAATATGCCTTGGCTTGGACGAGAACATATTTCTCAATAATCTAAAAATATAGAAAAAGTTAAGGCCTGGGGCTGTATTCTTGTTCTATGAAAAATTTAAAATGAAAAATATTTTCTTTATATTTTTTTTTCATTTGACATTTATTTCCTTTATAAATTTTTTCATTTCACATTTTCATAGAACAAGAATTGATACCCTGGGTACATAAGGTGCCTCGCCTGATTGCCTTGTTTGCTCCTGATTAAAGAATAAAAGAAATGAAGCAGGCAAGTAGGCGAAGTAGCTTATGTACCCAGGCCTTAATTTTGGTTTCAACTGAGTTTCATGTTTTCGGGATTTAATGTATGCCTACACTTATGTAGATATGTGCCACCGTGGTGCAATGGTATGTATGCACGCTAAAGGTCCGAGATTCGATTTCCAGGTCTGACAGCATCTCATTTTCAAGGGTGGTAAAATACCCCTCAGTGTAATGTTGGCGACATTTCCTGAGTATTCAGACGCTGCAATAAAAAGTAGGTCCCATATGATTTTCATTCAGCCCAATATGAATCGGTGTGCGCTTAATGATATGAGAGAATTCTCCCTCATCCCTTCTGGGATGTTTGTCGAACAATTATTATTACACTAATGTGTAACGTCAATAATGATATTTGGCCTGTTCCCGTACTTTATAAAGTGATAAAAGTCGTAAAAGTTGTAAAAGTCGTAAACGATTTTCATATAAATTTTGTGTACGGGAACGCAAAATGTGTAAAAGTGGTAAAAATTGTAAAAACTTTTTAGTTCTGGAACAGAGCTATTATTGAGCGATTAAGACATGTTTAAAAAGTATTAGAATTAACAATACCAAGTCCTTCCAGAAGAGTAAGATGGCCGCGGAGGCCGGAGCCCCATCTACTTACGCTAAGGTAGTCAGAAAGAACTACAGAGCGAGCAGTGCTGTACGGTGATCGACACCAGTAGAGGGACCGGCAGACTACCCAAAGAATATAAGGAGGCCATCGAAAAAATGGTCTGCGATAAAACATTGGAACACATACTAAAAAGTGAGCCAATCAAAATAGACAGCACAAAAAATTAAATTTTTAATGAATTTTTTACAAGAAATCTACCACATTTTTTAGACGATTTTGTTTTCATCTGATAGATTACACCTTGAGTTACTTAATAATCTTGTCCTTTAGCGAAACGGAATTAAAAATATCAATTAAAAAAATGTGAGCTGTCAAATTCAAAATTTCGATTTTAAGTAAGTCTTTTACTTAAGCACGAGCTTTTTATATGCTATAGCTACTGTGGGCACCGCATTCCAAAATCTCTTTGAGAAAACCGCGTTTCAAACTTCGATGTTACATACAAATCACTCTGCCATTTTTTAAGTCTTTTGCTTAAGCACGAGCTTTTTATATGTATAATAATCCCAAAAAAACATATGAAGATCGGATTATCCGTTTTTGAGCTACAGTGGGCACCGCATTCCAAAATCTCCTTGAGAAAACCGCGTTTCAAACTTCGATGTTACATACAAATCACAATGAATTTTCTGTTTCCAGTGCTCATATCTCAGCTAATTTTTGTCATATCGACTCGAAATTTGGCAACATATTCTATTCTACCACACCACATTTCTTGTTGTACTAACACTAACAAGACTGTTAGAATACTAACGACCTGATAACTCTTAACATAGGAAACACACCAGTTGTTGTTAAAGAATTAGGGAGAAAGTACAGCTTATTCTGGGACAACTACCAAACAAAATTAAAGTAATACAATAGAATAAGAAGATAACTCCAAACGGAACTCCTGGCAACTATTTTGTAAACGGTACACAGGAAAAAATTTTTCGTTTCTATTCTTTATTTATTAAATCTTTCATAAAATGAAATGAAAAAAATACTGCATTTTAGGAATAGTGTTCATAAAGTCTTGCCAATATTCAAATTTATGCATTTCATGAACGCCTTTCATAAAGAAAAAATACTTCCAATGATTTTCACTGTAGTTGTTATCGCCCCTACTAGAAGCCGAAATATTCACAAAGAATAAAACTTTGAATTTATCTCCACATAAGTTTTTGCCCATTCCGACCCTTGAATATTATCCGACCATCATCAAAATCAATGGGCTTCTTCCTCTGTGGGACCCCCATTAACCCCCAAAATTTCGTGACGATCCGATCAAAATTGCGACCTGTAGCGCGATTTCGAAAAATTGAAAAATGGGGTGTATTAACGACTATTGCTATATCTCCGTTATAAGGTGGGATATTCTACTTTCATAGTCAGGCTTTGCTTATAGAAGTTTCCCATCCAAAGCTGTGATATTCGTCATTATAATTAAAATCGCGAACATGAAAAGTTGGGTTGTATTAGCGACTATTGCGATATCTTCGTTGTTTGACCACGTACGTAAGGTGATATTTTCTACTTTCGTTAGCAGGTTTTGCTTTTGATATACCCCTTATAGATGTGGAGATATGCGCTTTGAAATAAAACGTTGACTTTTTCTCCAAATAAGTTTTTTGTCCATTCCGACCCCTGAATATTATCCGACCATCACAAAAATCAATAGTCTTCTTCCTCTCCGGGACCATCATCGACACCCAAAATTTGGTGACGATCCGATCAAAATTGCGACCTGTAGTGTGATTACAAGGTTTAGATGGACAGACGGACACCCATAGCCAGATCGACTCAGCTCCTCTAGACATTCATTTTGGTATATACAAGTATGGGTCTACGACCATTATTTCGATGCGTTACAAACTTTTTGGCCAAAACCAACTTATAATCACGCTACAGGTCGCAATTTTGATCGGATCGTAATTAAGGTTGATGGGGGTCCCACAGAGGCTATTTTTTTGGCAATGGTCGCATAATATTCAGAAGTCAGAATTGACGAAAAAACTTACATATGTTGAGGAAAATTCAACGTTTTATTCTTATGATAATATATCCGCTTCTTGTCGGCGTACTCGAAAAGTAAAGCCTACCAATGGAGGAAGAAAAGACAACCTTTATAAAGATGCAAAGTAGGTTGGCGTACATCCCAACCTACACCACTGGATGGGGAGGGTATTATTATAACCCACGATATCGTTTTCGAGTGTTTCTCGATAGTTTTGCGGATATTTTGTTCGAGAACGACACACGAGATTGAATTAAAAACGATTCACTCGTCGCTCAGTTTGTGACAGGAAATCCTTCGATTTCGAATATCATTAATAATATCGAATCGAATGATTGGCGATAGTTTTTACGATAGTGGCGAAAAACATTTTTGGTGGAGTTTCTTTGATGTTTCTGTTATGTGCCTTTTTCGTCTTTATTTCTTTGTTATGTTTGCGATTTGATGTGTAACTGTTGACCCCCCATACCATTGCTATCGCAAACGATCCGTTTTCGAATGTTTTTCGATAGTTTTGCGGATATTTTGTTCGAAAACGACACTCGAGAACGAATTAAAAACGATTCATTCGTCGCTCAGTTTGTGGCAGGAAAACCTTCGAATTCGAATGTCGTTAATAATATTATTAGCGAATGAAAGATGATAGTTTTTACGATAGTGCCGAAAAAGCATTTTTGGCGGAGTTTCGATTTTATGACATGTTTAACTTTATCTGACCTCTCTTGATTTTCCTGTTATGTACCTTTTCTTCTTTGTAATGCTTGCGATTCAATGCGTGTAACACAGTTTACCCCCATACCATTGCTATCGCAAACGATTCGTTTTCGAATGTTTTTCGATGGTTTTGCGGATATTTTGTTCGAAAACGACACACGAGAACGAATTGAAAACGATTCATTCGTCGCTCAGTTTGTGGCAGGAAAACCTTCGAATTCGAATATCGTTAATAATATTATTAGCGAATGAAAGATGATAGTTTTTACGATAGTGGCGAAAAACATTTTTTGTGGAGTTTCTCTTGATGTTTCTGTTATGTACCTTTTCCGTTTTTATTTCTTTATGTTTGCGACTCGATATGTAACTGCTGATAAACATTGTTGTCTTGTGTTTGGCAGCCTACCCATATGTTCCCATATGTTGTCTTTACCAACACTTATTGTCTATATTACACGTAGCTTTATATCGAAATTATTTGAAAAAAGCAAATGGGAATTTTTTACAAACAATATAAATTGTTTTTTTAAAACAAAAAAATTTTCAAAGTAAAAAATGTTTCTCGAAACAATTTTTCTTGTGAAGAAAAAACATTCGCAAAATGTTCGAAAATGATATCGTTTTTAAACTTTTGACGAACAAAAGAACAACGTGCTTGTGTACACCCGAAAAACATTTGCCAATTCATCGAATGTGATATCGTTTTCGAAAGTTGTGCCGAACATTCGAATAATATCCGCAATTGGTATGAGGGGTAGAAACATTGTTGTCTTGCATTTGTAACCAAGCTATATATTGTGTTTATCATCACTTCTTGTTAATATTATAAGCAGCATTTATATCGAAAATATTTGAAAAAAGCAAATGGGAATTTTTCACGAACTACTTAAAATTATTTTTTGAAACGTAAAAAATTTCCGAAGTGAAAAATGTTTCTCGAAACAATTTTTCTTGTAAGAAAAAAACATTCAGCAAATGTTCGAAAATGATATCGTTTCCATTCGAATAATATCAGCAACTGGTATGGGAGAAGTTGGTTTTGGCCTAAAAGTTTGTAACACATCGAAATACTGAGGTATGGAGTATTGTAACTCGCAAACTATACCATTTTGAACACATTTCTGTAAAATCAATTGTTTTAGCACGATTCACCGAGGAAAAAATGTGTTGAAGGAAACGAGTTTTTTATATCAATTTTCAATTAGTGGCTTTTCAACACATTGTGGGGCTTAATGCTCCAAGAAAAAGTTAAAGAATACACTTCAGAGATGAAGTTCCTAATGTATGTTTTATTAATAGTATATCCACTTCTGAGAAGTCTCCCTTGTCCCGTACGGGATGTTGTGGAACAATGTTTTGTTTTTGTTGTTTTGTTATATCCACTTCATCAGCCTCTAGGGGATGCTGACATTTTGAAGACTGAAAAATGGGGTTTTTTGAAGTTTGTCTTTATTTTGTATGCGCATCATGTGATTGTAGTACTTGCGATTATTGCGATTACGCATTTTTGCATGTATAACTCGAGAGAGTAGCCTTCATAGGATCAGAGCAATCCATTCCGGTAGTAAAAAAATCCATTCCGATGGAAACCCGCGTGAATTTATTTTTTTTTATTTTTTTTTGTCTTCTGGATCTAATAAGCCATTCGCTTCCAAATACATCAATTAGGTCGGCGGATATGATACGCCTCAAAATAGGAAAATCTGCTAAAATAGTTTTTGCAAATATCGCGTATTAAAACACGTTTTGATGTGTTATTTCCTCTTTTAAATGTGCGAAAACAAATATTTAAAAACTATCGCTTCTCTAAAAATTTAATGTGATGCTACAACCACGGTTATTTATGGATCGCACTGAAACGGCATAGAATGATGTATTTTAAATGGTGATTATTGAAACCTTCGTAGTAATTATTAGAGTTGTGCCAGAGGAACTATATGGAACTATACAGTGCACTTCGCAGTTTCAATGGCCCATATTTTTTTTCTTTGAACAAACTGCGTATACTTAATATCACACGTTATATTTCACGATGTTACTCATACGTTTTGGAACTAGGAAATATATTACCCAACTCTTATGGTCATTTTACTGTGTTTGGCACCCCAACATGAAACTGATGCTACATCGTGGTCGCCAAATAGAATTTTACCAAGTGTATATCAAATAAAATGGATTCATTCGCAGTGTTGTAAAATCGGATGCGCATTAGGGTTATGACTTTTTGACATTTTTTCCTCAAAAATGATTTCCTGTAGCAGGGATGAATGAACTTTTGCCTAATAATCACTACGCTATCGTTTATTCCATTGAAATATAAAAAAAGTTCACGCACAAATCGATTTTAAAAAAATAATTTTTTGAAAAAATATATGAAATGAAAAAAAAAATTTCAAAAAATTATTTTCTTTTGCACGAATGAATAAATATAAGCCTACTAATAACTATAATAACGTTTATTTCATTCAAATATTAAAAAAGTCGCGAAAAAAGTCACTTTAAAAAAAATTTTAAATTTTTTGTTTTTTGTTAAAAAATTATATTTTTGAATAAAAGCGTTTACGACATTTTTTCGATTCTCAGAATTGAAGAAAAATAGTGAGAAATAAATTTTATGTCATTTTAATTATCTCATGTGGCTCTAAAGTTTATTTTCAATTATATATCTGTTTTCAGTGACTTCAAAAAATTGTCCATAATTTTGATAAATTCAAACTTTAAAATCATTTTGTGCGTGAGGTTTTTTCACCGAATCACCTTATAATTAAGATTTTATGTAATCTTATGGCAAAACTCATCACGCTATGATACAGGGATATGAGGTTGTAAAAAAGTCATAACCCTAATGCGCATCATGTCATTTCCACTATTACGCGGTTTATATGCATTGCAAATATAGAAATACTCAATATAACTTTATTTTAATTTTATGCCCCAATTGGAAATCCTTCTGATTTAATATAATGATCTAAAAATGTTCGCCAATAGGAAAACTATTAGGCAGCATTTAGTTGCAATGATCATGAACTCAAACATTTTTTCTTTATCTTTTCCTATAAATGCATAAAAAATAAAATTTGAATAATATCGTTTTATTTTTCTTCATATTTATTCGTATTTTTGCAAATACCATAAATATGCAAATAACAAATATAATAGCTCCAATCTTCGCGACTTGGGCTTCATTTTTTCTCATAATGCCAGGATGCTGTAGTATTTTTCATATATTTTTTGCGAGTACAAGCGCTATTATTTTTAAAAATTATGTTTAATTTTGTAAGAAATTCGATTTTTCGCGAATCCATTGAGCCGATTTTAAGTATTTTTGCATCATCGCAAAGAGTACGAATTCAGTTAACGTTAATGACATATAACAACTTATTACATCAAGCCGATATTTTTTCTTTTGTGCGCAACGATCAGGGTTAGTTACAACAAGTAAAAAAGTATCAGTCGGCGTTGGCCACAGATATATACCCTCAGCCTATGTGAATTGAAACTTTCATCTACGAACAGATCGAACGTATTTTGTGGCCCTTTTTGGACATTTGATCTTGCCGACAAAAATGTGGATTACGATTTTGGAGGAGGTACTTGAAGGAATGGACCATATTTCATTATGGAAGAGGATCTTATTTTGGGAGTCATGCATTTTTTATAGATATCGCGCACACTAGTCATTTCAGTTGGTCATCGTATAACTTTGGACCAGTATGCTGTAAACAGAACCACAACGAAGTGCATAGGTATACACTTCCAAAGCGTCTTGGAACATACCCTAAACTGCACTTGAACTTTTGTTGGGTAGGTACCCTAAGGATAGAACCGATATTGACCGATATAGATGCTAAACTAAATTTGGACAAAATTAGGAGATCCAAAATTGGTTGCCCCGATCAAGAGATTTCGTGCATCCAATTTTAGTGCCATTTTTAAAAATTGAGGGGAAGTATCGGAATTTTTGGACCGATATTCCCCCTATAGAAGCTGAGATATTCAGTTTGGAAAAAAACATTGTCTTTTCCTCCACATAGTGGTGTAGGGTATACAAATTGTAGATGCGAACTATATCGTACAGCCCACTTTGTTTCTTCGACACCAAACGCACTGTAGTTGTTTGGTTTTTATACCCTCCACCATAGTATGAGAGGTACATTAAGTTTGTTTTTCCGTTTGTAACTCATTGAAATAATCACTTACGACCCCATAAAGTATATATATTCTTGATCAGGATAAAATTCTGAGTCGATGTAGACATGTCCGTCTGTACTTCTGTTGTAATTACTCTAGCGTCCACAAAAATCGAGCTAGAGGGCTGGATTTTTACACCCGTATCTTTTTCCATATGAAGGTTAAGTTCGAAGATGGGCTATATCGGCCCATTTTTTGTTATAGTCCCCATATAACGGTACCTCCCGGTATTTTGAGGGTTTTAGCAACAATTTTAAACCGAACAAACTGTAATTTGACATTTAAGGTTCTTAGGGGTCACAACACTACTCCATCAAAAAGTGTACAAGTAGGTCCATGTTTATGTGTAGCCCCATATAACGGTACCTCACGATTTTGGGTATTTTGAGGGTTTTAGCTACAATTTTTAACAAAACTAGGCATAATTTGACATTTAAGGTTCACAGCACTACTCCACCAAAAAATTTCAACAAAGGTCCAGGTTTAGGTATAGCCCCCATATAACGTTACCTCCCGATTTTCGGTATTTTGCTACACTTTTTAACCAAACTAGCTGTAATTTAACATAAAAGCTTATTAGGGGTCACAACGCTACTCACCAAAAAGTGTACACATAGGTCTATGTTTAGGTATAGCCCCCATATAACGGTACCTCCCGATTTTCGGTATTTTTAGGGTTTTAGATAAAACTGTTAAACGAACTAGCTGTAAATTGACATTCAAAGTGCATAGGGGTCACAATATTACTCCACCAAAAGCTATTAACATAGGTCCATGTTTAGGTATAGCCTCCATATAACGAAACCTCCCGATTTTCGGTATTTTTAGGGTTTTAGCAACAATTTTTAACCGAATTAGCTGTAATTAGACAGTTAAAGTTCCTATGGGTCATTACACTACTCCACCAAAAACTGTCAAGATTGGTATAGGTTTAGGTATAGCACCCATATAACTGTACCTCCCGATTTTAGGTATTTTGAGGGTTTTAGCTACAATTTTTAACCGAATATTACTCCACCAAAATCTTTCAAAATAGGTCCATGTTTTGGTATAGCGCTCATATAACGGTACCACCCGATTTTAGGTATTTTGAGGGTTTTAGCTACAATTTTTAACCGAACTAGCTGCAATTTGACACATAACGTTCTTAGAGGTCACAATATTACTCCACCAAAAGCTGTCAATATAGGTCCATGTTTTGGTATAGCTCTCATATAACGGTACCACCCGATTTCCGATATTTTGAGGGGTTTAGCTACAATTTTTAACCGAACTAGCTGTAATTTGACATTTGAGGTTCTAAAGGGTCATAACACATCTTCACCAAAAATTGCCATCATAGGTTCTTGTTAGGTGTAGCCCCATACAAAGGTACTTCCCGATTTTCGGTATTTTAACGGTTTTGCCTACACTTTTTGATTGAACTATCCGTAATTTGATATTTGATGTTCCCTGCAGTCACGAAACTTCTCCACAGAAAATTGTCAACATAGGTCTATATTTTGGTATGGCCCCTTTATAACAGTATCCTCCCAATTTTCGGTATTTTGAGGGTTTTAGCTACATTTATTGACTGAACTACCCGTAATTTGATATTTGATGTTCCCTGAAGTCACAAAACTTTTCCACCAAAATTTTTGGTCAACATAGGCCAACACGTTGATATAGCCCCCATATAAAGGTATCACTTGAGTGAACACATTTTTAGATTAGATTAGAAAATTTAGGCATCTGCGTCATCCGTGGTCGAAAAATGTTTCAGTCTAACAGTGGACAGGAAAGGAAGCTAATTCCATTTTAGTTAAGAACATTTTATGGTGGAGGGTACAAAAGTTCGGCCCGGCCGAACTTAACGACTTTTTACTTGTTTATTTGTTACGACGGTGGTATTTAGCGTGAAGCGTTCAGTTGTATATCAGTCAGGTTGTGTGTTGTTGTGGTTTGTTGATACAGTGTCAATGTGATGGTGAGACGATGAGACCATTCAAAAGAAAAAGAGAACAACGTTGAGAGCATTTACGAAACAAGAGAGGAAATATGAGAGCAAATAATGGGAATATAGGGAAAAATAGGAAAGTGATTTTGCATCTCATGAAAATATTACATATATTTGGAAAAATAGTGGCTTTCGGATAGATATAAGAAACTTCACATGTATCTTATGTAAAAATTCTTAAAATATGTCTGTGTACGTTAAGGCCAGATCAGTAGGTCTAAATATTAACCCGAAAAACGGAATTATGTCTATTCACCAGGAAAAGGAAAGTAGGCAATCTCGAAATCCCTGTTTTGCTAAATAAAAAAATAAACGTTTCTCAAACAGTTGTATACCTGGAAGTAATTCTGGGTAGGTAACTTAAATGGAAAGACCATATTCAGGGAAGGGCCAATAAAGCTCACAGATGTTGGCGAACCTGTAGGAGGGCTATAGACTCAAAATGGGGTTTCAATCTTAGAATGATACACCGGTTATACAGAAGTGTAATTAGACCCATTCTAACATACGCGGCTTTGGCATAGTTTACAGCTACTGACAAAAAAGGAATGTGAAAATATTGCTAAAAGTCCAATGAATGTGCTGCTTAAGCATTAGTGGGTCAATTAGGACTACACCAACTGGACTAAACCAAACATACAACCAAAACATAATTCGGTTCACAACGGGTGGGTCAATAGGTCATATTGTATCAGTACGTATACCTTAAAACAAGTGAAGTCGCTTAAGGTGAAGTTTTAATGCCAGACAGAGATTTGGATCGATGAAACCCTATCACAGATGCCATTTGGAAGCTGTGGGTTTACAGATGGGGCTGTGCTAGGGAAAGACGGGATTGGGTCTCTATATCGTAGACTCGGAAACCAGAAGAATCTCCCATCGACTGCCGGATCATAACACGAACCTCCAGGTCGAAATCCGAGCGATTACATAGTGTCTGAACTGGTTTAACCCTAACACAAAGCCAATCACTGTAGACATCATAACGGACAGTAAAGCAGCAATTAAAGCTAAAACAAACTAGACAGTGAAATCAAAAACTGCCTTGGAGCCTTAAAAGTCAATTAACGACTACATACTGTCATCGTGGTTCGGTAAACTTTATATGGGTACTAAGGCATGCAGCGATAGCTAACTCTCTGGCAAAACTATGATAAGCCTAGATCATGATAAACCTTTGAAAGCGTCACGTACAGAGTTAACTGCATGGGCAAAAAATACTCATATTTTGTATATTGACATGGACAAAATAAATGAACTGCTATTAATGGGTAAAAAATACATTAGTAGACTGATAGGCATCCTTACGGGGCACCTAGAGCTACAAGCGCACCTGTACAAAATAGGTTGTTCAGAAAGTAGTGAATGCAGGGCATGCGCAGAGGACGATGAAACGTTGGAACACTATTTCTGTCATTGCCCAGCTTCGAATTTCTAAAATAAATGAATAAATAGTAAAATAACCTAAATAATACCTTTCTCCAGACATCCGAAATTAGAGCCCACAACAGGCCTAATCTGGCTTAAGTGTATGCGATTTTTATATCCCTTCCTTTCAACCTAACCTAACAACATTTTTTAAAACACATTTTCATATTTCTTTTTTACAGCGAACAAGAACCGACGGCTTTATCGTGTGATGCAATTTATATTCTGTATTTTGTCCAATGTGATGACCATATATCTCGCCTATATACTCTACATTTTGGAAGACATTTGTGTCGTTTGTATCTCCATCTATGTGGTAAATTTTCTGTGCTTACGAGAAATGCTACGAAGTGACAAATGGACCCAATATTTTCGCAGACAAACAACTGAGTGCCTTAAAACGGATTAAAATTTATTCTGTTTCCCAAATTGTATCTGAATTTAATAAAATAAACTGTTTTTATTGCATTTAATTTAAATCAAATTATCCCAATTGGTCTTTCAAAACTCAAACAATGATTAGTTTATGTGACATCAATCAAAATTTTGTAATCTAGTAATTTCAATCTGTAGCGACGTCTGTGATCTCTATCCATCCATTGTCATGCATAATAATTTGTAAGTAGTTGTAATAAATTATTACAGTGACAGTTGAGATTACCAACCTATTTGCCATGGACCAAAGTGTAAATGTGCCAAAAAATGGGGTTATTTAATGATAGACACTGAATGAATACAAAACAATAACAACAACTAAAATCACAATCGCTATCCTCATCCTTGTGATCGTCACAGCATACAATATATTCCAACACGTACTTTGCCGCTTTAAATGATGCTTTTCAAAATCAAATAACGTCAAATCAATGACATTGTTTCAATTTTATGTCTTCTGAAGACGACTCACTAAGTGAGCACCTTAAATGGGATTTATACGCTCGGAGAAAAATGTTTAAGATAACGTTTGACAATTATTTCCCTTCGATTAGAACATCATCAAATAAATATTCACTAATATATATAAGTATACTTTGATTTGGGTTAATGATTGGTTCCGGCGAACTTCAACGCAATGCAAACAACGCTAATCGAAACATATCGTCACCATAAATGCCCGAAGATGTAACCCACAAAATCAAAACTTTACAGTAGAAGCAAAAACGTTATAAAATGAAAAACTGTTTTATGGAATATAATTCTTATAAGGGCGAGTATTCGGGATATTATCAATTCTATACGAATGGGAGTAATAAATGAAACCAAAACAGGGGAAACGCTTTATTTTGGGATCCGTCATTGCAACAAAGGAGAGAGTGCAAAATTCGAATATATTTGACGGAGAGAAATATGTTATAGCTCACAAATGTAATAATACCTTAAATAAACTCTTCACTACGAGTAATACCAAAACTAAAATCGACAAAATGTGCAGGAAATGAAAAAGAAAAATGTCAAAAACTTTACGTTGGAACAACCAAAAATAAATTAAAAACGCGACTATCTGCTCACAAGTCAGATTTAAAACTAAGACAACAAAACGAAAAATCTAAAACTGCACTTGTGAGCCACTGTGTTGGGCCAGCCATGCACGCGTCTTTACGAAAAAGTTAACTACAACTCTCTTTCCCATACAAAAACCAAAATAGCATTCTCTTCTTGTGCATCATTGGTGCTAACACATCTCACTACCCAAACTTTGACAATGTGAGAATATTAGAGAACGAAACACACAACAACAAACGGTATACGATGGAGATACTTTGCATTCTCAATGTACCAACAACACATCGTATGAATTTTAAAACAGATATTGACAACAACGCTCTAAGTTATAGAGCAGTGTTAATCACCACTGCCCAGCAAACCAAATGTCGGATGTCCGACACGTCTGAACAATTTCGGAAGCAACGTCGTTCAGATTTCGTTCCGATTTCTAAACGATTTTTCCGAGCGGAAATAGTTCAGATTTTGTACCGATTTCGTTCCGATTTCGCAACTAATGTCGGAAAGAAATTTCCGAATTTCCCAAGGATTTTCTTCAGATTTCGTTACGAAATCGGATCGAAATCGATATGATGTCGCTCCGACATTTCTTTCCGAAATAATGTCATCTACTTCATACAACTTTCGTTAAGATATCGTTACGATTTCGGATCAGACATCGGACGTATCGCCTGAATTTTGTTCCGATTTCGTTAAGATGTCGGTACGATTGGTTTGCCGGGTGGGCTCGCGAGCCGTGTCTGTGTGAACTAGAGATGCACAAAACAGTACTCTAGCGTAAATTTCGTTTCGTTTCATATATTGTTTTGTGCATCCCTAGCGTGAACACACACAATCTCAATTGTGATGAGTTTGAACATTACTCTCACCACCGATCATCTTCTTTGTTTTAGCAATGAATCAACGCACACGATGTTTACCCAGCAAACCAATCGTACCGACATCGTAACGAAATCGGAACAAAATTAGGACGATACGTCCGAAATCTGATCCGAAATCGTTTGGTTTGCTGGGTATCTAGAAAAGGATAGATAATCTCGTGTGTGTGCCCAACACAAACGCAGCGGTTGAATTTGTTGTTGCTGGTGAACACTGCTCTATACCCAGGTCGGGCAATTAGGCGCCTGTTTTGCTCTCTCCACACACACACAATTCAACCCATTGAAAAAGCATGCACTCACACAGTGATGCCCCGTAAAGTATGCAATATAAAAGTATGGTGCCTGACCTGGCTCTATACCCTGCCAGCAATTGGAAGTGAGTTTCGCACTCCCTCGCCTAAAAGGTCACTCCGGAGACACGCCAAGGAAGATCGTTGGTGAATTCCACAAACAATTTCTATAACCTTATTGTGATTACGTTTTATCGCGTATGCCGACACTTCGGAGTGACTTCCAAGGCGATTGTTTACATTTATTTAATGATTCAACACATTTGAACAAATATAGAACATTTTCTATCTGATGATTATATGAGACGGTGGTGCAGTGGTAAGCATACTTGCTTTGCACTCTGAAGGTCCGGGTTCGCTTCTCAAGTCAGGCAACAAAACATCACATCATCAAAATTAAAAGAGAAGAAAAATACAAATAAAAAAATTAAAAAAATAAATAAAAATAAAAAAATTTAAATGAAAAAATTTAAATAAAAATAGAAAAAAATGTTAAAGTGTCGCTGGAGTGACTTCCAAGACGACACGCCGGCGTGGTTCATTTCTTCACAACGGAGGTCACTTCAGGTTGACTTCTGCGACTATCGCCGCGACTGTTTTCATCGCCCTGGGCGACACGCCTAAGTCACTTCCGCGATAGTTTTTGCTTGCAGGGTAACAGTGTATACAACGTTTGTGTTGGGCACACACACCAAATACCAAATTTCAGCCATTTCGGTGGATTAATGTGGCCTCATCCTTCAAAACA
Organism: Musca autumnalis; assembly: GCF_047663935.1. Classification (NCBI taxonomy): domain Eukaryota; kingdom Metazoa; phylum Arthropoda; class Insecta; order Diptera; family Muscidae; genus Musca; species Musca autumnalis. The sequence goes on along the minus strand of NW_027412088.1, from coordinate 135,353,270 downwards.
CCGAAAATATGGAGGAACCGTTCTATGGGGGCTATATGAAGACGCGGACCTATACCGATAAATTTCAGGTGGAAAGTTGTATACCTTTAACGAAGACTTACTACCAAATTTCAGTCACTTCGATGGAATATTGAGGTCACAAGCTTAAAAATACCGAAAATCAGGAGATACAGTTCTATGGCGTGGACCTGTACCGACAAGTTCCTCGGATAAAGTTTTATACCCCCAACGAAGACGAAATACCAAATATCAGCCATTTCTAGGGAATATTGAGGCCACAACCTTCAAAACACCGAAAATCGGGAGGTAAGTTCTATGGGGGCTATATAAAGGCGTGGAACTATACCAACAAATTTCATATGGAACGTTTAATACCCTAAATAAAGACCAAATACCAAATTTCAGCCATTTCGGTGGATTAATGTGGCCTCATCCTTCAAAACACCGAAAATCTGGAGGAACCGTTCTATGGGGGCTATATGAGGACGTGGACCTATACCTACAAATTTCTGGGGGAAAGTTTTGTATCCCCAACGAAGACTAAATACCAATTTTCAGCCATTTCGGTGTGATAAAATTACCAAATTACAACCGATTCGGTGGTCAAATGGGACAAATATCTTAAAAATTCCTTAAAACGACGACGCGTCACTTTGTATGGGGGCTATACGAAAACGTGGACCTACACAGACCGCTTTCAATATAATAGATTTTACCAAAATTTCATCCACCTACTTCAATCCGTTCGGATGCTAGAGTGATTTCCACAGACGGACAGACAGACAGACAGACGGACGTACATGGCTATATCGATGTAGAATTGCACGCTGATCAAGAATAGATATAGTTTGTGGGGTCTACAATGGTTATTTCGAATAGTTACAAACGGAATGACAAACTTAATATACCCCCCATATTATGGTGGAGGGTATAAAAAGAAAAGCAGTGCAATATTTACAACAGCTGACGACGGTAGTGATGCTACCTTACTTTTAAGTATGTAAATATTTTAAGACTATTTCTTGACGAGTTTTTTCGATTTTGTAAATTTTTTATTTTTATTTTTGCTTATTCAAAATAACTACCGTGATATTAAACAAGTGTAATTTATTGTAGATCTTCCTGAAGATGCAATTCAAAGAATTGCGAAATATCGAACAATAAAAGATAATTGATATATTGACCTCGAGCTTGAAAATAAATACTTATTTCAATGGCAAAATCTGCAATATTATCCTATTTTCCGAAGAAGCTTGACATTTTGCCAGAGCATGTATTTTAACTTTGTGTATCAGATCCCATCAAAAAACGAATTTCGATTTGCGTGTGGGTTTCGTCTTCGGGCATTTTTGGTGACGATATGTTTTCACATGTTTGTGTGAAGAAGTTTTTTTAATTGGTTTCCAACATTTTTTTTGAATTTGTCTAAATTTTGCGCCAAAAATACAACGAATGTGCTTGACATTTTGCCAGAGCATGTATTTTAACTTTGTGTATCAGATCCCATCAAAAAACGAATTTCGATTTGCGTGTGGGTTTCGTCTTCGGGCATTTTTGGTGACGATATGTTTTCACATGTTTGTGTGAAGAAGTTTTTTTAATTGGTTTCCAACATTTTTTTTGAATTTGTCTAAATTTTGCGCCAAAAATACAACGAATGTGGTTTTTAACATTATTGATACAAATGAAATGCTATGTAAATAATAATAGTATTAGATTATGAAAACATCAAAAACAGTCCATTTACGAAAAACTTATCTAAAATATTATAAATTCATTCCTATGAAATGAATGAATTCATAACATTTTATTTCTCTGAGAAGAACTGTCTTATTTCCGGTTGAATTATTTTCTAATTTAAAAAATTTTTTTATCTCATCGTACCTGCCATTACTTTTTTGGCATTGTTGATGTGATTTTCATCTGGTTCGTTGTATACAAATATGTTTATTGCTTTGGTTATAACCAGAGCTCCAAATACTCGCTCTAATTCGCTTGAATTTCACTCGCGAGTGAAACTATTCTTGAATTTGAGCAAGTTGAGGGGGGCGAATTACCCCCTTCCCCCTCCCAAACAAAAACCTACCGCACCTTCAAATAAACTTGCCCCACCCCCACCAAAAAATTGCACCCAAAAAAGCTTACAACCTCCCCCCTAGTTTTCACTCGCGAGTAAGTCGGAGCTCTGGTTATAACTCTGTTTTCTGCGGCAACATTATTAGACGCAGATTATACTTCCTCTAATGCATGTTTCGAGGCAATGGAAAATAAACAATCGTTGCTATCGTCATATATATTATTTTTTTATAACGAAAATCGTATTTTGTATCCAGTGGACTTAATTGAAAACTTGATTTAAGGGGTTACCTTTACTTATCACTTTCAAAAAATCCAAAAAAAAAAAAAAAAATCCAAGTCGATCGAGCAAAATTGGCTGAGATATGAACCTACAAAGTAAAGATCCCGTTGTGTTTTGTGTGTAGAAGCGCATATTAAATCACGTTTTTCTCGAAATGACTTTTTTGAAGTCGGTGCCCACGATTGCTAGAAAACGAATGGACCGATCTTCATATATTTTGGTGAGCTTATTAAATACATAAAAATCTTTTTTTTAATTTTTTGCACGTTTTTTTTAAAATAGATTTTTTTAAAAATCTGTTCCGCTTAAAGATAAGATTATTGTGTTCTAAAAACGCCCACAGTCCATTCGTTTTCGAGATCTTGTTGGCACCTCAAAACGCTTTTGCAACAAAAGCGTTCGCAGGTAGCTATTTACTACAAAACTATGCAATATTTTTCAACGACAAACATTCAAAGAAAGTATAAGATGTACTCTTTCAGGTGAAAGAAAGAACTAAATGAAAATATTGGTATTTTTTTTTTGAAAAATTCATGAGTTTTTTTGCCTGCAAAACTAGGGTTAGCCACTTATCATTTGCGATATTTCGGAATGGAGTTTTCAACTACCAGGAAACGAAAATATGTATACAATCTCTCCTGACGTGACGTCTTGGTTATTATAGTCGACCAAAGTTTTATAAATGCAGGGTATAGATATACTCTTTTCCTAGTTTCTGAATTTGAGGCAATGGTTAAGTACCGAATTGTACTGCTGCTTCCCCAGTGACATTTGGTTTAGGTTCAATGATGCGCAGCTGCTGTTTTACAGTCACTCAACTCGGATACCTTGAGGTCCATTGTGATCATTCGGAATATTTCAGAGGTAGTTGTAGAGATTATTGTTGATGCGGTGAAGTTGTGATGGTGGTGATGAAGGTGTTGAGGTGAGAAATATGTTAAATATGAAATGATTGTGATGATGATTGATGGTTTCTGGACTAATGTGATTGCGTCCACCAGGTATCTCAGGTATCTCGTCAGATTGGTTTATGACCTTTGTATGTCGAAGGTGTGAAGATTGCCACGCGTCTATCTCCCTGAGTTTAAAAGCCGTCCTCGCTGCTTGGAAGTGAACCACGATGTTCAGCTGGAGATCCAGGATCAGTTTCAAGACAGCCTGAGGGGTGCTTCTGATAGTCCTCGAGATAAGCAGGGATGCAGCCCTTTGCGCACTTGATAGTTTGGACAGAAATGTACTATTCCCGAGAGCATGCCCGAAAATAACCATAATATTTTGGTTAATTGATGTTGATGTTCGAAGACGAAAGGATTAGCATACTTCTCCGGTTTCTTCGCTGAAACCTAGAAATTCGCTACCCTTCTAATGCGAAGATAGAGCTTTGCAATTTGGTACAGAAGTTTCTATTACCTTAGTGGGGCATTGAAAATGGGTTATATGGGTCCGCGTTTTGATATAGCCCCCATGGAAAAGTGCCTCCCGATATTCGGTGTTTTGAAGGTTGTGGCCTCATTATTCTACCGAAATTACTGAAATTTGGATATAAAAAGATAGTCACGGACAAACTTAACGCCGTTCTTATTTTTTAATATATTTGAAGATGCCGCTTTAGCTTTTCTGGGATCTGGGATCTTTATATAAAGATTCTGCCCTGGCTACCTGACATTTTGTCTGTTGTCTTGGAATCAAGTTCTTACTTCTTCCACCTCTAACAACATGTGGAGATTATTTTAAAGAAACGGGAGTCTGATAATATTAAAGCAACTTAAACATTCTCCACAATTTTCATTATAGAAAATAAAATTAAACCTCTCCTTGTCGATAAAACATTCAATGTGGGACAAAATTGGCTTCTTGAAGTAACTCCTTTATTTGAGTGTATCAAATAAGTGAAGTGCTGTGGGAAAATAAAACAAACCTCCTGTGCTACATCTGGTCTGGGCTGATCTGCCAGACACAAAGACGAGAAGATGTTACCTTGCCAAACAAACTTACCACATGTGTACATATGAGGCAATCCAGCAGCACCCCGAAAAAATGCTTTCCTTGGTTGTATGGGTTAGGTTGATGTAAGCTTAAATCTATGCACGGATGATGGCACAGACGTGGATCGTTTTGATTTTGTTTTGGTCTAACTTCGTTAGGGGTTCGTTTCTTTTGTATTTGTACTTCTTTAGAGATTTAATTTATGAGATCACGATGTTTAGTGACAATTTACATAAAAATAAATTTTAGCAAATTTCTTAAGCATTGCAAATAAATGTAAACACATAACAAATCTACATACTTGCATGGGTACAGACATACATACAATATATAATGATGGAATATGAGGATGACATAAAAAATACAGCTATTAAAGGCTCTTTCTTTAAGCCATCTATTTTTGGGTCGAAATCGCATAATCGACACACTCTTAAAACCACCATAACGTTAGTAAACGATGATTCCCCATAAATATTTCCAAACTATTCCGTCCTTTCAACGAAAACAAAACAAATCCCAAGACAATGGTAAATTTATTTAATTTGGCCAAACGTCAAACAAAAAGATGATGATTTACTTGTTGTCCTCCGTTCTGTTTATTTTTAGTTTTTCTGCTCTTTAAGGTTGACGAGAGCAGCAGTGAATATAAGAAACCCCATTTATTTCAATTTAGCATGAGGGGAAATATGATTATTGTATTTAAAGTGTGTCAAATGGATTTGGCCACATTTACAAACTGTTAAATTATCTTATTGCCAATCAATTGTGAAACTAAGAGGGGCCAACTGGTAATTTTTGATGCAAATTGTCCAATCTTAGCTTAAAATAAGGATTCAATACATTCTTCATTCCCATGAATGTCATTACAAGCAAGTCTTTGATGCACATCAAAGGCAGCAAATTGAATCGGAATCAAGGTGCCCAATTCAATTTGGCCGACGGTGTCGAGTCACTTTGTGGTTAGATCACTGGTTAGATTTTACCTTTTGATTTACACCGCCCACCATGGAACGGAGGGTATATGAGATTTGCCTTAGTTTCTATACCCTCAGACTGTGGCTGTTAGAACATAAAACGGGTTATTTAATGTAGAACCAGATATTTCACTTAATCCTCCTGATTATTTCATACCACAACTCTTTTCCCATGTCCCAAGGTTTTGTTCGCGTCCGTATGTCATGTATAGTGGATTGGGTAGTTTCAAATTAAATAAGCAAAGAGACTTCGTCCTCTTACGAACTGACAGATCTACTCGGAAAGTACTATGCCAATAATACGGCATCACAACACCAGGTACATGTTACACTATTTTATAGCTGTCATGAAACAAGGGGAGTCCTAAAAATCTACACTCGGTGGATGAAAGATTTGCTTTGATTCACCTATGATCCGACAGATGACGAAATTATTGTCACGGAATTTGGTTTATTTTAACCCCGTATAGACGTTGTTTTATTCCACGATATGATTTGTGCCAAATAAACTGCGGGTTCTTTTATACTACGATTCTACAAAACATTATTAATGTAACTTCAATTATTTATACACGACTTTTTCATAGTTTATACTTTACTTCTAACTTACTTTTGTATTAGCTGACGGTTTTAGTTCGCGGTCTTATTTACAACTCACTCACACACCTGCTACTCTCCCGTATTTATAATCGCTCGCTGATGCATAGACTGTTCTTGCATCCTCAATCTAGGAGCGCATACGATCGCCTAGAGAGAGCATAGAATTTAGATTATTCTAGGAGAATTTAATGATAAAATTGGAAGGAAAAATATATAAAGCTCCGCGGTCGGCAAGTTCATCCTTCATTATGGGGTGTTACGACAACCGAATGAGGCTGATCGATTTTGCAAACAAGGTGTATGTCCCCAGATGGAAAAACCAGAGGTCGATTCTAGGAGGGAAGTGCGTGTCAGTGAAATCCCTACGTCAAGAGCGGGAGTAACCCCCATCGAATGCTCCGAATAGGTGGCGAAGGGAGGAGACTTCAGCTCTGATAAGGACACCCCTTCTTCCAATGCGGCAACGTCGCAGCCCTCAAAGAAGGCTGAAAAGAAGTCAAAAAGGAAGAAGAAAGGATCCAAATCCTTTGGGAAGGTATCAACTGGACCTGGGGCGACCGATCCAAAATCACAACCAGTAGTGGTTGAGGAGATGATGAGGTCGTCTGAGGAACAACCTCCTTCTGCGAAGAAGTCTACGTTTTCACAGCCGGTCTATCCGTCGCATCGTTTGCTTCGTTGACGAGGAAGGCTAGTGATAGGATCACAAATGAAAAGGTTAAAGCCTCTTCATCTAGTGCTTCTTCTCTCAAGCCTTGTACGTCTGGAAAGGCGAGTAAGGATACCGCGGAACATAGTGCTCATCTGTAAAGGCGAGTGAGGATAAGTTAAAACCTAGTGCCCTGCAGACTCCCTGCTCGTCCACAAAGGCGAGTAGGGACAGCGCGGAAACTGGTGTTTTGCAGAATCCAGGCTCGTCTGTGAAGGCGAGTAAGGAAAATTCAGGACTTAGTGGTCTAGAGATTTTCTGCTCATCCGCGAAGGTGAGTAAGGACAACGCGAAGCCTACAGCTCTGCAGACTCCTTGCTCTTCAAATCCGAAACAGGATGACACCGCTGCTCGACGGATTGTCCCGGGTGAGATCCGGCTGGCGATCATAGACAGGGCTGATCCCAATGGGCGTATCAGTGACTGTCATTGGTTGCTAGTTGAGGGTCGTCTTCGGGACATCCTCATCTCGGACGTGGTTGAACAGGCAAATGTGCGCCTGGCCCAGTCTGCTCTTTACAAGGGAGTCAAGGCAATTAGCTGTGAAAACAAGGAATCGGCAGGTTTCCTTGTTAAAACAGTTAAGGGCATTGGCTCTCTTTGGGAAGGTAGCAATCTGGCCGCTGTACCTTTGTCTGAGTTACCATGTGGGATGATAACCTCAGTATGGGTTCCTCCTCCTTCAACAGAGCTTGGACGAATACTGAAGTTGGTTGAGAAGCAGAACGCCGGTCTTCAGATGGGAAATTGGAGGATTCTCGGTTCCGTTAAGAAGAATGACGGACTGGTCATAAAATTCGCCACGGACAAGTCCGGAGAGGACTTTCTAAGGAGTTGAGGGGGGGTGCTGAACTTGGGATTAGGACGATTATGTTTCCGAATCCCACCAAAGCACCAGTAGGTAGGAAGCGGCAAAGGCTATATGAAGGAATGAACCGATACCGGCAAAGTTCTGGGGGAAAGTTTTATACCACCAACGTAGACTAAGTACCAAATTTCAGCCATTTTGGTAGGATAATGAAGCTAAAACCTTAAAAATACCGAAAATCGGGAGGTACCGTTCTATGGGGGCTATATCAAAACGTGGACCGATATATCCCATTTTCAATACCAACCATCCTGCAAGTAATAAAAATGTCTGTACCAAATATTGACTCTCTATCTTTAAAATTGCGAGCTGTATCTTGATTTCAACAGACAGACGAACGGACGGACAGACGGACATCGTTAAATCGACATAGAATTTTATGCTATACTAATCTAATATATAAAAGGCAATGTGTGTATGTTAGTATGTTTGTTTGTTTGTATGTTCCGAATAGACTCAAAAACGGCTGAATAGATTTTCTTGAAAATTTCAGATAATGTACTGGGAACACCGGTGGTGAAAATAGGCTATATATTTTTTTGAATGGTCGTCGCGGAAGTGAAATATCGCCGTCATCACAAAATGTTCAAACATTTATTATTTCAGATAATATACATAATTTTGCGTGCCTAAAAAATGCTATAAACGCTGAACACAAAACAATAAGTGGGATAGCGCGATCAAATCCACATTTTGGAATACAGTAAAATCCCGATAACTTGAGATGTCACTATCCAGATGTTAAATCCACCAAAAATAGCGAAAATCAGGCGCCACCCTTCTATGGGAGCTATATCAAAACGAGGACGTATACTGAAAATTCTCTGCAAGACTGTTTACGACCCCCAAAAGTGACTATATCTCCAAACTATCGAAAATCGGGAGGTATTGCTTTATCGGAGCTATATCAAAACGTGAACCTATAACTGTTGCATACCGAGCGCAAATAAAAAGCAGAGTTCGAAAATAAACAGTACACTAACATAGTGTAGCGCTCCGAGAACAGTATCACTAAAATATTTTTAGCGTTAGTGTTCCGGAACACAAACACTAAAAAATATTTTAGTGATACTGTTCCGGAGCACAACGATAAACGTAGTGTTCCACATTTTGGTACACTAAAAACGTTGGGTACCGCAGTCGGAACACTAAAAATCGTAGTGCTCCGCAGTCGGAACACTAAAAATCGTAGTGTTCCGCAGTCAGAGCACTAAAAAATCGTTGTGTACCACATGTCGGAACACTAAAAAATAACGTAATGATAATGTACCACACACTAGTTTATTATGATTTGCGAGGAAAATTAAATATTTATAATTTTTGAAATAAGTACAAATTAAGACATAAAAACTCAGATACACCTCTTAAATCCATGTATGTATACATATTAAATTATAACGTTGGGAACTTAAGTAGAAAATATGAAAAACATTGATTCGTTGTTGTACAATGGCACTACAAATTGTAGTGTTCTGACTGTGGATACATGAGTTTATTATGATTTGTGAGGAAAATTAAATATTTTATAATTTTTTTAAATAAATACAAGTTAAAAAATAAAATTTAATAGAACACGTGAAAAACGCCTAATTTGATTTTTGGACAATGGATCAATAAAAATCGTAGTGTTCGGTTGCGGAGCACTAAAAATCGTAGTGTTCAGACTGCCGGATCACTAAAAATCGTAGTGTTCCGACTGCCGCATCACTAAAAATTTTAGTGTTCCGACTGCCGGATCTCTAAAAATCGAAACAATGGAACAATAAAAATCGTAGTGTTCTGCTGCGGAGCACTAAAAATAGTAGTGTTCCGACTGCCCGATCACTAAAAATCGAAACAATGGAACAATAGATATCGTAGTGTTCGGCTGCGGAGCACTACAAATTGTAGTGTTCCGACTGCCGGATCTCTAAAAATCGAAACGCTGTTAATTATAATTTCTGAGGAAAATTAAATATTTTATGGGTTGTGGGACGAGTAAAAATTAATAAATAAAATGCACGTGTTTTAAATTAGTTACAAACGTTGAGAGCTTTAGTAGAAAATAAGAAAAAAAATCATCATTAATTGATGAATATTGTTTCTTGTACAAATGGCAACAGGTACAATTTCCCCAAAATAAGTGTCTTCAAACGTACAAGTCTACTTGGGAAAATCCACATACTTTCTTCAACTGAATTCACTGAGGAATTTTGTTTTTGATACAAAAAGTTACAGGTACAATTTCCGCAAACATTGTGTTGTTATCAATATTTTCCGTTCCTTATTTCTTTTGTTCACATTAAAAAAATTAAATAATTCATGAAGATTAAGAAGACAATTTTTATACGAATATGTACATCTTTATGAAACTAAGTATTGTTATTCTGATACGTATATACTGAGCGTCTAAATGTGCAACCACAGTAACGTGTAATATTTTAGATTATATGTAACAAAAAATGTAATTATAGTGTTTTTTAAAAATTTGTACCGCATACATCTTGTCATATTTTCTACTAACGTTCTCAAATTTTGTAACTAATTTTAAGTACATGGATATAACATGCTCATCTTAATTTGTATTTATTAATTATACTTGACCCAAAAGCCGTCAAATATTTAATTTTCCTCATAAATCATAATAAACAGATGATTACCGAAACGTCGAACAGTAAAATTTTTACTGCTCCATTGTCCAAAAACCAGTCAGATGTTTTTCACATTTCCTACTAATTTTTATTTCTTAATTTGTATTTATTAATAAAACACTGTAAAAAAACATAAAATATTAAATTTTCCTCACGAATCATAATAAACTCATGTGTGGTACATTACAAAACGATTTTTAGTGCTCCGGCACGACGATCTTTCTGCTTCATTCCACAAAAACTAAATATTGTTTTTTTCATAATTTTGACCATATTTCGCAATGTGTTTAACTAATTTAAACATACATGGATGTAACAGTTTATCTTAATTTTTATTTGATCAAATTTAACCAAATATTTAATTTTCCTAAGAAAACATAATACCTTTATTATTTTTTAGTGTTCCAACACGTGCTACACTATGATTTTTAGTGATCCGCCAGTCGGAACACTAACATTTTTAGTCCTCCGCAGTCGGAGCACTACGATTTTTAGTGCTCCGGCAGTCGGAACACTAAAATTTTAGTGCTCCGCAGTCGGAACACTACGATTTTTAGTCCTCCGCAGTCGGAGCACTACGACTTTTTAGTGCTCCGGCATGCGGTACACTACGATTATCGTTGTGTTCCGGTACAGTATCACTAAAATATTTTTTAGTGTTTGTGTTCCGGAGCGGTACACTATCGTAGTGTACCTATCCACCTTGGTACGGTACAGAACGGTACGGTACGATACCATAGTGTTTATTTTCGAACACTGATAAAAAGGAGTGTCTTTCGGTCGATACGAATATTTATGCTCTCCTCTTTAAAATATATTAAAACCAGATTTCAGCCATTTCGGTGTGATAATGATGTTAAATCATCAAAAATAGCGAAAACCAGCCGGTACGGTTCTATGGGAGCTATATCAAAAGTGGACCTATACTGACAATTCTCTGCAGTAATAATTCCGACCCCAACCGAGACCAACAATCCAATATATAGCAATGTTAATTGACGTGCACCGATCATTATATGTGGGTCACAAAGTGCTTTAAACTGTCAATTTATGGTGAAGGGTATAATAAAAGAGATTTTATATCTTAAATTTGGGGGATACTATTACATGGAATTTATGTCAAAACACTGATTTATATTATGAAGTTTCTAGAGGGTTGCCTAATTATGGCTGTATCAATGCTGGGCAGATAACTAAAGTTTACACGGAGAACCCAAAGAACGGTCCAGCAACGCGGACCAGGTCAGCTAGTAATATATATATACTTTATAGAGTCTCCAACGAATATTTCGATGTGTTACAAACGGAATGACAAATTTAAGTGGAGGGTATAATAAACTAAGAATCTGTAATAGGGGTAACACTCCCACGTTTCAAAATAGATAACCATGACCAACATGGACGACTCCGATGTAGAGAATCGGAAAGTATCAGAAAAGTGCTCCTTTTCGGATCACAGGATGATACTATTTCAAATCTCTATACTTGGAGTAACACAGAACCCTCACAGAAATCCCAGGAGGACGGATTGGGTTAAATTTGAAGCTCTGACGGCCTCAAAACTATGTGGAGGTGGAAGTAACACTCTCCATACTGTCGAGGAGGTTGAAAGAGCTGTGGATTCCCTAACCAAAACCCTTCTGACGAGCTATGAGGACTCTTGTCAAATCACCTATCCGTGAAAAGAAATGTAGAGGAGCGAACGAAGAAAGGACTCATGGCACTCTATTCCTGTAAGAACTCCATTGGAAAAAGTTGGGAATTGACAGTACAGATCATACACTGGCTGTATGTAACCGTGGTTCTGCCCATACTTACCTAAGGTGGACTGGTCTTGTGGCAAGCTCATGGGAACAAAGCGTTACTTTACAAATTATCAAGTGTACAAAGAACCGCGTCACTGCTGATTACCGGATCGATAAAAGCACTCCACAAGCTGCTTTTAACGTTATCCTGGATCTCCAACCTCTGGACATCCTAATCCAGTTTCAGGCGGAGAGAACTGCTTTAGGCTCTGGGAGTCAGGGTGTTGGTTGGTTCACACTTTTGACACTCGAATGTCCTAAAACTAGTTGATAGTCGACTTGAGTTAGGTGACATTGGTTGCGTAAGCGATTATATGTTTACCTCATTCAAGTTTGACTCCTTAAATATTATCTTCCCAAGCAGAGACGCATGGACTGAGTGCATATCTCCTCTGGACGGTCTGGCAATTTACACAGACAGGTCCAAGATGGGAAAAAGGAACTGGCGATGGCGTCTATTGCGAGAATCCACTAATTAAAAACTATAAGCTTGACGATAATTGTAGTGTTTTTCAGGCGGAGATTCTTCCCATCAAGGAAGCAGATGAATTGGTGAAAAGGCTTGAAGGCAGTCTTACAGGACCGGTGACTATATATGTCGATAGCCAAGCGGCCCTCAAGTCACGGACCAAGTCTCTCAAGTCACGGGCCATAAATGCAAGAGCTATTCTTGATTTTAGGAGAGCTCTGCAGAATATACACGATATCTTAAAGCTATGTTGGGTTCCGGGTCACAGCAACATCATGGGAAACGAGGTAGCAGATGAACTGGCTCGAGGTTGTTGTAGGTCTATCGACTTATGAATTGATGAAACCGTCCGGTCACCGATGTGCCACTACATCGGCAAACTTCGGGAGATCTTGAATGAGAAAGCACATCAAAGATGGGTATTGGAACCTGGTTGTAGGGTATCCAAGGCAATCTGGCCTGTGGTTTCTCGTCGAAGAACGGCTTCCCTCCTCTCACTTGATAAGTTAGGGATGAAAATCGCGGTGGGACTTATAACAGTTCACTGCAGAGTGAGGTCCCTAACTTCAAAATGGGACGACAGTGGCATTGACTACTGTAGACTATGTGAAGATGAGGAGGAGATAGAGACTGTCGAACATCTGCTTTGTAGGTGTCCCATGTTGCAAACAAGGAGATATCGTGCACTAGATAGGAAGGAGATACCGTACACTTGATATGAGATAGACACTCTGACGTACCTGTCTAACATAGATCCCATCGTCCTACTCAACTTTCCCAGACATCTAGCATGGCTTGGCAAAGGTCCTTAACAACCCTTAATAATCAGACTCTTTTCACTCTTCCAGGTAATTCCTTGGCGTCAATCTCTACATCTCCTACACTCACCATCATCTCTATCCTATCATCCTCATCTCATCAAGCTGCATCAACACTCTATCATCTCCTTCACCTTTAATCATCTCAACAACGCACCTCCATCATCTTTAAATCAGCATCTCCATCATCTTTATATAGCCTACAAAGGACGAACACAATGGACCAACGGTCTCCGAGTAAAGCAGTCACCTATTCTAATAGAGGGCTGCGCATCCTTAAACCTCTCCTAACCTAAGTGACCCACAAGCTGGAAGACGACACTCCTTGTCTCGATAATGTGGAGTACGGTGGCATAGAATAACCCATTCTCTTCAAGCAGCCAAATCTATAATTCGGTACCAAAAATAAATATTCGCTGGAATGTAAAACACAACACTTTAGAACACGCCATTGTTGTAAACTACCATTGTTGTTAATTTTTTAGTATATTTGTCAACCACAATTCAATAAATATGTCAATAACACTGTGCAACACTGGAAATGCAAACAACTTCTAATGGGCAATTTCTGAAAGTACATATTGGGACTAGAAAAACCTTAATTGGGTTTTGTGTTCTTAGATCGCGTTTAGATTTTATGGCCTCATCTAAACCGACCTAAAATGAGCCTTTTTTCCAGGGATCGGACCTTTATCTCCGAAACTAATAAGAATTTTGCTTTGCAATCTTCAGCAATATTGTAGCCCTAAAGTAGCCCCTGTGTCAAACAGATGAACTAGGAAAAGCTGCATCTAGCGCATCAAACTCGTTAAAATATAGAAAAATTTACATACTTTCTGAAATTCTGGTCAGTAACAACTAAACTGTTGGGAGTTGAAAAAAGTGACCATTCTAAAAATTTTTCAAATAATGTGACCATCATTTCTTCAGAACATTCTGAAACTCTATAGTGGTTATTTCACGTTGTTTAAGGGGTATTTCATAACATACCTTTTACAAAATATCGTAATATTTCTCTCAAACCTACATCAAGTTCAGGATAACACCTTCGAAGGTAGTCCATTTCGTTAACCAGAATCATAGGATATATTTTTTCGGGCGAAATTTTTTGCTTCCAGACATGAACGCTCAAAAAATCCTACGGTTACACTATGCGACACGAAAAATATTAACCATATACTGACACTGCAGCGTGCTAGAAAACCAAAAAAGGGAAGACACGTGTCTAGCCGTTTTTCCCCATCTCATCAACTTTCGCTGTTATAGGCCTCCAAAGGTTTGAGGCTTTGATGTCGTAAGGGATCACTTTGTCAGGATTATATCTTCCAAACCATCTAGAAATTTGATTTAATCTCAGAGGCAAAGTTGTAAAATTTCATATATAAGGTTTTTGGGTCAAATGATTAGGAGGTAGGAGTTCAAATACACAAAAAATATGTTGTTTTGGGTCAGTCTAATGTGCATACTCCCCTTATATATGATGTGTTTTTTAGAACAGCTCTATCTCAAGAATGCTTCGTTCTAGGAAAAAATCATAAGGACCAAATTTGTAGGGAATTTTTTCGTCTACAACATTTACTCTAGTCACTTTTTGATTAGACCCACCTTGTCAAGAAAAATTACGACAACCTAAAAACCATTAAATTTTGACCTTTGACCACGAATAACTTTTTTTGCACACATGGAATCGATGGGGACTTTTAGCACATTGCTTCTAATGGCAAACCGTTGCTCTCCAAAAAATTCAGCTTTGGGGAAATTTCTGCTATTTCAATGTCTATATTGACTAGGCTAATAGTAAAACTTAAAGGATAAAACGTAGTAAAGATTCTTCTTCCATTCTTAGTTCCTGTAACCTTCGCCCAAATAAGGCAAACATACAGAGCCTGTTTCACTATATGAAAGTAAATTATTGTGAACGAACAACACCTAATCGTTGGTTTTCATGACAATATTGACTTTGTGTTTGCTTTAAAACAACTACAAAATTTAAAAACCATACCCGAGTTAAGTTGTTTTTCTTTAATTTTCATTTTCGTTCGACATAGTGAAACAGGTTGACAATATATAATATAAAAATACATTATGAATACGTAGAATTCTTCTACATTCTTCACATGTAGTTCGAAGAATTTCAGTTGTAATTTTATTATTTCATTTGAAATTCGAAACATTTCACTTGTAATTTGAGAATTAATTCATTTGAAATTTGAGAATTCCATTTGAAATTCGGATTATTTCAATTATTATTTAAATTTTTCATTTGTAATTCGATTTTTTCCATTTGTAATTTGAATTTTTTGATTTAAAAATCGAATTTTTACATTTGAAATTCGAAACAAAAAATACATTTTTGGTTGCATTTGGTTTTTTGAATTACAAATCAAAGACGTATAGCAATAAAGACTCGAACAAATGCATTTTCCAAAAACATATGATAATAGTTTCACATTTTGGTTACAGATGGCTACACAACTTACTGGAATTGATAACAGCAATGCCAATCGTTTTGGATTCCCATTTCTCGCGGCAGAAAACATTAACGTCGTGTTTTGTTGCTGAAATTTATTTCTTTTCTTTTTTTATTGTTCATTCAATGAAAAAATCAAAAGCGAATGCCGTCAAACTTGAGTTTTAATGATTTTCTTGTCAATATTCCAATGAGTAACAGTTTTCGTTTAACAGAATGTTGCTATGATATCGTAGCAACAGAGGTTAACTCCCTCTACAGTTAATTTTTCACAATTGACTTTTCCTATCTTATAATAGGTGTGTTCGTTTACTCAACAATTTGTACAAATTTGTACAAGTCCAGTAACTTCTTGTAATCGGCTAATGTCTTTTGCATTGTACTGTAGAGTAAACGAACAACATCCAGTAACAATTTGTACAAATTTTGAGTAAACGAACACACATAATATTGACATCTTTGTACAAATAAAATGTTTTGAATCATGGTATAAGTAAAGAGGTAGATTTAAACGAAAAAAATCTATAGAACACTTGTTTCTCTTGAATTCCTAAAACTTCAAAATAAAAGCAACAAGTGGGTTTGTTTACAATGTATTTTTTGATCATTTTATAAAAAACGCGAAAAATGAATGAAGAATTAAGTTTTCTCCACATAATCGAGTTGTCAATATGATAAACTGATTGTTTCAATGCAAATCTCACCAATTTCTTCCATACAAATGGTCTAAAAACAATTTTAAAAATCATTGAATTCGATTGTTTTTAAAATTGTTTGGCATATTGTTCAAACACCACACACACATACACAGTTTGTTTATATTGTTTTGAAGTTTTAGGCATACTCGAATGAAAAAATTTAAATTGACATAAAGCTTTGGCTAACCTTTCTTATTAAACCATGTTTTGAATTACAAATGAAATAATAAAATGAAAAAATTCAAATTGTAAATGAAAAAATTCGAATTTCAATTGGAATTCTCAAATTACATTCGAATAATTTCAGTTTAAATTCGAATCATTTAAACTGAAATTATTCGGATTACATGTGAAAATGATGTAGACGACTATATGTAGAATTCTTTAATATGCTTGTTTTCAAATGATTTTATTATAAATAAATTTGCTTTAATTTGTTAAATACTACATTAAATATAAATCGCCGAATCAAAGGGTGTATACAATATATAATAATATTAAGCAATTATTATTATATTTATTATAATTAAATGCTAAATTAAAACATTCCACACCAATCATGTTTTTCTGTGTCGGCAAATTGTAAACAATATTTTTTATCGAGTTGAATTTGACGTTTATACCATCTACTTCAACCAGATATAGATTTAATGTATGTCAAGTGTCAAACAAACATACGAATCAAAAAAATCCCTTCTAAAAAGTGATTTTTGTGTCACAACCAAAATGTAATCCATGACATCTTCACAATTACCACGACCGACTGGCGAGTAGTGCATCTTCTTGAAGCAGCTATAAATAAGTTTTGTTGTAAATGTCTGCATTTGGTTAATAACATTTTCTTAAATGATCAGTTAGTGTTTTTTTCTTTTTCTGACAATAGAAACAGAAGATGCAGAAGAGGAGAGGGAGGGAAAGAGTTGCTCATTTGAAGAGTTGAAATGATTAGTGATATAAATGGACATAAATTATGCTAAAGTTGTCAGTTTTGTCCAATTTAATCTACAATTTAACAATTTATTAAGTTATGATGATCACACAAATATTCCGACAAATCAAATGGCTTGACATCTTCTGTGGAATTCCAATGTGAAAATGTAATCTCAATGTTTGATAATTGTTGTTTAAATTAAATTTCAATGGCAGATAGATGTAGTTGCTAATAGGGAATTTTTGTGAAGTGTTATCGATGTACATATGTGTATGTGAAGTTTAAATTATATTTAAAATTTTTGGAATATAATGAATGCAATGTACATAATTAATTTTTATGTATGTTATTTTTATTGGTTCTAAACGTTTTTAACACATTCACTTTTTTAAGTTGTACAAGATATTTTACCATAATTTATATAACATAGTTTGTGATTGGGAGGGACGTCATTTCAGCGGGAAAATGAAAAACAAAAAGGAAAAAAAACTAAGGAGCGAAAATCGAAATCTGCTAGAAGTCTGAATGTATCCGATTTTTTTATTAAAGACTAAATCAAAACAAAATAGAATATCAAAATTGTCGTAACGCATACGAATATAAAATTGTCGTTTAGATGATCATTTCTACTTCCATTGACAGGTTTTTGGTTCTCGAATACCCTTACTAGGAGCGGAGCTATTCTGATAAGAATAAAACGTTGGGTTTTTCTCCACATACACAGAAAAAAATCCGGCGATAATAAATGATTTCGTCAATATGAAATTCGATAAAATTATTTTATTACAAAGTAAAAATACAACTGATAAAATATTTCACATATTGACTAAAATATTTATCGATTTTTTTATATTGAACTGATAAAATGGAATATGTGTAATATTTTGATAAATATTTTTGTCAATATGTGAAATATTTTATCAGTTGTATTTTTTACTTTGTGATCAAACAATTTTATCGAATTTTGTCAATATGACAATTTTTTTATTGCCGGAAAATCGATAAATTTTTTATTGAATCTTCGAATTTTTTTTATCAAATGACTAAATTTTTTTTCTGTGTAAGTTTTTTGCACATTCTGACTACTGAATATTATCGGACCATCACCAAAAAAATAATATATTTTTCTTCCCTCTGGGGCCGCCATCAACACACAAAATTTCAGGGACAGACACACATAGCCAGATCGACTCAGCTCGTCGGTACATTCATTTTTGTATATAAGTATAAGTCTAAAACCATTGTTTCGATGTGTTACAAACTTTTGGCCAAAACCAACTTCTAACGCCCTCCCCACATAGTGGTACATCTCGTCAAACTAAAATCACACTTTATAAAACACTGATAATACACTGATAATAATGGTCCCAAAGCCTGGGTATTTGGACAAGCAGATATGGCAATGGTTGATGTGTTTGAGAGAAAAATTCTTCGAAAAATCAACGGGCCAATATGCGTTAACGGTGAATATCGACGTAGTATGCACCACGAGCTGTATCGGCTATACAACGGTATCTGTATTGTTAAACGTATCGAGATACAACAGTTGCGTCTTTCGAGTTCTGGCACCCACCAATCGAGATATTATTTACCAGTGAAATAATTGCATGTCTTCTATATTTATTGACAATATTCACCAAAATTGTTGCAAAAGTTGTTTGTGTCGAACGTACAGCATCTTCGTGATATATTAGTATCGAAAAACCCACAACAAATCATAAAAATCGATTTTGAGCTATATCTAAAAACAAGAGCGGATGGAGAAAAACCGCGGCCGGATTCGAAAATAACTCGCCGTTTTCAGTTAGAAACACAAAAAATCGGATGAAATAAAAGTCGTGTTGACCAGTGTAATAGGATTCCAAACATGCCGATCTAAACGCTATCGAAGCCACTGACGGTGCATAAAGGAACCTGGGAATTTCGCGTAAAACCTTCTGAACACCAAAATACTTCATAAGTGGACTACATATATTATGAGTGTTTACATCAATCATACACATCCTATCGTCACTTATTTTTAGTACACATATTTAATAAAGATTTGCAAATAAATAAAACTCGAACTTGGTTACCTTGTGTCTTTTATTCTTCTACCAGAAATGACATAAGCCACATGTATAATCTGCTTTGCCGGCAATTTTCTAGTTAACTTCTAGAATGACTGACATATTTCTTGACTTAAACCCTTACCTCGTGCAAAATTTGGTTACACTACGAAGAATTAAAACTGTGGGATCCAAGTGTAAACAAGGCGGCAACTGTGTTATCTGACCATGTACAGCAACGCAATTGACATCAATAAAAAGTTTCCCTACCAAATATAACTTAAGGTCTGGGTACATAAGCAATCTCGTTGACAGGCTTTCTTGCCTTGCTTCCTTTCTGACATAATAAATATAAAAGAATAAAGAAGAAAATGGCGACTTTGTTTGAAATTGGCTCGGCCTTCTTTATTCTTTTATTTTTATTGTGTCAGAAATGAAGCAAGGCAACTAAGTCAGGCGACAAGGGTGCTTATATAACCAGGTCTTTAAGGCCTCGGTACATAAGCAGGTTGACATTTCTGCGTAAGTCATTTCTGGCAAAACAATAACAAACGGCCGAATAAAATTCGAACTAGGTTCCCGACAAAAACATGGTTATGAGCAGCACCAGGTATCGACACCTCGACATACAGTGGCAAAGAATAGCCCTCTCTCTACGGCCGCAAAGTCTAAACTTGGTTGCCAAAAACCACCACCTAAATATCTGTGGCACGATCAGGAGTGTCGTAAGGCTACTGAAAAAAAGAACGCGTCGTATAGTGCAATTCTGCATTCAATAGCAACACGAAGCGAGAAGGAAAATATCGTGTGGAGAGGAGAAGCGTATTTTCAAGAGAAAACAAGTTAAAAAGTATCAGTCGGCTTTGCCGACAGAGATATACCCTCAGCCTGTGCAAATTGAAACAATTTTTTCACAAAAAAAACTTATGTATTTAGGGGGTTTCAAAATTTTGGTCGTATGAACCGACAAAAATGTTGATTAGGATTAAAGTTCAAAAATTTTGCGGAAAAGGTACTTAAAGGAATGGACCGACATAGACCATGGGGGTGCCATAGGGGGTTTTTACACCCTTCGGACTGTTTTCTCAAGAAGTATGGACTTGCCCCTGAAACAACTTTTACCATCGTAATTGAGGCAGCGAATGTAAGTTGCTTCAACAAAAATCAAAGTGATTTAATAGCAGGTCTTAAAGTGAACTTATCCAAAATTTTGTGTGGGAGGTACGGGATGGAGTGGATATTTGTCCACTCCATATTGCATATTCGAACCTGATCTATATCTGGTAGATATTATGAGAATGTGTAAAGTATGGACCAAATCGGCCACTCCCATCAAGAGTTATCGTGCGCACAATTGTTCCGAATATTTTTGAACTTTTGTGGGGTAGGTACCTGAAGGAGTGGACCGATATGGCTTATCTACGAACTTAAACTAAGTTTGGAAACAATATTACGAAGGCAAAATTTTGGCCGGAATCGGCATTTCCGTTCGAGAATTATCTTGCGCTTCCACCCATAAACATGTTGTCATAGTGTTTGTTTTTCAACCTTCAGGCTATTTTTTTCAGGAAGTATGGACTTGCCTCAGGAACTTGTACCTTCGTATTATAGGGGACAGTGAATACAAAATGCTACAACAAAAACCAAGGCGATTCGAGAGCAGGTCCCAAACTGAACTTTTCCGAAATTTTGTGTGGGAGGTACCCGAAGATGTGGACCTATTGAGTCCATATTGGAACCTCATCTAAGTCTGGTAGAAATTTCATAATGTGCAATGTATGCACTAAATCGGTTACTTCCTTCAAGAGTTATCGCACGCACAAATTTTCCGAACATTTTCGAACTTTTGTGGGGGAGGTACCGGAAGGAGTGGACCGATATAATCCATCTTTGAACTTGAACTAAGTTTGGACAAAATATTACGAAAGCCAAATTTTGGACTGAATCGGCAGGTCCGTTCGAGAGTTATCTTGCGCTCCAACCACTACACACGGTGCCATAGGGTTTTTTGTAACTTTCAGGCTATTTTCTGAGGAAGTTTGGACTTGCCCCTAATGAAACTTACAGCGTCGTAGAGAACAGCGAATACAACTTGAGTAAACAAAAATCAAAGCGATTCGAGACCAGGTCCTAAACTGAACTTTTTCGAAATTTTGTGTGGGAGGTACCCGAAGATGTGGACCGATTAAGTCCATATTGGAACCTCATCTAAGTTTGGTAGAAATTGCACGATGTGCAAAGTATGGACCAAATCGGTTATTCCCTACAAGAGTTATCGTGCGCACAAGTTTTGCGACAATTTTTGAACATTTGTGGGGGAGATACCTGAAGGAGTGGACCTATATGGCCCATCTTCGATCTTAAATCGAATCTGGACAAAATATTTCGATACCCAAAATTTGAACCGAATCGATTGATCCGTTCGAGAGTTATCGTGCGCACCAGCCAGACAGACAGACAGACGGACAGACAGACAGACGGACGGACATTGCTAGATCTACTCAAAATTGTCTGAAACGGATATCGTACAAACATACTTGGGGTCTAAAACCATTATTTCGATGAGGCACATTTTTGGTCGTATCAAAGTGTAAATACCCTCTTTAGCCTAAAGGCTGAGGGTATAAAAAGAAGGAGAAAGAAAAATGTGAGCGTGAGAAACTCATGTTCAGGAGTCAGAATGAAGTCCGAAAATTTTAGCAGAGTGTAAAACACAAGACTGAAGCTGGATTCAGAGAAACTGCAAATACAATACGTATCACAAGCCTACTCCACACAACTGACCCACATGCTGGTAGATGGCACTTCTTGATCCGATAATGTTGAAGCGCAAAGTCTAAACATGGTTTCCAAAAACCACCACTTAAAAATCTATGGCGTGATAAGGAGTGTCGCAAGGCTACTGAAGAAAGGAACGCGAAACAGAAAAAATAATACGATTATGCAGGATGACATTGGCTGACACAAGATAAGCAGTTACAATAGAAAATAACCTCTCTGAGCCTTTCGACACAAAACGAGGTTTCTGACAAGGTGACAGTCTATCGTGTGACCTACTTAACTTCCTACTGGAAAAGGTCATACGAGATGCGAATGTATATACCAGAGATGAAAATAACACTATATCGTATACAATAAATACATAATGTTACTGTCCTATAAAAATGACAGTCATAATAGCTCGATCAGCGAGAGACGCAACAGCCACCTTTGAAAAATTTAAAAGTTAACAAGTAAAAAAGTGGTAAGTTCGGCCGGTCCGAGGGTATACACCATGAAATACTCTGATCGGTCAGTCGGTACGTTATATGGGGGCTACAATAAAACGTGGACGTATGTCCATATTTTTGTTAGAGGAGTTTCTTGACCACTGGGATCCCTAATTGACAAATTATAGCTAATTCGGTCTACAATGTAGCTTTTAACGTCAAAATACTTGAAATCGGGCGGTACCGTTATATTGGGGCTATACCAATTTTTAGTACAGAAGCTTTTTGGTCATTGGGAACCTGACATGTCAAATTTCAGCTAATTCGGTCAAAAAATGGAACTAAAAGCCCCAAAATACCTTAAATCGAGAGGTACCGTTATATGGGACATGTGCCAAAACGTGGAGCTATCTTCACCATTTTTGTAGCAGAAGTTTTTTGATCTCTAGAAACTTCAAGTGCCAAATTGGAGACAATTTGGGAGGAAAATGTGCCTAAAAACCTCAAAATACCTTAAATCGGGGGGTTCCGTTATATGGGGGCTATACCAAAACGTGGACCTATATAGCCCATTTTCGAACTTGACCTTCCTATGGAAAGCAGAAGCTAGGGTGCAACACTTTAGCTTCTATCTCAATTATTGCGGAGGTTAGAGTGATTACAACTAGCTAGCTGGCTAGATCGTCTTAGAATTTTATCTTGATCAAGAATATATACACCTTATAGGTTCGCAAATGATTAGTTCGATGTGTTACAAACAGAAGACAAACTTAATATACCCTCCATACAATGGTGGCGGGTATAAAAAGAGTCTGACAAAGTGGGTCTGGCTATCAACTGTGATAAGATGAAGTTTATGAGGCAAAACTTTGGTTGTTTGAGAGAAAAATTCTTCGAAAGATTTATGAGCCAATATGCGTTAATGGGGAATACCAGCGTCATATGAACCACGAGTTGTATCAGCCTACCGACATTGATATACATAGTAAAACGTATCGGGTTACAACGATTGCGCTGGCTGGGCCATGTCAGCAGGAGGGATAAATATGCCGTTGCAACAAAGGCATGTGAATACGAACCAAGGAGAGGCCAAAACTCCGATGGAAAGCCATCCATGTTGAAGCTGATATCACTAGACAGCGGAAATTTATGCAACCCATATTTTTGGTCCGATTAATGTAAAATTTTGGGACTGGGCATTTTTTGGCTTTTGAAGCAAAATGCATATTTTCTTTTGAAACAAATATTTCAAGAAAAGGTACAAAAATATTTGTATGTACAATTTTTCTGTTTAAAATTAGAGAAGTGTATAACCACAGCCTCAACTTTCAAAATACCGAAAATCGGGAGGTATCATTCTATGGGGGCTATATGAAGGCCTGAACCTAAACCGACAAAGTTTAGGTAGAAAGTTGTTTACCCATAAGGAAGACTTAATACCAAATTTCAGTCATTTTGGTGGGATATTGAGGCCACAAACTTTAAAATACCGGAAATCAGGAGGTACCGTACTATGGGGGTTATATGAAGCCGAGGACCTATACCGGCAAATTTCAGGTGGAAAGTTTTGTAACCCCAAAGAAGACTTTACACAAAATTTCACCCATTTCGGAGGGGTATTGAGGCCACAACCTTCTAAATACGACGTAGACCTATACCGACATATTTCAGATGGAAAGTTTTATACCTCCAAGGAAGACTTAATATCAAATTTCAGCCATTTCGGAGGGATATTGAGGCCACAACCTTCAAAATACCGGAAATCAGGAGGTACCGTACTATGGGGGTTATATGAAGCCGAGGACCTATACCGACAAATTTCAGGTGGAAAGTTTTGTAACCCCAAAGAAGACTTTACACAAAATTTCACCCATTTCGGAGGGGTATTGAGGCCACAACCTTCTAAATACCAGAAATCCGGAGGTACCGTTCTATGGGGGCTATATGACGACGTAGACCTATACCGAAATATTTCAGATGTGAAGTTTTATACCTCCAAGGAAGACTTAATATCAAATTGCAGCCATTTCGGAGGGATATTGAGGCTACAACTTTCAAAATACCGAAAATCGGGAGGTACCGTTCTATGGGGGCTATATGAAGGCGTGGACCTATACTGACAAATTTCAGGTGGAAAGTTTTATATTCCCAACGAAGACTTTATACAAAATGTCAGCCATTTAAGTGTGATGTTGAGGCCACATCCTTCAAAATATCGAAAATCGGAAGGTATATGAAGACGTGGACTCAGGGTTTAAAATGCTAACGCCATATTAGCAAAAGCACCGAATATTTGCAGCTTTGCCAGCTAAAATTTCTTCGAAATATGTTCAGCAACAATGAACAACGGCAACATGTAGCAACAAATTTCACAAAAATATTGCTAGCGATGCTG
This sequence comes from Musca autumnalis, assembly GCF_047663935.1. Lineage (NCBI taxonomy): Eukaryota > Metazoa > Arthropoda > Insecta > Diptera > Muscidae > Musca > Musca autumnalis. Next base: position 135,328,301 of record NW_027412088.1, on the reverse strand, counting down.
ATGCTATTTGATATCGTCGCTATAATAAAATAGTATTGGTCACGCATACTCATATTTTGCAGCACACATGATCAACACATATCAGAAAAGAGAATAAGCAACAAAGTTTCAACGGCTTAGCCATGTTTTCAGCAAACAATCGTTTTTGGGATTAGTGTTACCAGTGTAATGCATTAAAAATCACGATATAATTACAGTCGAAATCGCTTATAACGTCGGCCAAGGCACCGACGGAATTTGTCGCTATAACCGATATGTCGTTATAAGCGATAGGGCTATAAAGGGCCCCAGAGATTTGGGACTTTCGGATATCGTCGTTATAACCAATATGACGATTTTTATTACTGCGTTGGCAACTCTAATCAAAAAACCACTCTTCGTTGCTAATTCGCAGCGACGAATGGTCGGCCGACTGCTAGCGTGGTTGTCGATTATGCCTAACGAAAAAAAGATTAGGCGTAAAAAACGAAATAAGTAAAAATGCACAAAAATAAATATGCGTTCGGTTGTTTATTTAGCCGTGTGTGTCAATATTGTGTAGCAATTGAAGTGTACAGCTAATGCTAATGTTTTTAGATGCTGGCTTTTAAACCCTGCGCGAACTCATGCGGACAAATTTCAGGTGTAAAGTTGCATACCCCTAACGAAGACTTAATACCACATTTCAGCCATTTCGGTGGGATTTTTAGACCATAAATCCTTGTATATATTTTTGCATATGGTTTTGCATATGCTCATTTTCTGCAAATATGTCAAAATATGGAAAAATTTCTGGGCCTAATTCGTTTTATTTTGTGATAAAACGAGTTTCTGTCTAATCAGATGTTCTCTATGAAAATCCTAACCATATATGCATTTGCATAGGATTCCGCTATCTAGATAGATATCACTAAACATGGCATCCAAAACTGGAGAAGTCAAGTAGAAGATCGGCGCGTTTAGAAATCGCGATTATGGAACATAACATTTTGTTTAGAATATAAAGTCAACTAAGTAAGTACTCGTACTCAATAGTGCTTCACTCATAGAATATATCACTTGCTAATATTCAAATATTTGAAATGAAACAGATCTAAAAACATAAATGTGCCGCGACGTTTATTGCAATACATATTCAAATGGTGAATAAATGTGTTGGGCGTACAGTTATTAATTATAATGATCAACAGTGTTTTAACTTCCTTTAAACGTGATTCCAATTTCCCTCTTCATTTATAAATAAAATTCTCATAAGCGCCGATGCAATTAAAATTAAAAAAAATATATATATTTAGAATAATCCCACGTAAATGTGTGTCTAAAGATTGCAGACATTTTCAATGTTCAAATGTTTACACCATAGTTGTTGCTGATTGTAAGTATGTCTGTAGGTAACATAATGACTTCATAGTTTGGAAAAATACAATTTTCAATTTTCACGATTTTCGTTTAGATGTGAATGTGTGTGTTTTTGTGTGTGCGTTTGAAAATGTCTGATAACACCAAAACAAAATCTTTTGGACAGAAACCGAACGATATTTATATTTACTAATACTCTCGGCACAAACATAGGTATTTACTAGTTTGATGACATAAAAAAGCAAAGGAATCCCGTGATTGTAACTTATCGCACATTGGACCTAGCAACAGGCAAAGAAAACTCCAAACGAACAATATTGAAAGAACACTTTTGCAGCAAATGAAATCAAAAACAATAAAATTAACCAGAAACTTTTTTATGTTTCAAGGAAACTCTTGGAAAAAAAGAGACTCTGAAAAAAGATTTGTATAAAAACAATAAAATGTCTGAAGACACAATCACTTAAAATCACCAGTGAATTGTGTTTCTGTCTGAGTTACTTACTAGACATGCTCAGTTTTTCATGCGGAGCTGTGAAGATGATCATGATGACAGTCGTCAACAACTGATTGGTATCATGCATGTTCTCATCACTGTCGTATTTATCATGTACTGTTGAGGGGGAGACAACAGTAAATAACTAATCAAAATATATTCCAGACACATCCCATCCTCCACACCGAACGATCTTTTCGTGGCGATTTCATATTTATAAAGACCGTAAAGAAAAATATTATCGCCTTGAAAGAAGAATCCCATTTCATGGTACGCTAATGAGTGCCACCCATCATCGTGAATGACGTTGTCGTCATTCTCATCATACATCGTTGTTATTATAAAGATGATCAATTTTTGATAGTATGAATTTGTCTGTCTTCTGCCTAACTTCTATGGGCTTTGACAATAAAACAAACTAAACTTGAAATAACAACAACAATAGACACAATAAAAGACACAGAGTTGTGAATAAGAGCAACATTTCTCAATCAGGGAAAAAAATAACGAAGCATCTACAAGAACGCCAATACAGAATGCATGAAAGAAGAACAGTAATCCACTGTAGTTGAGAGATGTACTTTTACTAAAAATGTTTTTAATGACTTGATGTCTTAATTATATACTTCATTAAAAGCAAGTCAAAATATACACTGCATATTTAAAGCTATGAAACATAAATTACCGATCTTATGAAAATGAAATATATAAATGAAAACAAGTAGGAAAAGCGTTAAGTTCGGTCGGGCCGAACTTTTTATACCCTCCACCACAAATTTCAGCCATTTCGGTGGATTAATGTGGCCACAATCTTCAAAATACCGAAATTCGGAAGGTACCGTTCTATGGGGGCTATATGATGGCGTGGACCTATACCTACAAATTTCTGGGGGAAAGTTTTATATGCCTAAAGAAGACTAAATACCAAATTTCAGCCATCTCGGTGTGATAATGAGGCTAAAACGTTCAAAATATCGAAAATCGGGAGATATTGTATTATGGGGGCTATATCAACACGTGGACCTATATAAACATTTTATGGTAGAAATGTTTCTTAGCCTCTAGAAACACAAAATACAAAGTTACAACCGATTCTTTGGTTAAGTGGGTCTAATACATTCAAAATATATTAAAATGACGCGTACTTTATAAGGGACCTTATGTGGGGGCTATACCAAAACGTGGACCTATATAACCCAACTTTGGTAGGAATATTTTCTGGCCTCTGAAGACACAAAATACCAAATTACAACCAATTCTGTGGTCAAATGGGTCTAATACATTCAAAATATATTAAAATGACGTGTACTTTATATGGGGTCTTATATGGGGGCTATACCAAAACGTGGACCTATATAACCTAACTTTGGTAGGAATATTTTTTGGCCTCTGGAGACACAAAGTACCAAATTACAACCAATTCGGTGGTAAAATGGGCCAAATATCTTAAAAATTCCTTAAAACGAGGACGCGTCACGCGTCATTTTGTATGGGGGCTATACGAAAGCGTGGACCTACATAGCCCACTTTCAATACCAAAAGTCCTACGTAAATATAACATATTTTCCCAAAATTTCGTCAACCTACGTCAATCCGTTCGGACGCTAGAGTGATTTCCACAGACGGACAGACGGACGGACATGGCTATATCGATGTAGAATTTCACGCTGATCAAGAATATATATACTTTGTGGGGTCTACAATGATTATTTCGAGTAGTTACAAACGTAGTGACAAACTTAATATACCCCCATCCTATGGTGGAGGGTATAAAAATATAAGGGAAGGCTATAGTCAAACGGCCGACCATGTGTTACACTACACCGCTACTTTTCAGCATTAGCTTTCGACAGATGAAAACAAATTCTGTAAAAAAATTGCAAATATAATTGTCAAATATTCTCTTTACAATATTTTTTATATTTTGTAGCCGGGAAGAAAAATGTACTTCTAATTGAAAAAACCAAAAAGTAGACAAGTGAGCAAAGGCAATATTCGGGACGGGCCGACTATGTTATACCCTACACCAATACACCTGTGCATGAACTTTTCATTGCTAAAAATTTATTTTAGGGAGATACGAACGTTTTCAATGAACCAAAATAGTTAATAATTTTATATTTGAAAACTGTCGACAATCTACTTGAGAAGCAGAGGTATTTGTCATTAAAATAAATAATAAAGAAACTCTTTCGTTCAAATTTAAAAATGGAAATTGATTCAGAAATCGGAGATATTAAAAATCTGCAGGAAACAAGCGATAAAATGACGGTAACAGTGGAGCTTAAAACGGCGAGAACAGTGTCGGATGTCTTTAAGTCTACCAAGTTGTTAGCTAGAACGAGACCTAAGCGGACCCCGTTTACAAAGGAAAAGGGTGATGCTGTTCCTGAAAAAAGAACTACAGAAAATTAACAAAGATGTCAGGATAGGTGTTCGTGGCGAACAGCTTGTAACAGAAGGAAGGTCTTTCTACTGGAATAATGAAAATAAGCTGATGTGTGGACCAAGTTGTGGTATAGACATAATATTTGTCATAAAAATAAAAAATCTTTATATACTTTTAAACAATCTAATAATTATACACTAAAGATAATAGCTTACAATATTCATGGCTTGGCCAACAAAAACCTTCACCACTGTTGCACTGTTTGCAATATCTAGATAAATTTGATATATTTCTTCTTACGGAAACTTACCTAGAATCAAAAAATCGGGAACATTATTCAAACAAATTTCCAAATTTCCAAACCTATTGGACTCCAGCTACAAGAACTAGTTCTAGAGGAAGAGGAATTGGTGGACAATTATATGGTGTGAGGAAAAAATTAGAAAATAATGGCTTTAAGCATACTTTCACCCGTAGAGATGGACAAGATGTTCTTATATGTGAGATTGAATCAACAAAATTTGAGATTCTTCCCGTATATCTAAGAGCAGCAAACTGGAATGAGGACTTTGAAAAATTGAAGAAGGTTATAGAGGGATATGAGAGCAACAAAATTGTCATTGGAGATCACAATGCCAGAATTGGAGAGGAACAAGTGTTACCTAAAAAGTTACTTGAGAATTGTCTTAGTACAAGAAGACCAAATGATAAATCTATTAATGCTAATGGGAAAAAGTACATAGAAATGTGCAATGATAACGGTCTGGTAATTTAAAATGGTCGCTGCAATGGGGATACGGAAGGAAACTACACTTTCTCAAACAATAATGGAAGCTCAGTGATCGACCTTTGCGCAATTAAAATAGGAATTTTAAATTATGTTCATACCATTTCCCTCTTATTCTGTCATTATCTATGTCTTGCGCACATTTGGAAACTTCAAACAAACCCAACCTCTTGCCAAAACTTATGTGGAGAGAAAGAAACTTACCTGTATACCAAACCACATTAAATAGAAACTTATATAAGTTATCACATAGCTCCAAGCTTAATGAGTTATCCAGTTTAATATGCGAGTCATACCCTAACAGTGAAAACAATACAAGGAAAAGATTCAAAAATAAATGGTTTGATATTGTTTGCTCAAAGGTACGATGAGAAAGCTTAATAAATTTCGTAGATCAGGTAACGCAAACGACAGACATTTAAATCTTCAAGAAAAAAAGAAATATAATAATTTATGTAAGAGCAAAAAACAGGAATATTACCAAAAAATTTAACAAATGTTGCAGTCTGTATCAGATAGCAAAGCCTGGTGGAGGTTAGCAAAGGAAATTAGACAAGTGGATGTCGAGACTAATTGTAACATTCCTGCAGAAGAGTTAAGGTCATATTTTGAAAGGCTCCTAAACCCCAAGTGCAACACGGAACCAATTTATTATGTCCCTAATAACACAGAAGATGGTCCTTTGGACCGAGATTTCACACTTGCAGAACTCATGAAGCAATTAAAAATTGTCAAGACAAATAAAGCCCCAGGGGAAGATTGGATACCAATGAGTTCTTTCCCAACGCTACCGATGAATTTTTAAGAAAACTCTGCAATTCATAAACAAAATATTGAATGGCGATGACGATCTTGAACTATTTCGCACCGCTATAATCTTCCCAATTCACAAAAAGGGTGATGTAACCTATGTATCCAACTTTAGAGGAATATCTTTTTTGAATTGCATTGCTAAGCTGATGATTGGAATGCTGAATACTAGGATCACCGAATGGGCAAACCGATACAAAATACTCAATGAATACCAAGCAATTTTCAGGAAGGGGTACTCTACAATAGATAATTTATTTAATCTGGCTGCAGTAGTCAATATTAAATTAAACGAAAATAAGAAAGTATTTGCCTTCTTCGTGGATTTTAAGGCTGCCTTTGATGGAGTGCCAAGGGATATTTTACTCTTTAAGCTATATGAGATTGGGCTATCAACAAAAATAGTTCGTTTTATTGAGAACATTTATCAACACACAAAGTCTGCTGTTTGGTCCGGTACCGAGATGTCAGAATATTTTAGTACATATACAGGAGTAAAGCAAGGATGTTTGTTGTCTCCTATTCTGTTCGCAATATACTTAAATGATTTGCATGATCAACTTGGTGGGTGGCTATACATAGAAGAAATAAACATACGACTTTTAATGTATGCGGATGACATAGTGTTAATGGCTGATAACCCTTTAATCCTGCAGCGAATGATCGATAAACTTGAAGCTTACTGTCCGAAAGGGGGGATGGAAGTAACCAGCTGAAGTCGGAGATAATGGTTTTTCGAAAAGGGGGTAAACTTTCGAGAAATGAAAAAAGGAAGAAGCCAGCAAAATGTCAATAAACTCGACATGGAAAAATTTTATATGCAGACCATCTGTAAATTTACCTTCGAAATGGAAAATGTTTTTGGCTGTATGTCGTTCCATACACAGCTATGGTGCGCAAATATGGGGAAATTAGTATTTTAACGAGGTGGAAAAACTTTATCGGTATTTCATAATAAAAAGAATATTGAAACTACCAGATTCAACTCCAAACTATATAATATACTTGGAAACCGGGTACGAACCTGGGTATATATATACATATTCTCTCCACATAAGCTACTTGGCAACAGTTTTATTTGACCTTAGCAATCATAGGCTACCAAATATACTCGCCTTGAAACTGGCAAACAGAAATTTATCATGGATCAAAGACTACAAGTCATGTAAATGTCATGACAAATAAAAAAATGTTGGATGGATGCCGGATATAAACTGTTAATTGAATTGAAAGAGAAAGAGTTTGCTCCGTTTATACAAAAGGCACAACAAAGCGAGCATCGGATATATAAATACCTTGATTACGGCATTGGTCCAATGTACTGTAATGAAGCTTTAACGCAAGAACAAATCACGCTTATAATGAAAGCTCGGGGAGATCTACTTCGGTTAAATAGTAACAAACAAGCAAATGCTGATAATCAAACATGCTCCCTGTGTAATGGTCCATTTTATTGGACGGTGCCCAATTTTGAAATACACAAGAGCTAAATTTTTTAATAAAAACGTCTTGGATGCAATTGAAGTTATTAGCATACTAAATGGTGGTGAAGATTTTTGCTGGCTCAATTTATATCAATTTTTAAAAGAGTCATTAAAATACAGAACAATGTTAATTGCAGAATTTAATTACTAAACAGATAAATACTAAAACTAAATAACAACTCAACATCCCAGCTGACGGTTCTCTATATAACCATGCTGGAATATTTTTTATAATTTGTATAGTGTATTGAAGAATTATTATTTTATAATGTTATCTATATATCAGGAATATTGTCAATTATTTCATATTCCATTTCAGAATTAAAGGATAAATTTTTTTCGCGCTACATCAACGATTTTTGATATGTAGGTTAAGAAAAAAATTCCCAGTAGGAATCTGGTCGCGAGCCAGTTTTTGGTTGTTGCGGACAAAAGTTATCGCGCTTTTATTTCGCTTTTTAAGAAAGAAAATATTATAAAAACGCTAATTATTTTAATGAGCACAATTGTTACAAAAAAGTTCTCTCGAAGTGACTTCAGCGAGTAGATTGCATAATACCTGCAAAATGTTACACAGAATTCGCGGAATGTAAATAAAATTGATAAATTATTGAATATAATTCCACTTTTTTCAAAATTAAGGCCCATTTAGTGGTCATATAATTACATAAAAAATTGTTGTGGATCCTAACTTCACGGCGAATCAAATGAGACTGCAATCATACAGATTGGTGTTATAGTTTGGATGTTCAGCGAAAATAAGCACATATTTTGGTCAAAAAATAATTTTTTGTTTGAAAAAATATTTTTTTCACATGCATTATGTAGTAGAAAATATTGTAAAAATTTATAGGAATACTTCCTTAATTTTGCTTAAATCTCCTAACAAAATAGGCAGATTTTGCTTTATTGACATTCATATTAAAGCTTTCCCATTAGGGAAGCTAATTGGGTTGATGAGGATATATGTCAAAGCTTCTGAAATGGAAATAGAGGTCAAATAACCCATTTTTATTTATATGCATTTTAAAATACGTGTAAATCGCGTAATTATCAAAATCATTTTGTCCGCATGTGATTTTCATGTACAGCAAGACCATATCTGTTAATTTGTATATATTTTTCGAAATTGAATTTGGAGGCTAAGATGTAGCATCAGCTGCATCTTAGCATTAAAATACCTATAAAATATCGCTAATTTGCGCAAAGTGCATACAATTTTTGTCCGCATCCGATTTCAATGTCCACCATGAAAATCTACATCGATATATATCTATTTCAAGGCGATCACTTAAGAACCGTGGATGTAGCATCACACACTATTTTTTGGGATAAAATGAATGTAGCTCCCTTATCAGTGAAGTTTTCAAATCTCTGTTTCCGCAAAAACGAAGATGCTGTATTAGTTGTTCCATTGCAGTGGAAACGAACCGCAGAAAACGCGATAAAATACGCGATATTTCCAAAAACAATTTTAGTTGATTTTTCTACTTTGGACTTTCTTGTAACTCGCGTTTTAGTAGATGGATTTTTACGGGGAATGATTTATTAGATCCGGCTCGTAAAAAACTAAAATGTGCAATCAAGTACGAGAAAATCGAATGACAATTGTAAAAATTAGGCCCGAAAAATATGTTTTTTACAAAAATGTTCGCACAAAATTTCCGCATTTGGATGTAGATTTCTATGAAGCTGTGCAGACTACATTCACATTAGTCGTATCAAATAACTCAAAATCGCAAGTACTACAATCCTATATATGATTTTTTGAAAAACCTGTTTGCGGAATGAAATTAGAAGAAATTTTCAAAAAACACTGTAAATCTGGCTTCAAAATGTCAGCATCATTTAATGGTAGAAGCAGTTCAAATTTTGAAAAGTAATACATTAGTGAGATGATCCTTATTTAGCTTGCTTCTACTTTTACGTTGACAGGAAAATCGAGAGAAGTGTGGTTTACTCACAAATCGAGAGAAAACAAAAAAAGACATGGTGGCCTCAACCCATTTTACCCATTTTTTAACATAAATATAGCCACAGCTTCCACACAAATTATCTTTTAAGGCCAATATTTTTTGCCACGTCCAACAACATTTCATTTTATTCAAAAATATTTAATTTGTATAATATAGAACCACAAGTCGCTATACTAAAAGGGAAAACCTTGGCTTCAGCTATGTTAAATTTTCAAAAATATTGGTGATATATATAATAGAAAAATGTTTGTATGTTTGTTTGTTTGTTTGTTTGAAATTTATAGACTCAAAAACCGCTGAACCGATCTTGCTGAAATTTTCAGGGTATATTACTACATCGCCTGAAAGTAACATAGGCTATAAAAAGTTTCGAAATTCCGCTCTGATCCGGAGATATAGCATCAGAATCGGAGGTACCTCCAAAAAATTTAAACTTTGTATGCAAATATCTATAGAACGGTTACAGATACAGACTCCAAATTTGAAATGTGTGATGGATTTTAGCCTAAAAATAAATGTGCCAAAATATATCGAAATCGGTCCAGATTTGGATATAGCTCCCATATATATTTTCGTCCGATTTCAAGTATTTGATGTACCAAACACGCTGTATATGTCCGATTTCCATGAAATTTGGAATGCGTGACGGAACGTGGCTTATAACAAAATGTACCAAACTATATCGAAATCGGTCCAGATTTGGATATAGCTCCCATATATATTTTCGTCCGATTTCAAGTATTTGATGTACCAAACACGCTGTATATGTCCGATTTCCATGAAATTTGGAATGCGTGACGGATCGTGGCTTATAACAAAATGTACCAAACTATATCGAAATCGGTTTAGATTTGGATATAGATCCCATATATATTTTCGTCCGATTTCAAGTATTTGATGTACCAAACACGCTATATATGTCCAATTCTAATGAAATTTGGAATGTGTGACGGAATTTGGCCTATAAGTAAATGTACCAAACTATCGGAAATCGGTTCAGATTTGAATATTGCTCCCATATATATTTACGTCCGATTTCAAGTATTTGGTGTACCAAACACGCTATACATACATGTCCGATTTCAATGAAATTTGGAATGTGTGACAGAATTTGGTCTATAACTATATGTTCCATTATACATCGATATCGGTTCAGATTTGGATATAGCTCCCACATATATTTTCGTCTGATTTCAATGACATTTGGAATGTGTGATAGAATTGGCCTATCTATCTTCTATATATATAAAATTGAAATTTGTTTGTACGTTTGTTTGTTTGTGCCTTATAGACTCGAAAACCGCTGAACAGATCTTACTGAAATTTTTAGGGTACATTGCTACATGGCCTGGCTATATCATTTTTTGAAATTTCGCGGTGATCTGGAGATATAGCATCAAAACCGGAGGTACCTCCAGAAAATGTAGAATTTGTATGCAAATATCTTTAGAACTATTACAGATACAATCTCCAAATTTTGTATGTGTGACAGAATTTGATGTAGAAATAAATTTACCAAATTATATCCAAATCGGTTCAGATTTGGATATAGCTCCCACATACATATATTTTCGGCCGATTTCCTTATTTTATGTACCAAACACGCTATATATGTCCAATTTCGCTGAAATTTTGAATGTCTGACGCAATTTGTTCTAGAAATAAATATGCCGAATTATATGGAGATTGGTTCAGATTTTCATATAGCTCCCATATACATATATTTCCGCCGATTTCCATATTTTATGCACCAAACACGCTATATATGTCCAATTTCGCTAAAATTTAAAATATGTGATGGATATTGGCCTAGAAATATATGTGCCAATTTATATCGAAATCGGTTCAGATTTGGATATAGCTCCTACGTATATTTTCTGCCGATTTCATGTATTTGAGGCACCAAACACGCTATTGATATCCAATTTCAATAAAATTTGGAAAGTGTGACTGAACTTGGTCCAGAAATACATGTGCCAAATTATATCGAAATCGGTTCAGATTTGGATGTAGCTCCCATATATATTTTCGGCCGATTTTCCGCATTGGATGGACCAAACACGCTGTATATGTCCAATTTCGCTGAAATTTGGAATGTGTAACGGAATTTGGTCTAGAAACAAATGTGCCAATTATATCGAATTCGGTTCATATTTGGATATTGCCCCTATATACATTTTCGGCCGATTTCCTGTAATTTATGCACCAAACACTGTGTGTATGTCCAATTTTGCTGAAATTTGGAATGTCTGACGGAATTTGGTTTATACATAAATGTGCCAATTATATCGAAATCGGTTCATATTTGGATATTGCCCCTATATATATTTTCGGCCGATTTGCTATATTTTATGCACCAAACACGCTATTTATGTCCACTTTCAATGTAATTTGGAATGTGTGACGGAATTTGGTATAGAAATGAATGTGCCAAATTATATCGAAATCGGTTCATATTTGGATATTGCACTTATATATATTTTCGGCCGATTTCCTGTAGTTTATGCACCAAACACGCTATGTGTGTCCAATTTCGCTGAAATTTGGAATGTGTGACGGAATTTGGTCTAGAAACAAATATTCCAAATTATATCAAAATCGGTTCAGGTTTGAATATAGCTCCCATATATATTTTCGGCCGATTTCTTGCATTTGTGGACCAAACACGTTATGTATGTTCAATTTCATTGCAATTTGGAATGCGAGACTGGATTTGGTGTAAAAATAAATGTGCAAAATGATATCGAGATCTGTTCAGATCGGAATATAGCTCCCATATATATTTTCATGTTTTTGTTACATATGTCTAATTTGAATGAAATTTTGAAGATTAAGAAGTCATCATTATATACACAAGTACAAGTAAAAATACCATAGTAGCTCCAAAACAGCCCTGAATGGGTAGAGAACGCCTTCATATCTCCTATATTTATACGTTAAGATATTAAAAAAGCATTCCATTATATTTTATCTAAGTCGGGGTAGCAAAGCGCACCGGGTTCAGCTAGTACATATATAAAATTGAAATTTGTTTGTCTGTCTGTTTGTTTGTTTGTGCCTTATAGACTCGAAAACCGCTGAACAGATCTTACTGAAATGTTAAGGGTACATTGCTACATGGCCTGGAATGAAAATAGGCTATATCATTTTTTGAAATTTCGCGTTGATCTGGAGATATAGCATCAAAACCGGAGGTACCTCCAAAAAATTTAGATTTTGTATGCAAATATCTTTAGCACTATTACAGATACAATCTCCAAATTTTGTATGTGTGGCGGAATTTGGTGTAGAAATTTGGATATAGCTCCCACATACATATATTTTCGGCCGATTTCCTTATTTTATTTACCAAACATGCTATTTATGTCCAATTTCAATGAAATTTGGAATGTGCGGCGGAATTTGTTTTAGAAATAAATGTGCCAAATTATATCGAGTTTGGTTCAGATTTGGATATAGCTCCCATCTACATATATTTTCGGCCGATTTCCTTATTTTATGCACCGAACACGCTATATATGTCCAATTTCGCTGAAATTTAGAATGTGTGATATTGGCCTAGAAGTATATGTGCAAATTTATTTTGAAATCGGTTCAGATTTGGATATAGCTCCTATATATATTTTTTGCCGATCTCATGTATTTGAGGCACCAAACACACTATATACATATGTCCAAATTCACTGAAATTTGGAATGTGTAACGGAATTTGGTCTAGACATAAATGTGCCGAATTATATCGAAATCGGTTCAGATTTGGATATGGCTCCAATGTATATTTTCGGCCGATTTTCCACATTTGATGCACCAAACATGCTATATATGTCCAATTTCGCTGAAATTTGGAATGTGCAGCGGAATTTGTTTTAGAAATAAATGTGCCAAATTATATCGAGTTTGGTTCAGATTTGGATATAGCTCCCATATACCTACATTTTCGGCCGATTTATTTATTTTATGCACCAAACACGCTATATGTGTCTAATTTCGCTGAAATTAAGAATGTGTGATGGATATTGGCCTAGAAATATATGTGCCAATTTATATAGAAATCGGTTCGGATTTGAATATAGCTCCTATATATATTTTCTACCGATTTCATGTGTTTGAGGCACCAAACACGCTATTTATATCCAATTTCAATAAAATTTGAAACGGGTGACTGAACTTGGTCTAGAAATACATGTTCCAAATTATATCGAAATCGGTTCAGATTTGGATGTAGCTCCCATATATATTTTCGGGCGATTTTCCGCATTTGATACACCAAACACCCTATATATGTCCAAATTCACTGAAATTTGGAATGTGTTACAGAACTTGGTCTAGAAATAAATGTGTCAAATTATATCGAAATCGGTTCAGATATGGATATAGCTTCCATATATATTTTCGGCCGATTTTCCACATTTGATGCACCAAACACGCTATATATATCCAATTTCGCTGAAATTTGGAATGTGCTTTAGAACGTGGTCTAAAAATAAATGTGCCAAATTATATCGAAATCGGTTCAGATTTGGATATAGCTCCTTTATATATTTTCGGCCGATTTCCTGTATTTTATGCACTAAACTCGCTATATATGTCCAATTTCGTTGAAATTTGGAATGCGTAACGGGGTTTGGTCTAGACATAAATGTGCCAAATTATATCGAGATCGGTTCAGATTTGAATATAGCTCCCATATATATTATCGGCTGATTTCCTGTATTTTATGCACCAAACACGCTATTATGTCCAATTTCGTTGAAATTTGGAATATGTGACGGATGTTGGCCTATAAGTAGATGTTCCAAATTATATCGAAATCGGTTCAGATTTGGATATAGCGCTCATATATATTTTCGGCCGATTTCATGTATTTGATGCTCCAAACACGCTATATATGTCTGATTTCAATGAAATTTTTAACGTGTGACGGATATTAGCCTAGAAATATATGTGCCAAATGATGTCGAAATCGGTTTAGATTTAGGTGTAGCTCCCATATATATTTTCGTCCGATTTGATGAACTTAATGCACCAAAATCGCTCTATATGTACGATTTCAATGGCATTTGGAATTTATGACGAATATTGGCCTGGAAATAGATGTTCAAAATTATATCGAAATCGGTTCAGATTTGGATATAGCGCCCATATATATTTTCGGCCGATTTCATTTATTTGATGCACCAATCACGCTGTATATGTCCGATTTCAATGACATTCGAAATGTGCGACGGAATTTGGCCTAGAAATAATTGTGCCAAAATATTTCGAAATCGGTACAGATTTAGATATAGCTCCCATGTATATTTTCGGCCGATTTCATGTATTTGATTTGATATATACGTCCCATTTCAATGAAATTTGTATCATGGAGTAAAAATTATCAATAACAGAAGCAGTTATCCTAAGAATAATTTAAGGTGTCGCAATAGGCTGAATATATTACAAGTATCCTCAAACTTAAGTTACACAATTTTAGTGTTGTTCCTAATTTAATTATCTTCTTTAAAGGAGAGAGTGGACTCAGGAGTGTTAGAGTATATACAATTTGTAAATGTGACCTACGTAGGACTTATTCATTTATTTTTCACTTAGTAGGGGTAGCGAAGCGCACCGGGTTAAGCTAGTACTATATATAATTGGAATAGCTTAATAGCATCAATGTCAAACATTTGTATTAACTTAAAGGTCAGATGGCCTAGTTTCACTATCAAGCTCTTCCCTTGGAATAAGTCCAAAAGAAGCAGATATATACCCACCCATTGCAAATAAAATTCCACAAATTGGAAATTGGAATAGTTGAACGTCTATTCTTATCTCTAGTATTTGACAACTTTTGGTAACCATATTGGTCAATTTAAAGCTCAGAATGCCGTCACATGTGAGTTTAAATTGGTTTCTTGTCGATATTCCATTGCACTTCTGAGAATAACAGTTTTCGCACATTCTCTACTTAACAGAATGTTGTTATGATATCGACAACATTTGTTGAATTGCATCCAACCAAAGCAGGAATATTCGTCAATACAATTAAAATCAAAAAATAAAAATGTCGAGCTTTGCTTTTGGATTACACCTATTAAAAGCGGAGATATTAGCATAAGAATAAAACGTTGAATTTTTCTCGCCATATATATGTACGTTTTTGCCAATTCTGATTTCTGAATCTTACCCTACCATCACCATAATCTTTAGCCTTCTTCCTGTCTGGGACCCCAAATAAGCCCCAAAATTTCGTTAAGATCCGATAATATAATAAAAAAATGCGATTACAAAATCGTGATTACAAAAAAGGGAATACGGGATGTATTATCGACTATTGCGATATCTCCATTCTTTGACCATTAAGGTGAACTCTTCTCTTTCCATTGACAGCCTTTGCTTTTGGAGACATTTACATAAGAATAAAACATTATATTTTCCCAATATAAGTTTTTTGGCATTCCGACTCCTGAATATTATCTGACCATCATCAAAATCAATAGGAACGCCCATCAACACCAAAAATTTCACGACGATCCGATTAAAATTGCGGCCCGTAGCGTGATTACAATGTTTAGATGGACAGACGGACGGACGCACATAGCCAGATCGACTCAGCACGTCGAGACATTCATTTTGCAATATATATATGTATGTATACTTTTTGGTGTAGGGTATAAATACAACAGCATCCTGGCATTGTGAGAAATAAAATGAAGCCTAAGTTTAGAAGATTGGAGCCATTATATTCATGTTATTTGCAAAAATACGAATTGAATATGAAGAAAAATAAAACCATATTATTAAAATTTTTATTCTTTTATAGGAAAAGTTGAAGAAAAAATGTTTGAGTTCATGATCATTGCAACTAAATGCTGCCTTATATTTTTCCAATTGGCGAACATTTATTGATCATTATATTTAATCAGAATATTTCCAATTGGGGCATAAAATTAAAATAAAGTAATATTGAATATTACAACACTTGCGTCCGATTTTCCAACACTGCGAATGAATCCATTTTATTTGATATACACTTTGTGAAATTCTATTTGGCGACCACGATGTAGCATCATAATGTTCGTAGACCCATACTTATATACCAAAATGAATGCCTCGAGGATCTGGCTATGTGTGTCCGTCTGTGCATCTAAACCTTGTAATCACGCTACAGGTCGCAATTTTGATCGGACCGTCACACAATTTTGGGTATTGATGGGGGTCCCGGAGGGGAAGAACCATGGGTGTAGCCAGGAATAGTTAGGGAGGAGCAGCTGCCCCCTTAGATCTACAAAACAGTTCATTTGTATGTAAAAAATTATAAATATTACGAAAAAACAAGCATTCCTGGCTACGCCCATGGGAATAAGCCTATTGATTGGTGACGGTCGGATAATATTTAGAGGTCGGAATGGGCAAAAAACTTATTTGGAGAAAAAGTCAACGTTTTTTTTCAAAGCGAATATCTCACCGTCTATAAAGGGTATACCAAAAGCAAAACCTGACGATGAAAGTAGAAAATGTCACCTTTCTAAAGATGTAAAATAGGTTGCTGTAGGTGTAGCCCAGTCAAAATAGACATGCGTATAAGGGGGAAATAGCAAAAAATCACACAAAGCTGAATTTTAGTGGAAAGATAGGGTTTGCCATTTGAAGTAACTTCTAATAAGTCCCCATCGATCCCATGTGTGCAAACGAAGATATTCAGGGTCAAAGGTGATTTTTTTGGTGGCCTTACGATTACACATGTGGGTTAAATGGGCTATTTTTGCATAAAATGACTCCAACATGGAATATCTCTACTTAACACGCTCCGATTTTGATGGAATTTTTTTTAAAAGATAGGTATAATTTCGGTCTTCAACGAAATATAATTTTTTGGGGTTTATTTTAGCCGGTTATTTTAGCCGTTTCACATGAATATGTGCGTTTCCCTTAGAAGTGCGTGTAAGTGATGTATTTTTAGAACCGCGTTTCAGTCACCTTTTGATTAGACACATCGTTTTCAAGAAAAAGTCCGAAAACCTAAAAAATCTATAAATTATGACCTCTGACCCCGAATAACTGTGTTTGCACACATGGGATTGATGGGGACTTTTAGGACATTGCTTCTAATGACTAGCCCTAGCTCTCCACCAAAATTCAGCTTTGTGTTAATTTATGCTATTTCAATGCCTATTTTGACTGGGTTAGTGGTCAAACAACAAATATATCGCAATAGTCGCTAATGAAATCCCATTTTCCCTTTTTTTAATCACGTCGCAATTTTGATTGGATGGTCACGAAATTTCTGTGGTTAATAGGGCTCCCAGTAGAGTTTGGGAATTCCCGACTTTTTTTCATTCCCGGGAAATCGGGAATGAAAATTTCTCATTCCCGGGAACCCGGGAATTCCCTATGGTAATTCCAATTCGTGGGGCATAGACGTGACAGAGATTATTCCTGACTAATTAGCGGAGGTTATATAAAATATCTGTTTGCAACTACCATCCTAGCAAAGCTTCCTTGATATCAAAGAGTTCTGTCCGATTATATTTTTAAAGTCAACTATATTGTATGTTCTTCTTATGATTCGAAATGCGTGTTGATCATATAACAAATCCGTTTATAACGAATTTACACGGTTGACCTTTTGGGTACACGGCGCACGTTGGCACCAATGATATAGAGCCGTACTGACATGAACATACATACGATTGTTATTACTGGTTTCCAATCCTAATATGCTCTATTTGCCACTTACACATTATACACTGTTTTATATTGCAAACAATAATTCGAATTCCTTCAAGAATGCCACCAATAAAAATTTAGACTAGAACAACCATGATAAACTAAAAATTAAGAATTATGTGAGGCTATACAGACTTCGAATTCCAAAAAAACACGAATTATCGAGAAGACCAGTACATACATATGTATTTTATACGAATTATGGCGATTTTTTCAATGGGCCCGCAATTACTAATAATCGGGGCAGGAATTATGGCCATTCTATTATATTTCCAATATTAAATAACTATTAGGCAAATAATATATGACTTATACATGAAAATAAATATACCCGTATTCCCGGGAATTTCAAAAAATTTTCCCGGGAAATCCCGTTCAAAAAATTTCTGGAATTCCCGGGAAATCCCGGGCCGGGAATTCCCGACCAGAAACTCTAGCTCCCAGAGAGGAAGAAGTATATTGAGTTTGGTGATTGTCGGGTAATATTCAAGTGTCGGAATGGGAAAAAACATAAGTTTTTCAAATTCAAAGTTTTATTCTTATGCGAATATCTCCACTTTTATACCCTCCACCATCACGGTGCGCTTTAAATAAATTTAAGTGAAAGGTGCTTACACCTGGGAAGTTTTTGCGGATTCTGAAACTACAATGTTCAGAGATGAGAAAAATCAAAAAAACAAAAAAATCGCTGGAGGGATTTTCAAATAAATCGCAAAGTTCACATTTTTAGGGGTTTCTTATGTTTTCACGCTTTTACTTGGAAACCGCAAGTCCTATCGAAATGGGACTTAGGAAAATATTGTAGCAGTGAAAATCCTCTACAAGATTGACCTTAATGGTATTTTCGTAGGTTTTACCATTTTTGAGATATTGAAGTTCAAATTGGGACTGTATCGCCTCCTTATAAAACAATGTTAAGCTCGATGCGCCCGCCTTAACTAACTTTAAACGAAAATCTCTTATGCCTGGGAAGTTTTTGTGGATTCTGAAACAGCAATGTTAATAGATGAGAAAAATCCATAATCAAGAAAAAATCACTAAAGGGATTTTAAAATAAATCGCGGTCAAAGTTCACATTTTTAGGTTTATTTCAGATGTTCAGGATTTTGCTTGGAAGCGGCAAGTCCTATCGAAATGGGACTAAGGAAAATATTGTAGCAGTAAAAATCCTCTACAACATTTTCTCGATTTTTTGAAAAATCCCTTTAGCGATTTTTTTTGTTTTCGGTTTTTTCTCATATATTAACATTGCTGTTTCAGAATCCGCAAAAACTTCACAGGTATAAGCGATTTTCGTGTAAAGTTAGTTAAGGCACATCGTGCCTGACATTGTTTTATAAGAAGGTGATACAGTCTGTGCATTGTCCCAATTTGAACATGTAAGGTCAATCTTGTAGAGAATTTTTACTGCTACAACATTTTCTTTCTTTTCATTGCTTGCAGTTTCCAAGTAAAACCGTGAAAACAGAAGAAACCCCTAAAAATGTGAACTTTGATCGCGATTTATTTGGAAATCTCTCCGGCGATTTTTTTTGTATTTTTCTCATCTCTGAACATTGTAGTTTCAGAATCCGCAAAAACTTCCCAGGTGTAAGCACTTTTCATTTAAATTTAGTTAAGGCGCACCGTGCCATAGTATAGAGGGTATACTAAGTTTGTTTTTCTATTTGTAACGCATAGAAATGATCAGGATAAAGTTCTGAGTCGATATAGCCTTGTCCGTCTGCTGCATTCCCTCCAGCGTCCACAATAATTGAGCTAGAACGCTGTATTTGTGCACCCGAGTGTCTTCGAAGATGGGCTATATCGGCCCACGTTTTGTTATAACTACACCTCCCGATTTTCGGTATTTTGAGGATTTTAGCTACAATTTTCAACATAACTAACTGACATTGACATTTAAAGTTCTCAGTTCTCTCTCACAAAACTTCTTCACTAAAAATCGTCAACATAGGTCCATGTTATGGTATAGCCCCTATATAATGGCATCTCCCGATTTTCGGTATTTTGAGGAACTATCTGTAATTTGGCATTTAACGTTCTCAGTGGCCACGGAACTTCTCCACCAAAAATCGTCAATATAGGTCCATGTTTTGGTATAGCCCCCATATAAAGGTACCACCCGACTTTCCGTATTTTTAGGATTTTAGCTATATTTTTTGACCAAATACTTTAATTTAATATCTAAGGTTCGCAGTGGTTACAAAACATCTACACGAAATTTTTTCAACATAGGTCCATGTTTTGGTATAGCCCCCATATAACGGTACCTCCCGATTTTCGGTATTTTTAAGATTTTAGCTACAATTTTTAACCGAACTATCTGTAATTTGACAGTTGAGGTTCCCAGTGGTCACAAAACATCTCCTCCAAAAATGTTCAACATAGGTTCATATTTTGGTATAGCTCCCATATAACGGTACCTCCCGAGTTTCGGTATTTTGAGAATTTTAGCTATAATTTTTAACCGAACCAGCTGATATTTGACATTTGAGGTTCTCTGTGGTCTTGAAACTTAGCACCAAAAATTGAACTAGGTGTAATTTGACATTTGAAGTTTCAGTGGTCACGAAACTTCTTCACTAAAAATCGTGAACATAGGTCCATGTTTTGGTATAGCTCCCATATACGGTACCATTATTGGTATTTTAAGGGTTTTTTGGCTTTCGAGGTTCCCTGCAATTATAAAACTTTTCAACCAAAAATTGTAAATATATGTAGATACGTTGATATATACATAGGTCCATAGGCGGTACCTTTTACCTGGCTGAATACATTTTTATACCCTACACCACTATGTGGTAAGGGGTATTATGTGTTAGTGCATTTGTATGTAACATACAAAAGGAAGCGAGATAGACCCATAGTTCCTTCTAGGGATATACATAGAATCACTTTCTGAGTCGATTTATGCATGTCCGTCCGTCCGTTCGCAACATACAGGTCGCATTTGTTGACCGATTTCGCTGAAAATTGGGGAATACCATTTTTTAGCCGTCGGAAGATCAAGTTCGAAGATGGGCTGTATCGGTCCAAGTTTTGGTATAGCCCCCATATAACGGTACCTCCCGATTTAAGGTATTTTAAGGATCTTAGCCGCATTTGTTGCCCAAACCAGCTGAAATTTTACATTTGAGGTTCCCAATGGCCGCGAAATTGCTCCACTAAAAATTGTCAAGATAGGTCCACGGTTCGGTATAGTCCCCATATAACGATACCTTCCGATTTAAGGTATTTTATGGATCTTAGCCACATTTTTTGCTTGAACTAGCTGAAATTTTACATATGTGGTTCCCAGTGGCCACGAAATTTCGCCACTTAAAATTGTTAAGATAGGTCCATGTTTTTTTGTAGCCCCCATATAACGGTACCTCCCGATTTTAGGTATTTTAACGATTTTCCCCAAATATGGCTCCAATTTGCCATTTGGAGTTTAATGAGTTCAAAAAATTTACTTTAATGTTTGTTTTGGGTTATTAAAAAACTTCTGGTGTAGGGTAGTACATAGTCGGCCCCGCCCGACTTTGGTCTTTTCCTACTGGTTTAGATTAGGTTAGATAATGTAGGCATTTGGGGTATCCATGGTCGAAAAATGTTTCCACCTAAAATTGTGAAAGGAAACTATTTATGGGGGTAAATCAAGTTCGGCCGAACTTAACGTTTTTTACTTGTTTTATTTGAATTGTACTGACGAGTATCTCAGCTTTGGTTGGATGCGTTTCAACAATGAAGACATTCTGGGCTTTAAAATGTTCCCAATTGCGTTACCAAAATTGGTGAAATGCTTGTGATGTTGAAAAAGACGCTGGGATATCCCAATTTCCAATTTATGGGACAAATGATCATGAATCAAATGATCATGAAAAAAAAACCGTATATGTATGTGTGAACGCCAGTCGTAAGTGTAAATCAAGAACAAAAAGTCCAAGGTCCGTAGAGTGAAACAGAGAGTTTCCCAAGGTGGGGTGATATCCCCGGAACTGTTTAAACCGGTGATGCTCAAAATTGTTTGTGCATTGGTCTCTCTGAGCGAGACTTTCCTTTGCCAAACCACGACAGATGAGAATAAAGAGAAAATATGTTGTTGTTGCAGTCACGTTAACGTATATGGGCGATCTTGGCTGGTTTAAACTCTACCTCTCCTGTATTCCACCCCCTTATTGAGATCGTAACATATGCGGATGATTGCACGATCTTGGCATCAGTACCTTCCCTGATGTCATTTGTGAAAAGCTGAACACCTATTTGACTGATCTTACCACCTTTATCCACGCGAAGAATATGCAAATCTCCGCCACTACGTCTGCCGCCAATCTGTTCACCACATGGACTGCAGAGGTGAGCACTGAGATGAAAGTCACGGTCGATGCTGCAGAATTCCGACTACTACCTTCCCCAATATTCTAGAGGTCACATTCGACTTCATAAATACAGGAGACTAATCTGGCCAGCGGCATCAGACTCAACTCTCATGCAAATTTTATAATCGTTAGACAGGGCGGAACAAATTTCCTTTACCGACAGTTTGCAATTTTTTTTTTTTTTCAAAAATCGTAAGTTTCTTTTAATAGCCGGCCTTCGGCCGGGGATTTGAAACTTTCTCCTACGGACAGGAGTCAATATCGGGAACGGGAACAACATTTACTTTTAAATTATAATTTTTCTCTAAGTAGTCGGCCTTTAAACAAGGGAATTTTCGGAACTTCAGAGGCCCATATCTCGGGAAGTATACATTTCCCCAACAAATTATACAGCATTGGAATCAGCATAAAAAGCACTATCTGTGATCATTTTTTTCATATTTTTTCGAATACTGTCGGTAAAGGAAAGATATGCCTGGCTTCACGTATTATGTTGAAACTTCATAGAGTCAACAGCCGCCCCTTATGTGCTAGAAAGAGAGCGAGAATATCTTACAAATATTTCCTGCGGCAAAGCGTCATAGCCAGGTGGATTAATACGTATTTATCACACGGCTGCAGGATGACGTGTGGACCAACGTGACCATCTTAACGACAGTGATTAATAATCTGGCCAGCAAATACCGTGCTCAAATTAGTTCTGTAAGATGACACAACACATAGAAGGACAAAGCTCCCAGGAACATGGACATGCTAAATGTCGGTGTAATATCGCCAAAACGGACATTGACACATTGCGGTAGTAAATTCGGCCCTGCATTAATTCTACTAACTTTTTTAGTGATGGGCATACACCTCAAAAAGATCCGTTGCACCACTGTGTAGGGACAATGAAGATGCTGTGATTATATTTTAAACAATAAACATACGATCGTGTACCATCTACATAAATATACACGTACATACATATTTACCATCTAAGGTTGCTGATCTTCTGCTCGAACTTGTTGACTAACTTCTCCATCCGATACACTCAACTCCACACACAGTCAAGACTACATTCGGCAGATTTCTTAAGACGGAGTGTCTACGGAGTTTAGCATGTGGCACGAGTGGTGATTGTAGTTTAGTTTATTGTATTGTGTCGGCTGAACTAATCTAAGGTGACGTAGTTGTCAAAGACATGACTTTAGTTTTTCACAACAAAAACAACAACGACATGGTTTGTCACAACAAAAGTTTCGTTGTCTTTTAAATCGAAATCACAGTGCCGAAGAAAAACAAAAACAACTCAAAAATTCATAATTCAAAGATCCTCTCGCTTCTGACGGCTCAGTGCAAAAGCGTTAGGATCAGACCTAGGAACGGACAAACGGACGGACTAATCATCGGGTGGAGACGTTCACAACGGTTAGGACAGGCTGACAGACCGACAGACACACCAATAGATAGCATGTTGGATGGGTTGCCTTGTCTGTCTCTATGCCAACATCATCGACTGCATTGTCGCTCGGCATCGATGTGATGTTCAATGTGTAACATTCTGTTGTGGCAGCCAACACTCAGTTCGGAGACGAAATTTATTTTCATATAAATATTTCAGTACTTCGAGAGGAAAACATCAGTTATTGTTTAGATTTCCATAACAACGGTTTTGTGTAGAAAAAGAACAAAAGGTTCAAGTTTCGCAGGCGAAAAACAAAAGTTCTCGCAATCTTTTGAGAACATAGCAGGATTATTTTGTAATCCTGAACAAACCAACCTTAACATCAATTCCTTAACATAATTCGAACAGAAGTGCAAACCGAGTGCAATGTGGAAGTTGGTGTGTGTTACATTAGCGATATCAACAGTTTTAGCGCGACCCGAACCACCAGTTAATTCATATTTACCACCTTCGAGTAGTTATGGAGCACCCGGTGCGGATGGAGGTTCAGGAGGTTCCCCATTGGCTCCTTCGGATTCATATGGGGCACCAGGTTTAGGTGGAGCTGGAGGTTCTGGCCAAGCACCTTCTTCTTCATACGGTGCCCCCGGTTTGGGTGGTGGTAGTGGGGGAGCACCATCTTCAAGTTATGGTGCTCCTGGTGCAGGTGGTGGTTCTAATGGTAATGGATTTGGAAGTCCCTCTTCCAGTTATGGAGCACCAGGCGCAGGTGGAGCAAATGGTAATGGTGGTGGCAAGCCTTCATCAACCTATGGTGCTCCTGGTGCTGGTGGTTCTAATGGTAATGGTGGTGGCAGGCCTTCATCATCCTATGGAGCTCCTGGTGCTGGTGGTTCTAATGGTAATGGTGGTGGTAGGCCTTCATCAACCTATGGCGCTCCTGGTGCTGGTGGTTCTAATGGCAACGGTAATGGTGGTGGCAGACCTTCATCAACCTATGGAGCTCCTGGTGCTGGTGGTTCTAATGGTAATGGTGGTGGTAGGCCTTCATCAACCTATGGCGCTCCTGGTGCTGGTGGTTCTAATGGCAACGGTAATGGTGGTGGCAGACCTTCATCAACCTATGGAGCTCCTGGTGCAGGTGGTTCAAATGGCAACGGTAATGGTGGTGGCAGACCTTCATCAACCTATGGAGCTCCTGGTGCTGGTGGTTCTAACGGCAACGGTAATGGTGGCAGCAGACCTTCCGACAGTTATGGTCCTCCTGCTTCGGGTATTAGCGGTCGCAACGGCGGCGGCGGTGCTGGAGGCCGTGGAGGTCAACCTAATCAAGAATATTTGCCACCTAATCAGGGAGGCGGTCGCAATGGAGGAGGTGGAGGCAACAATGGTGGCGGTGATAACGGTTACGACTACTCTCAAAATGGTGGTGGACAAGGTGGCGGTGATGACGGAAACAATGTAAGTACACAGCAAACAAAAACTGCCTTATGGCTTATGGTTTCAGAAGGGTCCAACTAAACAACAAATCTTCCTTCTTGCTACACATATTTTATACTACTTCGGTAAAAGAAAGAAAAAACAATAAACAAAAACATGGTAGATAGCACACGATGCACAGGACACCAAGTCTACAATTATTTTTCTCTCTTAACAAAGATAAACCAAACAAAAACACAGTCTATTTTCACAACAACCACTTGTGCGACAGGGACAAATGTCATCATCACCAACGACAAACAAATCCTCTCTCAACTTTGCTTCCACAAAACATACGCTTATTCTTGCTGCTGCAGCTTCTTTCAGATTTCCATGTAAATTTCTTTCATTCGTTATACTTTGATTTGATCCATTTTATAGGAACCGGCTAAATATGAGTTTAGCTATCAAGTCGAAGATGCTCCAAGTGGTTTATCGTTTGGCCATTCGGAAATGCGTGATGGTGATTTTACTACTGGCCAATATAATGTCCTATTACCCGATGGAAGAAAGCAAGTAAGAAGATAAAACAAACAAAAACCATAAATAATGACAAAACCCTTAAATATAATGAAAAAATCTCATTGACTATTACCGGTGTGGGAGGGAGAGAGTAAAAGAGACGTTTGATTAATTGAAGCTAAACTGTTTGCATTTTACTAAGGTAGTTAAATTTTGCACTTTTTCGGTGCATTGTGCTAAAAAACACTTCAACATTTATATTTTATCAATGGAGTGGAGTTCATACACATACATGTTTTAATAATATTTTAACTAACTAGTGCCGGCTACTTCGAAAGTCAAAGGAGGATATTAAATACTGTTTTCGTTAAACAAATTCTGTTCCCCGATTCATATTAAGCTCTATGATATGGGACCTACAGTTTATCGCCGAGTCCGAAGAGCGTGCCCTAAGACACCACTTGTAGGGAAGTTTTGCATGGCTAAAATACTCAGGAAATGTCGCCAACATTACTGAGGGGTATTTTTCCACGGTTGAAAATTTGATATTGCCTAACCGGGGAATCGAACCCACGACCTTCTGAGTGCAAGGCGAGTGTGCATACCATTGCACCACGGTGCCACCCTGATTGCTACGATTTAGATATTTTAATTTGGAAATATCGCGCTTCTGTATGAGGCACGAAATTTCCCCAAAAAAATATGGAGTACCATTTTTAGTGCGGATTTGCCATACCAATTCCATATCTAAACCTAAACACAAAATTTCAGAGCTGTTACTATATTCGTTCATATAATACTAAATTCAGTAGCACATAATATTTTTCCTACACTTGACACCAAATATCAGAACTGTAGTTCTATCCATTCTTATAATAAATATAACCATATTATGTTCCTTTTAGTACTTATGATGCGGGTTCCCAAATCCAACTTTCAGACTTCTAACTGTAAATAGTACCAAATGTAATACCATATAGCAACTTTCGTACAGTTACAGTGCATAATTAAAAAAATTTCCTGATCTTAGCCCTACACATCATTTCCATAACGTACTCCATATCTCAATTCTACAGACCAGCAGTGATCCTAATACTAAATTTAGGATTCCAACTCTATTAAATTAAATTTAGAACAATTTTGTACTTTTAGTACACTTATAGTATGATTTTCCCAAACTTTTCTCTCAGAGATGATTAACAATTTTTATAATTTAGTATCAAAAAAAAAAAAAATGAATTGGGCCTGGCTGGAAAATTATACTCGCTGATGGCAGACACAAGGAGGTCCATATCATCGAACATAAAATAAAACCGTGGTGAACTCATTGATGTGACACAAGTCTCCCTTTTTCCCCTCAAGGATGTAGTGAGTGCCCTCGTGTGTAGAGTGTTCGGTTAAAAATCAGAAGTTCGTGAACTCATTGATGTGACACAAGTCTCCCTTTTTCCCCTCAAGGATGTAGGTTAAAAATCAGAAGTTCGTGTGTTCAAACCCAGGAATAGACCGAAAGAAAAGAAAATGAAAAAAAAAAACAAAAACAAAGAATGTGGAATGTTAAATTTGAATATAATTTCACCTCAACTGTTCTAAAAATAGAACGTATGTTTTTTTAACTTTTTCGACTACCGGTATGTGGTTAAATATGTACTTAAACACACATATTTAAGGAAGTACTTCCTTCCTATGACATCCCCATGTAAAAATAATGAATTTTACGGTCTATTTGTAAGAAGTTACTACTGCCAAAATTTACTGAATAAAGTCATTATGTACTTGGTAATAACTTTTTTGCTGGGTATTTGACAATCTTATTTCTAGACTGAATTCAGTCGCACATTCCACATTTCATCAAAATTGGACACACATAGCGCTTTTGGTGCAGCAAATACGTGAAATCGGTTGCAGCAAATATCGAAATCTGAACCGATTTCGATATATTTTGACACATTTATTTCTATACCCAATTCAGTCACACATTCCAAATTTAATTGAAATCGGAAATATATTGAGTGTTTGATACAGCAAATAGGTGAAATCGGGCGAAAATATACAAGTCTACAAATATAAATCTGAACCGATTTCGATATACTTTCGCACATTTATTTCTCGTTACACATTCCAAATTTCATCGAAATTGGACACATACATATAGAGTGTATGGTGCAGCAAATACGTGAAATCGGCCGAAAATATATATGGGAGCTATATCCAAATCTGAACCGATTTTTACCAAAAGCAATAGAGTTCTTCCTATGGCAAAAAATAATAATATTTCCCAATTTTCTGCTGAATCGGACAATAAATAAGTCCTGTACGTTTGGAACGGACGGACATGCAAAAATCGGCTCAGAAAGTGATTCTATGTATATCCCTAAAGGGCACGGTGCACCTGAACCAACTTGCGGATTCTGAAACTACAATGTTCATAGATGAGAAAAATAAAAAAATCGCTGGAGGGATTTTTAAATAAATCGCGGCCAAAGGTCACATTTTAGGGTTTTTTAGGTTTTCATGATTTGGCTTGGAATCCGCAAAAACTTCCCAGGTGTAAGCTTTTTTCATTTAAAGTTCAGGAACTAAGGGTCTTTCTCGTTTCCTTATGCATGTTACATACAAATGCACAAATAATACTCCTTACCACAGGGTATGTATATATAATTTTTTCACAAACATCCCAGATGGGACAAGGGTGACTTTTCTCATATCAATGAGTGCACCCCGATTCATATTAGCTCAATGATATGGGACTTACAGTTTATCGTCGAGTACGAACGGCGTGTCTTAAGACACCACTTGTAGAGAAGTTTTATATGGCTGAAATACTGAAAGCCCATAACAACGAAAGACCAGCAACGCGGACCCGGGTCTGCTAGAAATTTTATATTTCAAGATATTCACGCCAAAAAAGTTATATTTAAACTTTCTAAAAAAAATTAAAATTGTTGCTATTTTAATATTAAAAAAAAAAAACGAATTTATTAGTGAAGAAAATTTGGAATTCTTCGGCTTGTGTTGTGTCTTGTGTGGAACAATGGTACAGTATTAAAAATTGCTTTCGTACCTCGTCTCTATCCACAAACAATTACCTACCTAAACAGGGGTGCCAAGTTGGTGGTTTTCCCGCTACTTGTGGTGATTTTTGACGTACAAAAACCATTATTTAAGCACAAATTTCAATTTATTTAAGGTAAAAATCGCTACAGACCTATGGTGCGTATGTGGCTGTAGCGATTTTTACCTCGGAACAGGTGGCATCCCGGTACCTAAATTTATTTGTAACTACAGTCTAACTTCTCTACAACGAAAACACATCCAACGATTCAGTAAAGTTGGGCGCCATTTCTGATAAAAGAATAAAAGTGCAACGGCAAAACAGATCGAATTTTTCTTTATTTTTTTGTCAGAACTGTCCAACTGTACTGAAATGTTGGACGTGTTTTCAGCTTAATTCTCTTTCTTTTAGATAGAAAATAAGATTTTATTTCATAAGTATCTCTAAAAACTATAAATATGTATTTCGTCCCCAACAGCTACGGTATTAAAAGTTTGACATTTGCCTCTATTTACTACATTGTCTGTAAAAAATCGATTTTTAATATCATAAATTGATGATAATATAATGTTGACCCGTGAATCTTGGCATTGCACTATAGGTAATTTGCCCAGTTTTTGAGGCATAAAATCGATTTTGCATATTTTAATAATACGACTATTCTACATGGCATTGAAAAGAGAACATGCTAAATTTTATGAGTATGAATGCATTTTTTCAAAATGGCGTTAAAGCCGCTGTTTTATTTTGCAGCCAAAATCATATTTTAAAGGAAAAAATACAAAAACTAAAAAAATTAATATTATAGATCAAAATTTTTGCTATTATTATCAAACCGAATTTGTGTGAAAAAATATCCTCGAGGTTGTGATTTTAAAAATTTCGTTGAGTACGATTATAATATCGGCTATTACCAAGATATACTATTATATGTCGGTTGGATGTAAAATTTGTAGAGACAAATGGCAAACTGTTGCCGTCAATAGGGCTAAGCGACTACTTTACTTTGGTCGCTAAATTACCGAAAATTATAGTTAATTAATGAAATTATATGCAATTGTCCATAAGGCCAAAATGAGATAGAGAATTCCACTACTGATATCGTTAGTGAACAACATAACAGAGCTATTACCAAAAGTAAACTCGTGTGATATTTAGAAAATAATGAACATATTTTCCTAAATTTGTTAATAATAAAAACAAACCTAAATACATATTTTCATTATTTTATCTCATAGATCGTTGAATATGAAGCCGACCAAGAAGGTTATAGACCCCAAATTCGTTATGAAGGTGAGGCTAATCAAGATGGTCAGGGAGGTGGTAGTGGCGGAGGATCTGGTGGAGCTGACGGCTATGACTATGAGCAAAATGGCGGTGCTGGTGGTAGTGGTGGACAAGACTTGGGAGCTGATGGTTATTCCAGCGGCCGTCCTGGCGGAAATGGAAACGGTGGCTATTCGAGCGGAGGACAAGGAGGTGGACGCAATGGTGGTGGAGATGGTCAAAACAATAACGGTCAAGGATACAGTAGTGGCCGTCCCAATGGAGATGGTGGTGGTGGCGGTGGACGTAATGGCGGCAGTGGAGGTGGTGGCTATCGCAATGGAAATGGAGGAAATGGTGGTTCCAATGGTAGCAACGGCTATAATTACGAACAACAAGGTTCAAACGGCTTCGGTGCCGGTGGACAAAATGGTGATAATGACGGCAGTGGTTATCGCTACTAAAGAAAAGGAATCTATCAGTTCCCTTTGATGACGTCATAGTGCAATGTTTCTGGTTTATGATTTTCGATCAAATGGAATATTTGAACAGATTAGGATATTATTTGTCAAATAAGGCTACCTACCCAACTAGACTATTATTACTATTATGATGATAATCTAGTATAATTTTTTTAATATAAACTATTTATACAATAAGTTTAAACAAATATTTAAAAGTAACGAATGTGGCATAATATGAAAACAAAACTCATCTACCTTGAACTGCAAATTACGTACTCGTATTCCCATTTCCATATCCACTTTTTTCTCATATATATGTACATCTTTATTTTTATTGTAGCATAATTTTCATTGTTCTTCCAATTGTAGCACAAATTAAAACATACGAACTCGACCCATTCCCACCAAAAAAATTAAAAAACAAAATGTCATCCCCTCACACCTTTATCATCATAGATTTAAACGCACATCCATTCCCTATATCATTGTCTTAAGTCTATGACATCTGTTATAAGTTTCTTTTTAAAGAATGAATGAATACGTCGTAAAATATACGAACAAAATGACAATAAAAATATACATTAAAAAAATTATTCTGTAGTGAGTTTAAATTTCTTAGGCCAATTTTTATATTATAATTTTTGCACATTTGCACTATTTAATTCATGTGTTCGCGACGTCCCTAATTTAAAAATATAAATATCTATGGGAGATCTATAGGTCAAACATCTGTAAGGACTAATACAATTATTCCGAAGAGGCAAACGATTATCTAACTCATTTTTTGAGTTATCGACAAAAATCGGTATGAATGAAAAGTTCAAATAAATGTTGACAACATTGTTGCTATCGGTACAAGTTTACGACTACTTTTAATTGGTCACTAACTACCGAATAATACCGTTAACTACCACAATTATATGCATTTTACTTTTACAGATATCTGTCGGTAACTCAAAAAATGAGTTAAAGAATCGTACTACAGATATGAACTGAGTTTGGGAGTATTGGTATTTGTCATATCGCTCATATACTCAAAAAGAGGCATAAATCGAAAAATGCGTTTTCTGAGTCAGAAATTTCTATTTTTTATGACTTCTACTTTATCAAGTTTTCATGCTAATATCTCTTAAACTCAACGAGTTACAGCTTATTATTAGAGTTGGAATACCGAAGTTTTGAATTAAGGTTACTGTTGGAGTGTGGGATTGCGGACGTTTTGAAAATTCGTAGTTATGGGTATGAACAGTACTAAATTTGGTACAATTTGGATTTGAGTGAAAAGATAGAGCTGGGTTCCTGAAATTCGGAATTAAGTTTACTGTTGAAGTGTATGACTGAGGGAGTTGTGGAAATGCATACTTTGGTACAATTTGGATTTTAGTAAACGGATAGAGTTGGAATTAAGATTACCGTTGGAGTGTAGGATTGAGGAAGCTTTGGAAATTCGTACTTATGGGTAAGAGAAGTACTAAATAGTAGTTAATATGGTACAATATGGATTTAGGTGAACGGATAGCGGTAGAATCCTGCAATTTGAAATTATGATTATTGTAGGCCTGTTGAATTGAGGAAAGTTCTAAATTGTTCTAAATTTTATACAATTTGGATTTGGTTTAACGGATAGGGCTGGAGTCCTGAAATTCGGAATTAAGATTACTGTTAAAGTGAAGGATTGAGGTAGTTTTCGAAAATCTTACATATGGGTACGAAGAATACGAAATGGTACTAAGTTTGGTACAATTTGGAATTGCACGAACGGATACAGCTGGAATCTTGAGATTTGGAATTACGATTACTGTTATTATTTTGTATTAATGTCAGTGTAGGGTTGAGATATGTTTTCGAAATACGTACCATAAGTATACGAAAAGTACTTCTTCTTCTTTATTTGCAAATCCGTTATCCGGATATAAGCGATCATACAATATTATTATAAATGTGTTATACTATTTTATTTTATATTATACAGGCATAAACAGCTCTCTATTTTTTGCCGCCGAAATCATGCTTCTTTCATCATGGCAGCCTGTCCTATCTTGTATGTTTTTCAGCCAGTTCAATTCTCTCCTACCTCTTCCTCTTTTTCCTTCTACATTGCCCTTTATGATG